>NC_132801.1:36404758-36713875 GCF_048594095.1 Paramormyrops kingsleyae | reverse complement strand
TCACGGCTCTGCCCAACACTCCGTCCATACAAGTATTGAACAAATTAGGAGCAAGATCATGCCGCTGATGAACCCTAGAATAAACTAGGAATAACACAGAGGTTCTGCCTCCACTCTGCATAGCACTCATAGTACTGGTGAACAGGCCAGTCATGACGTCTAGCAACTTTGGGGGGTTCCTGCAAAGTCTGAGGATGTCCCACAGGGTAGCTCATTTAACTGAACTAAGCGGTTTACAAAAATCAACAAAGGCTACTGTTGTGATCGCATGCGAGGCGTGCGGGGAATCAGAGGAGAGAGCCGGGAATACTCTAAAAACGGGGTTTATTCAGGGCATCCAAATCCAAAATGGGCTGGCTTCAGACAATCCACAGAAACACGGTAAGCCTTACCACCCCTGTCCAAAACAAAAAACTTGTCCCCAGACTGCAGCACGCGAAAAGGCCCATTGTACGGGGCCCGCAAAGGTTCATGATGGGCGTCATGCCAAACAAAAACAAAACGAGCATCTGCCAGCTTCAGGAGAACATGAGACCACGGTAAACCATGGTGTGACGTGGATGTTGGACCAAAAGCGGCCCCAGTGTCCCGAAAAACCAAGCGCTGTTGCTCAGCCGACCATGGAATTGACGCATCTGGGAGAAAATCACCAGGCACTCGCAAAGGCTGCCTGTAAACTAACTCAGCAGAAGTAGTCTGCAGGTCGGCCTTCGGCGCTGTCCTCAAACCAAGCAAAACCCACGGCAAACTGTCAGACCAAGAAGCACCCTGAAGAGACGCACAAAGGGCAGCCTTCAGAGAGCGGTGAAAGCGCTCACACAACCCGTTAGCTTGTGGGTGATAAGCAGTGGTGCGGTAGAGAGTGATCCCTAACTCACGGGCAATCGCACTCCACAAGTCGGAGGTGAACTGTGCGCCGCGGTCAGATGACAGGTCAGCAGACACACAAAAACAAGAGACCCAGCAGCTGATGAAAGCCCGAGCCACATCTGCCGTGGCTATGGAGGCTAATGGCACCACCTCCAGCCAGCGAGTCGTTTGATCAACGATGGTCAAAAGGTGTGTGTAACCACGGGACGGGGGCAACGGACCAAGCAAATCCACATGGACATGATCAAATTGATGTTCTGGAATGGCGAAAGGCACCAGAGGGGCCCTGGTGTGCAGCTGAATCTTAGCCCGCTGACAAGCAAGGCAAGAAGCAACCCAGTTGCGTACATCCTTTTTCAGCCCGCGCCAAACAAACTTAGCTGAAAGCAGCTTCTGGGATGCCTTGCAGCCAGGATGGGAAAGACCATGCACAGCCTCAAGCACACGACGCCGCCAGCCACATGGCACTACAGGCAGCGCAGTCCCTGTGGAGACATCACAAAGCAGTGAGGTGTCACCAAAAAGCACGTCCAGCAGCTGCAGACCAGTGTCAGCAGACCACAACCCTTGAATGCCACTGGCGGAGGCCTGGTCAGCTGCCATGCTGTCCAAACCAAGGTGGACAGCACCAACCACCGAATGCGAGAGACAATCAGCCACTACATTGTGTTTGCCAGCGACATGATGGATGTCTGTGGTGAACTCAGAAATAAACGTCAGCTGACGCTGCTGACGGGCAAACCAAGGGTCCGAAATCTTGCACATTGCAGCCACTAATGGCTTGTGACCCACAAAAGCAGTGAACAGACACCCTTCTAACAGGAGGCACACAGCTAAGTACAGACCAGCTCATGGTCAAAAGTGCTATACTTATGCTCATTGGGGCATAACTGGCAACTGAAAAAGGCCAGCGGTTGCCATTCACCATTAACTAGCTGCTCGTGTACTGCGCCAACAGCAACATCTGAAGCATCTGTAGTGACAACAATGGGAGCATGGGGCAAGGGGTGGGCTAGCAACGTAGCGTCCACCAAGGCCTGTTTGGCAGTACGGAATGCCTGACACTGCTCCGCAGTCCAGTCAACCACTGCTTTAGATGAAATGCCCCTGAGTGCAGAGTACAGGGGAAACATAATGCAGGCAGCCCCAAGGATGAAACGGTGGTAAAAATGACCCATTCCAAGAAACTCCTGCAAAGATTTGACTGTGACTGGTTGCAACTTTCACCAGGAGAGGCACCACCCCCTCCGAGGTAATGCAGTGGCCAAGGAAATCAACAGAATGGACACCAAATTGACATTTGCTAACATTCACAATCAACCCATGAGCACTGAGAGGTGCAAACAATGCCTGGAGATGCCTCAAATGCTCATCCAAAGTGTTGTTAGCAACCAAGATGTCGTCCAAATAAGCAAACAGAAAAGGCATGTCCCGCACAACGCTGTCCATTAAACACTGAAAAGTTTGGGCCGCTTCCTTTGGCCCAAAAGGCATCCTGAGAAACTCAGCCAAACTAAAAGGTGAGATGACAGCAGTCTTAGGGATGTTCTGAGTGTGCACTGGGACCTGATGGTAGCCCCTAACCAGGTCCAGCTTTGAAAAAAATGACAGTTCCTGCCAAACGGGCAGAGAAATCTTGGATGTGTGAGATAGGGTAATGGTCGGGGGTGGTGGCATCATTTAGGTGCCTATAATCCCCACAGGGTCGCCATCCATCCCCAGGCTTGGGCACCATGTGGAGAGGAGAAGACCAGGGGCTGTCAGAATGCCGAGCTATCCCTAAATGCTCCAATGTGGCAAACTCCTCTCTGGCAACAGCCAGCTTTTCAGGGTCCAGGCGCTTAGCCTTGACATGCACTGGTGGCCCTGCCGTGGTGATGTTTAGCCGAGGACATGGAAAAGGTGGGGATGGTAAGGTTAGGAAACTCTGCCAGGAGACGCTGGAAAATGTCAGCTAAAGTCGAAATACCAGACAGGTTGGAAGGGCCAGCCTCCCTAAGAGTGCATGGAAAAGAGCAAAAAGTTTCTGTGTTGATCAGATGCCTGTTTTTGACATCTACCAGCAAATTATTGGCACACAAAAAATCAGCCCCCGACAATGGGGTGGAAACAGACGCCAACACAAAAACCCACCGGAAACGCTGCCCATGAAAACAGAGGTCCACTGGCTGCTCTCCAAAAGTGTCAATTGAACTGCCGTTACCAGCCGCTAGGAGAGAACCTTGCTCTCCTGACCATTTATCCAGCTGTGACGCCGGGAGAACGCGCACCAAAGCGTCAGTGTCACAAAGAAAACGCTGGAGTCTGCAATAAACAGCAAACTGCTTTGCCCCCCGCAGCCCAGCGCAGCTACAGGGCACCGATCCTGACGTTTCCCAGCGGCTTGAAAGAGCAGGGTGGGATGCATTTCTGGGCGCACATACCAAAACAGGCATGATAAAAACAGTAAGCAGTGTTAGAGCCACGCTGAGCCGCAGCGACAACACCGGGGGCAGAAAAAGTGGAATCGGCGGGGTATCTGCTGTCCAACATGGCGGAGGACTGCCGGCTGGCAATGTATACCCTGTCTGCTTCTCTCGCCAACTCACGGAAATCTGTAAGCGGGGAGCTCGCTAAAGCCGAGCAAACAGGAGCCGGCATCCGCTGCATAAACAACTCACGAAAAATAAAGCAGGGCTGATGTCTGCCCAGTAAAGACAGCCTGAGGTCCATGAGCTCCGATGGCTTCTGGTCTCCCAAGGAGGGTAAGGCGAGAAGTCGACGTGCTCACTCTGGCTCCGACAGTTCAAAAATAGTAAGCAGCAGCGACTTAAAAGCCTCGTACTTGCCGTCCGCCGGGGGATCTTGGAAGATCTCAAGCGCCCGCAATGCTGTGGCATTGTCCAGGGCAGCGACAACACAATAGTATTTGGTGTCATCTTGCGTGATGCCCCGGACGATGAACTGAGCTTCAGTCTGCGCGAACCACACAGCAGCATTTTCACAGCATTAGCCGACATGCTGAGAGAAATCTCCTCGAAAACATACGAAGAGACGTCGGGATGACTAATGTGGCGAGGGGAGAAAAGACAGGAGACAGCTTGTTCTCGTGAAAGAGAATGAAAACTTTATTAATAATAAAAAAAGGGGAAAAGGAGCATATCCAGTTGCCGCTAAAGCGCAAAAAACTCTGGCTGGAAAAAAAACATAATTTCAAAATAAAAGCACATCTGCCCTTGAAATTCTGAGCAACTAAGAACCCGCTACAATATCATACTTTTTAAGTGGAAAAACTACTTACACCTATTGAAATTTCTCAAATTTTAGGCTCATCTAATACGCAAATTTGCAGGCACCACAAATATAATCTAATAAATACTGAGATTAGTCTCCATAGTGTGGAAATGCAGGTATTTCATTGGGGACGTTTCTATGGCTTAGTATTGTGAAGGAATACATAGTTAGTGACAGGTAGAAATGAATATCTTTGATTTTGCATCCATTTGGTAAGTTGTAGAAGCAATGCATAGTCATTATATATATATATATATATATATATATATATATATATATATATATATATTAGGGCTGTCAAAATTAACGGGTTAATCCATCATCATGATTAATCTGATTAAAATTTTTAACACAATTAACCCATCTGCAGCGCAAAATGACTCAAAATCCCTGAAATGTCTCTGTCATACCATTTCGGGCAGTTTTGGTACGTTCCATTTGCCCTAGGAACTCGTATTCCGAGTCGGATTCCAGAGTTTTGAAGCCGGAAGTGATGGCATGCGCGCTCCCGTTTCTCAGAGATCTCAGAGCAGCACAGAGGAAGGAAAAGTTGTAGTTTTATACCGTTTAAGCACTACTCATTTGTGGCTCATTAAATCGGTTGCACACACTATACCGTCCAACTATGTCATGTTGGCACCAATGACATTGGTAAGGGCAGGATGGCTGTTTTGCAGGATAAATTTATAAAAGTCGGAGATAAACTTAGAAGCACAACGTCCAGGGTGGTATTCTCTGGAATACGTCCCGTGCCACGTGCAAGCCAGGCTAAGTTAGCTGACATAAGGGGATTAAATGCGTGGCTAAAAGGGTGGTGTAGGAAAGAGGGGTTTAGGTTTTTAGGGCCCTGTAAAAGTTTCTAGAACAGGTGGGACCTGTTCAAGCTGGACAGGTTGCATCTGAACCAGAAGGGAACCAGTGTGTTGGGGAGGCGTATGTGTAGAGTAGTTGAGGAATGTTTAAACTAGGGACTGGGGGGGCAGGGAGGTTAGTTAAGAATATAGATGGGGGGAGACAGAAAGCCCCAATTAATATTAAAATTGGGCACTGTAAAAGGCCTACCCTTTGCGGTCTGTACTTAAATGCTAGGAGTATTAGAAACAAAATTCATGATTTAGAGGCTTTAATTTCATCAGACTCTTATGACATAATAGGAATAACAAAACCATGTATGAGTGACAATGATGGAGAAGAATACAATATGGATGGTTACACATTGTTCCGTAGAGACTGGATAGGTAAGAAGAGAGGTGGTGTTGCAGTATATGTAAAAGAAAACTTGCAGGCAAGGGAGCTCACTGATAAAAATAAAAAGTACAGAAGCTGTATGGGTAAAACTGGATGCTAAAAACTCAAATGGCCTAACTGTGGGTGTTTGTTATAGAGCACCTAATGTAGCTGCAGGGGAAAGCAGAATGTTATATGATTATGTAAATTAACTTGAGATGGTGGAATTAGTACTAGATTGATTTTTTTACTCACAATGTAACGATCGCGGTAGACAGGCAGGCAGGCAGGAAGCAGGGACAGATGAGGCAAGCAGGCGAGAATGTGGGATACGAGGGTTTATTAGGGGAAACACAGGGCAGACAGCGACGGACATCAATGACAGATCTGGGGGAAACAGACTCAGATGCAGACTAAATACACAGGACAAGCCGAAAATAACAGGCAACAGGTGATCACAATCAGGAATTAACATGAGGTAACGAGGGGGGCGTGGCACACAGGAGGATCGGACGAGCAGGTCATGACAAACAATGATACAATGATCCTCCCTTGGTGTGGTGTGTGTGTGTGTGTATATACAGTGTGTATATATATATATATATATATATGCATATACACTGATACAAGTTTTACTATTTTGGATGAAGGGTTTGGGAGTTTCAGCTCGTTAACATGTGCTGCCACCCTCTTTTTAAAGGGACCACAAGTAATTGGACAATTCACTTAAAAGCTATTTTATGTACAGGTGTGGGCAATTCCTTCGTTCTTTCATTATCAATTAAGCAGATAAAAGGCCTGGAGTTGATCCGAGCTGTCTTGTGTGCACTTGGAAGATTGAGGTGTAAACATACAACATGAAGTTAAATGAACTCAGTATGCAGGTGAAACAGGCCATCCTTAGGCTGCCAAAACAGAAAAAAACAATTTGAGAAATTGCCACAACATTAGGAGTGGCAAAATCCGCAGTTTGGTACATCCTGAGAAAGAAAGCAAGCATTGGTGAACTCCGCAAAGCAAAAAGGCCGGATGATCCAAAGAACACTGCATCATCTGTAAAACATGGTGGAGGCAGTGTGATGGCTTGGGCGTGCATGGCTGCCAGTGGCACTGGGTCTTTAGTGTTTCTTGATGATGTAACACAGGATAGAAGCAGCCGAATGAATGCTAAGGTGATCAGAGACATCATGTTTGCTCAAATCCAGCCAAATGCAGCCAAATTGGTTGGGCAGCATTTCATACTACAGATGAGGACAATGACCCAAAACACACAGCAAAAGCAATCCAGGGGGCTGTTCCATGAAGCGAGCTAACCTCAAAAGCCAGGCTTATTTCAACAATCCCGGCTTAATTTTTCCAAATTCGGTTCCACGAACGAATCCTGAAGCTCCGCTTAGTTACTATGTCAACATATGCTCTTGGACAAGCCTGCTCCGTGGCAGGTTAGCTGTGAAGCTTAGCTTAGCTTGATGACATTCTGCGGGGCTGGGATTATTCTACCGCTGTTCTCTTCCCCCTCTCACTCACATCGACCCTCCAATATAAAATTATTACAGATTACATGCAGGCAATTCCAATTATTCAGAAAGTATGAAATGACAAAGAGTGCATTGACGGCTTTTACATGAATAACCATGGCATGCCCGTTTATTCATAATCCAGTTGATGAGGGAGCGCGGCTCATTCATAGAGCTTTAAGGCAACAGGTTCCACAAGTACAGTACTGTGCAAAAGTCTTAGGCAGTCCAAAGAAATGTTTAAAGCCATTTATCTGGGTAGCAAGTGTACTTAATTGGCTTAGAACAAAAAACAATTTAACATTAGAACATGTGCAAATTAAGAGTAACACAATAAAAACTAGTAATAATTTCTTCTGTTTTCTAAAAAGTTACTGATATCTAGTTGGATGGCTAAATGAACACCGCTTCAGTTCCCAAACTTCTCCTCAGGGCACCTCAGTCGTTCCATGATTTTGTTCAATTTCACCAACAGCTCAATTAAATAATTAAATAAATTGGTTTAAAAAGTCAGTGACAGATTAACTAGTTGTATGAGGTGTGCTAGTGGCCAAGTCAAAAAATACATGGCTGCACTGGACGGTCGCTGCAAATATTAGGATGATTTTAGCAGAGGTTCTGAAATGGCTAAGCTGACACACTTTGACAGGCATAATATAGTTTTAAACCAACACGAGGATAATCTAAACATCATTTTCTTTGCCTGCCTAAGACTTTTGCACAGTACTGTATATCACTTTTTGTCTAAGATGGACCCTTATAATTAACATGCTGTCCTGTTTATAAATGTGTTAAAATAGCCTTAAAGTACCTTACAACTGGTAACAATATACATATGTGAAAGGAAATATTCTTGTGACTATACATTTTGAAGGCTTGAAACTGGTCTCATTTAGTTGTTAAATATTTTTACATCCTTAACACAAAGGTTACTTAAATCATGTTCTTACGCATTTAACCTGTCAGCTATTTTCTGCCATGCAGCCTCACGAGATTTGATGATGCAGCTCGTGTTCCCCTTTCTGGTTATTATGTCTTCCTCATAGGTATTTTATTATGTAGTCCTCATAGGCTTGCAGTAATAATTCTTGCTCCGCCAGGAGGAAAAAACGCAGCTCATTCCTTTCCTTCCATTCTTACTTATCCAGCATCGATTAACAAGGCTGCCTTTTATATCGTGTGGATGCGCACGAGCCTCGCTTGTCAAGCTTGGCTTGAATTAGCGGAAATTAAATACACCTGAATTTTGTTCGTGGAATTCAATGAGCCTGAAGTGAACTGTTAGGCTAACTCAAGCGAGGCTATTACAAATAATCCTCGATCTTATAAGCTCGCTTCGTGGAACAGCCCCCAGGACTTTATTAAAGCAAAGAAGTGGAATATTCTCGAATGGCCAAGTCAGTCACCTGATCTCAACCCCATTGAGCATGCATTTCACTTGCTAAAGACTAAACTACAGACATAAAGACCCTCAAACAAACAGCAACTGAAAGCTGCTGCAGTAAAGGCCTGGCAGAGCATTAAAAAGGAGGAAACCCAGCGTCTGGTCATGTCCATGAGTTCAAGACTTCAGACAGTCATTGCCTGCAAAGGGTTTTCAACTAAGTATTAGAATTGAACATTTTATTTGCAGTTATATTAATTTGTCCAATTACTTATGAGCCCCTGAAAGGAGGGGATTGTGTAGATTGGTAAAGTGAAATTTGTGAATGAAACTTTTAGTCAGCATTTTTGCCGCCACATCATATCCCAACAACACTATAGCACATCATTGTGTTTACATGTGGGAAGTGTTCCACTTCCATGTTTTGACGGAGCTGGACATCAAACATACATATAGTCGTGGCCAAAAGTTCTGAGAATGACACAAGTATTGGTTTTCACAAAGTTTGCTGCTTCATTTCAAAGTTGGATCTTTCATCAGATGTTTCTGTGGTATTCTGAGGTATGATTACAAGCATTCCATAAGTGTCGAACGCTTTTATTGACGATTACATTAAGTTTATGCGAAGACTCAATATTTTCAGTGTTGGCCCTTCTTTTTCAAGACCTCTGCAATTCGCCCTGGCATGCTGTCAATCCTGATGGATGGCAGCCCATTCTTACATAATCAATGCTTGGCGTTTGTCAGAATTTGTGGGGTTTTGTTTTGTCCACCCGCCTCTTTAGGAATGACTGCAAGTTCCCAATGGGATTAATTTCCTTCGCCATGGACTCAAAATGTCAATGTTTTGTTCCCTGTGCCACTTAGTTATCACTTTTGCCTTATGGCACGGTGCTCCATCATGCTGGAAAAGGCATTATTCATCACCAAACCATTTTTGTATGGTTGGAAGAAGTTGCTCTCAGAGGATGTTTTGGCACCATTCTTTATTCATGGCTGTGTTCCTAGGCAAACATTCTGAGTGAGCGCTCTCCCTTGCCTGAGAAGCAACCCCACACAGGAATGCTGTTAGGATGCTTTACTGTTGGCATGATACAGGACTGATGATGGTGCTCACCTTTTCTTCTGCAACAAATCAAACGGGATTCATCAGAGAAAATGACTTTACCTTAGTCCTCAGCAGTCCAATCCCTGTA
Source organism: Paramormyrops kingsleyae (assembly GCF_048594095.1). Classification (NCBI taxonomy): domain Eukaryota; kingdom Metazoa; phylum Chordata; class Actinopteri; order Osteoglossiformes; family Mormyridae; genus Paramormyrops; species Paramormyrops kingsleyae. The sequence goes on along the minus strand of NC_132801.1, from coordinate 36,704,408 downwards.
CTTTTTGCAGAATATCAGTCTGTCCCTGGTGTTTTTCTTGGGGAGAAGTGGCTCCTTTGCTGCCCTTCTTGACACCAGACCATCCTCCAAAAGTCTTTGCCTCACTGTGCGTACAGATGCACTCACACCTGCCTGCTGCCATTCCTGAGCAAGCTCTGCACTGGTGGTGCCCCGTTCCCACAACTGAATCACCTTTAGGGGACAGTCCTGATACTTTCTGGACTTTCTTGGGCGCCCTGAAGCCTTCACAACAATTGAACCTCTCTCCTTGAAGTTCTTCATGATCCGATAAATGGTTGATTTAGGTACAGTCTTACTAACAGCAATAACCTTGCCTGTGAAGCCCTTTTTGCGCAAAGCAATGATGACTCCACATGTTTCCTTGCAGGTAACCATAATTAACAGAGGAAGAACAATGATTACAAGCACCACCCTCTGTAACGACCATGTGTCGGGCGAGCGAGCAGAGAGCGGGGAATCAGGGTCAGGCAGACAGGAATCCAGAACACAGGGTTTATTGCAGGTGAGGCACAAAGACGCGGTACAAACTTCAATTACAGGACTCGGGAAACATTGTTGAATGTGGACTTAAATACACATGACTAATTGGAAATGACGGGAAACAGCTGATGACATCGGGATTTCACAGGAGGGTAACGAGGGGGGTGTGGCACACAGGAGGATCGGACTATCGGGCGTGACACCCTCCTTTTAAAGCATCCAGTCTGCTATTGTAACTCAATCAGCAAAACTGAGTGATCTCCAGCCTCAACAGTCTCAACTGTGTTAACGAGAGAATCACTGAAATGATGTAGGCAGGTCCTGAAATGCAGTGGGAATGGGTTTTTTTGGGATTAAATTAATTTTCATGGCAAAGAGGGACTTTGCAATTAATTACAATTCATTTGATCACTCTTCATGACATTCTGGAGTATATGCAAATTGCCATCATAAAAACTGAGGCAGCACACTTTGTGAAAATTAATATTTGTGTCATTTTCAAAACGTTTGGCCACGGCTGTACATGGATCATTGTGGAAGTGAAAATGTTCTTTGTTTTCCATCTACTGTGAATAATTTTGATGTTTTATGGATTATTAGAGGTGTGTTTGGGTGGAAAATGCTTAAAACATATGCCTCATTTACTCTGAAATACTTTAGCACACAACATTACAACTTAGATGACCGGATCAAGTATGTTCTCTCGAGTTCAACAATATAAGATCCATATCTGTGCGTTATACCTATACAGAGTTACAAGCCTGAAATTAATAGGTGTGAATATCAACACATTTTGCGTTTGTTGGGTTCTAAGGGTTAAGGTCTTGCCACAGCATTTCAGTTGGGTTGAGGTATGAATAGGCCGTTGCAACCTTTGGCCTTGGTTCTTCCAACTGCTACTCATCCTCAAAAATCTGCCTTCAGTCTTGAGATCCGCTCTTCTTCACCTTCACACTGTTCAAGGAAGTGCTCCTACAATGCAGTAAAAATGTTGCTTGGAACTTGAAAATCCTCTGTGGTATTTTCATTTACAAATTCCCTCTTCAGAGTACAACTCATTATGTGTGGATCCAAGATAGCAGGTACAATATCTTTAAAAACAATAACCATGTGAATTGATACATATTTTTGAGTAACCAGTACAGGTTGAAGAGGGAAGGTGATTTCCTGATTGTGAAAGAAAATTTCCAGGAGAAGGAATAATTTCACTGTTTCACTAAAGGGAAAAAATAAAACTGACCTATATCCAATGTTCTCTATAAAAAAAAACAGATGGACACGGGTTCAAAATAACATGTTCTTTTTTGTATTTGCAAAGTAAATAAAGAAATAAGATGTCAAGGAGACTTGCTGCCAATCTTCCCATGCAAGGAATTTACAGAATTTACCGTTACCGAACATGCACCTACAATCAATCAGGCAATAATATTCCCAATAAGAAGTAACCCTTGAATTACTGTTATTTTTCTCCTTAATGTGGCACTGATGAGCCACACCTGTTGCCTTTTACCCCTCATTAGCCTTTGTATTTAAGTAGCTGTTTGGCTTGTCAGCCCTAGTCTGGTTATTGATGTTGCTCCTCCTGTCTGCCCACATCCTTCCCTGTTTTTGCCTTTTTGCTTTGACCTCTCATAGTCCCCTTGTTTCCCAGACTCTCAAACAACTCCAGCAGTTTACCCCTCTGCTCCGGCTTCTACACCTACCTACATCCGGCAGATCAGATACCCCAAGTGCCTTGGATCCGTGGACCAAACTACAGTGCCACAGGAGCCACCCTGTCATCAAGTGGACGACAACTCCCTCCTGGATGCCCATCTGGAGTGGAAGAGTAATCCCACAGTCTGGAGTATGCCTGAGGCCGAGGCTGCATTCCGGAAGGCAGGGAAGGTGCTACAAGACTCACCCCAGACACAGATCAGCCAGGAGGTGGAAAAAGTTTGGTCCCGCTGTATGGGTCCCTGCCTGAGCCCAAAGTCAACAATGAACCGGTCCTAAATCCTGGTGTGGTCAGTGGTTTCAGCTGGAGCCCGTTTGAGGGGAGAGGGAGACACCTTTTCAAAACAAATGAGATTACAAATGTGGGGGAAAAACTAGCAATATTGATATGTTCAGTGGGCAGCTGGACGTACAGTGTAACGAGAAACTTGCTACGCCCAGACAAGCCGGGTGACAAAACTTATGGCGAAGAGACGGAACTGCTTCAATCACATTGTAACCCTAAGCCCAGCAAAATATTCCAGTGGTTTAAATTTAATTTGAGGATGAGATTCGCAAGTGAGAATGTGATGCAGTATGTAGCAGTACTAAAGAAGCTAGCTCAGCATTGTAACTATGGGGACAAACGGAAAGAAATGCTCCACGATATGCTGATGTGTGGTACATTGGATACCCATATTCACCAGAGGGTATTGGCGGAGCCCAAGCTGATGTTTGAAAAGACCTTCAAAGTCGTGAAAGCCACCGAAACAGCTAATAAGGATGTGCGTGACTTGCAGGGCCATATGATCGCGCTGGACACGACAGTGCCCAAAAATCGCAACTGGCAATACACAATATGAGTTCAAGATGCAAATGGCAAGGCAAAGCAGCAACAGGAAGGTATTATACATGTGGTGGTGAGCATATGGCATGGGACTGTCATTTTATAAATGAGAAGTACCATAGTTGCGGGAAAAAGGGGCATGTGAGGAAAATGTGCAAGTCTGCTCCTCTTGTAGAACAGTTATGGCCTAAGGAGGGAGGGAAGCAGAAGCATTGCCAAAAAGATAAAAAGCAGTCTGCACATCACATAAATGAATTCCTAGAGAAGCACTCCAGTGACAAAGAGGTGTTTACGATGCACAATCTAAAAGTGGCAAAAATGCCACGAGTAGACCCCATTATCTCACAACTAAATATAAATGGCACTAAATATAAATGGTTGAGTTTGAAGTAGATATGGGATACAGTGTGACAATTCTGATAAAGACTGAGTATGCATAGTTATGGGCAATAGGGAGAACTTAAGAATTCAACACAGGAGAAAAACATTGGGGGGCGCAGATTAGAGCCCTGCGCGGGACTATTTTTTTTATCCCGCTCCCGCCCGCTCCCGCTGAATTTCTGACGATTCCCGCCCAATCCCGCCCGCTGTCTCTGTCACTCCCGCCCGCTCCCGCCCACGACAATCTAAAACCCGCCCAATCCCGTGAGATTTGCGTTGGGACCCATGGGATCCCGCTCCCAATGCAGGGCTCTACCTGGGAGTACAGCAACGGGGCAGGTGTGTCGCCTCAATCCTGAAGTGCCAGATTTGTGCCCGTTGTACACTATCGCTTTGCCGCACTTCACACAACACACAAAGGTCAGCTCTTTACCCTCTTTGTTTGTTACAATTTTAAAGTTTTTCCATATCTCCGATTTCCCCAATTTTAGTTTTGTTTTATATTCTCCCTTTGCAATTTTATTAACAACATCAGCTGCATCCTCCATCCTGCTAAGCTAACAATTTTGGGACCCGCTGTCTATTTTTATCCCGCCCGCTATCTCTGTTGCTCCCGCCCACGACAATCTAAAACCCGCCCAATCCCGTGAGATTTGCGTTGGGTCCCGCGGGATCCCGCTCCCAATGCAGGGCTCTAGCGCAGATGTCACAATCACATACAAAGACAAAGTCAAGTAGTTACTGGTAGTAATGGTAGCAGGCGCAGGGCTACACCTGTTGGACAAGGGGTGGAGTGAAACTGGTTTTCACATCATTAAGAGAGAGCAACCGGAAATGACGTTGCAGGATGTTCTATAACAAAATGAAGGGGTCTTCAAGGAGGATTTGGGCCCACCTGCTAAAATGTATGTAAAAGTAGGGGGTACTGGTTCCTTAAATAAACTTCAGCTGGTACAGAATGCAGCAGCCAGAGTTCTCACAAACACTAAAAAATTTGATCACATCACACCAGTCTTATGCTCCCTTCATTGGTTACCAGTTAAGTCTCGGATTGACTATAAAATACTGCTATTAACCTATAAAGCACTGAATGGCCTTGCACCAGACTACCTTAATAATCTGCTGACCACATACAATCCCCCACGCTTGCTTCGATCTCAAGGTGCGGGATATCTGTTAGTACCTAGGGTAGAAAGATCTACGGCAGGCTGCAGAGCTTTCTCCTATAGAGCTCCCCAGCTGTGGAACGGTCTTCCACCGGATGTGCTGGTTTCAGGCTCACTTTCAATATTCAAGTCTAGACTAAAAACACACCTATTTAGTTTAGCTTATAGGGACACTAGTTCTAGCTCTAGCTAGCTTCTCACTCCCAGTTAAACCTATAGTGTGAGGTGTAGAACTGGGTGGGGATCGGTGCCATTGGCTTTGGATAAACTGAATTGACAGTGCTGTCACTCTAGCTTCACAATTGCTTGTGGGATTGGAGTGCTGTCATTTCAGGGACTCCCCATGCCTGCATTCCCACCTGCCTCTCCCTCCTACTTATGCTGCCATAGTCATATCTGCCGGAGCATTGCACTTCATATTGCACTCATCTAACTTTTAGCACTGCCTATAGTCTCCCTTACTTTGACTAATTGCATTTATTTCCCCTACTTCTCCTGGGGGGTGCTGCCTGGAGCCCTCAATCTATCAAAATGTCCAGCACACCCTGCAACATGTGACGTCGCCACTACCAATGACGTCCGTGCATCCAGCTCGCCGTTCTGCCTGTGTCATCTTCCTTGTATGACCCGCTCCCTGCCTTCTGGCTGCCTGGCGATTGGAGGGAGTGGTGGCACCGGCTTGTCATCTCCCCCCTGCTCCCCGTTTGTGTTTCAGATTTAACTGTATTTGACTCTCCCTGCCAGCCCCTGGAGGATGGGCTCCCCCTTTGAGTCTGGTCCCTCCCAAGGTTTCTTCCTTCTGGGGAGTTTTTCCTTGCCACTGTCGCCTATGGCTTACTCACTGGGGGCTTTGGGTGGGGATGCTGTAAAGCGCTTTGGGACAATGTCATGTTGTGATAATGCGCTATACAAAAATAAATTTGTTGTTGTTGTTGTTGTTGTACAAGCCAAGGCCAGTTCCATATGCCATCCGCGTCATGAAGAAAGTGGAGACGGAGTTAGAAAGGCTCACAAAGCAGGGCATCATTGAGCCTATTATGTTTGCAGAATGAGCAACACCCATTGTGTTCGTACTTAAGCCTGACAATTCGGTACATATCTGTGGGGATTATAAGATTACTGTAAATCCAGTCTCAAAGCTGGAGCAATATTCAATATCAAAATTGGAGGACTTATTCAAAAAGCTGGTAGGGGGTGAAAAGTTTAGCAAACTGAACCTAAGCCATGCGTATCATCAAATGACCCTGGATGAAGCCACAAAAACAATATGTTACTTTAAACACATATAGGGGGTTGTTCCAGGTAAATCATTTTCCTTTCAGTGTTTCTTCCAGTCCTGCCATTTTTCAGCGAATGATAGAGGTTCTCCTGGCAGGGATGACAAATGTGGCAATTTACCTGGATGACATCCTGGTGACAGGACAGAGTGATCAGGAGCACATGGCAGGAGCACTGAATGGGGTCATGGTGTAGCTGCAGGAAGGGAGTCTTTGATTAAAGTGCAGTAAATTTGCTTTCATGCAACAAGAAGCAGAGGTTTTATGACATACAGTGGATGCCTCAGGACTTCATATGCACCCACCAAAATCACAGAGCTGAGGGCGTACGTGAGTTTGCTCCACTATTATAACAGGTTCCTGCCAAACCTGTCAACATTATTAACCCCATTGCACAAACTGTTAAAATAGATCCGTCCATCCATCCATTCATTATCTTCCGCTGGATCCGAGGTCAGGTCGTGGGGGCAGCAGTCTCAGCAGGGAAACCCAGACTTCCCTCTCCCCGGGTACTTCATCCAGCGCCTCCGGGGGAATCCCGAGGCGTTCCCAGGCCAGCCGAGAGACATAGTTCCTCCAGCGTGTCCTGGGTCTTCCACAGGGCCTCCTCCCAGTGGGACATGCCCGGAACACCTCACCAGGAAGGCGTCCAGGAGGCATCCTGACCAGATGCCCGAGCCACCTGATCAGGCTCCTCTCAATGCGGAGGAGCAGCGGCTCTACTCTGAGTCCCTCCCGAATGACCGAGCTCCTCACCCTATCTCTAAGGAAGAGCCCAGCCACCCTGCGGAGAAAACTAATTTCGGCCGATTGTATTAGCAATCTCGTTCTTTTGGTCACTACCCATAGCTCATGATCATAGGTGAGGGTAGGAACGTAGATCGACTGGTAAATCGAGAGCTTTGCCTTTTGGCTCAGCTCCTTCTTCACCATGACAGATCGGTGCAGCACCTGCATCACTGCTGACGCTGCACCGATCCACCTGTCGATCTCCCGCTCCGTCCTTCCCTCACTCGTGAACAAGACCCCGAGATACTTAAACGCCTCCACTTGGGGAAGGACCCCCCCCCCCCCCCCGACCTGGAGAGAGCACTCCACCCTTTTCCGGCTGAGGACCATGGTCTCGGATTTGGAGGTGCTGATTCTCATCCCAACCGCTTCACACTTGGCTGTGAACTGTCCCAGTGAGAGCCGAAGGTCACGGTCTGATGAGGCCAACAGCACCATATCATCTGCAAAAAGCAGAGACCTAATCTTGAGGTCACCAAACCGGACACCCTCAACACCCTGGCTGTGCCTAGAAATTCTGTTAATAAAAGTTATGAACAGAATCGGTGACAAAGGGCAGCTCTGGCTCAGGCTGGAGTCCAACCCTCACCGGGAATGAGTCCGACTTACTGCCGACAATGCGGACCAAGCTCTGGCACCGGTCATACAGGGCCCGAACAGCCCTTATAAGGAAGCCCTGCACCCCATACTCCCAGAGCACTCACCACAGGACTCCCCGAGGGACGCGGTCGAATGCCTTCTCCAAGTCCACAAAGCACATGTAGACTGGTTGGGCAAACTCACACACACCCTCCAGGACCCTGCCGAAAGTATAGAGCTGGTCCACTGTTCCACGGCCAGGGCGAAAACCACACTGCTCCTCCTGAATCCAAGGTTCGATTATCCGACGGACTCTCCTCTCCAGCACCCCTGAATAGACCTTACCAGGGAGGCTAAGGAGTGTGATCCCCCTATAGTTGGAACACACCCTCCAATCCCCCTTCTTGAAGAGGGGGACCACCACCCCGGTCTGCCAATCCAGAGGCACCACCCCCGATGTCCATGCGATGCCGCAGATGCGTGTCAACCAAGACAGACCTGCAACATCGGATGCAGGGTACTTCAGACAAGCGGATCTCATCCACCCCCGGGGCCCGGCCACCGAGGAGCTTTTTAACCACCTCAGCGAGCTCTGCCCCAGAGATAGGTGAGTCCAGCCCCAAGTCCCCAGACTCTGCTATTTATGTCAGACTACCCCGAAGGTGGCTTTGCTTTAATAGTTAAAATGATAAATATATGAAATTGCCAGTGGTGTTTTACGTCGTCTCCTTTTTTTGCTCGTGTGCTGCTTGAGGTTAATTTTAAGCTGTATGAAATACAGATGTAACACATATGAGCTGTAATTGGATTTGTCGGTCACTTTAAAAATATTGTATTTTTTCCTTACCCACAATGCATTGCCATTTACAGTTACAGCTTGTAAAATGATAACAGTAATTTACTGTTGGATTTTGCTGTAAAAACTACAGCAATTTGTTACAGTGTAGGGAAAGGATGCAGCCATTGCCGAGAACATTGAAATGTACCTGTACCCGCTCCGCTCCGCCCCTGGGAGCGCCTGAGTAAACCTTGGCAGAGACTGCACATTTCCTCTGTGTAACCATTTATGGGTCACATGTTTTTGATCTTGATTGATGCCTACACTATGGTGGAATAGGTGAAACAGACAGAGTCCCAATAATATGGACCCTAAGTGATGACTCTAAGCGACTAGCAGGCGGTCGGTTATGCCGGTTTGCCTGCCGTCTGGGCTTGGCTCTAGTTAGTCAGCCATTTACCTGGAGGCTATGAGCTATGCTTTTAGACAGGAGGTCGGCACCAGCCCACGAGGGGTGAATACCGTCCCTCTTCAAAAGCCCAAAACGTTCGCCAGTTGTCTATATAACCCACACCATTTATCGAGCACCATTCCGACAGCCAGTGACGTAGCGACAATAATCTTCTGTACATTTCATCGCCACGCCTAGCAGGGATGGGGCCAGAGCACGTTACTGACACACTTCTTCTTTGCAAGGTTGCACACCTTTATAAAATTTGACTTTGTGATCTCTGAGTCTCAATCATATATCATTTGTGCCAAGGTGGATGATAATCTGACAGTATTTACGTTTACTTTTAGCCAGCACTTTTAAATTTGCCGATATGTCGTTCGCTCTGGCACCAGGGAGACAATTTACTATAGTCACTGGAGTCGCTACTCTCACGTTTCTTAGAATAGAGTCGCCAATTACTAGAGCGCTTTCAACAGGTGTCTCAGCGTGACCTTTCACTGACTGGGGAGAACCTGCTGGAAACGCGAATGGGCGAATGGTGCCGGTGTGAGTTAAGTTTGGATTTACGGCTATGCTGCGGGTCGTCATCCACTCGCCGTGCTGTGAAGGCTCTGCTACCGGAGCGGGGGGAGACTGACTAGCTATGGCGAACATATCCAGAGCCACTAACACTGAATCGATAACACTCTCATTCTCCTGAATGTCCCATAACGTCCGGATACGTCCCTCTAACACTACAATCTTCTCCGTCAGCCTAGCAACTAACTGACACTTCTCACATGTAAACGTACCATTAATCACTGGAGAAGAACTAAACTAATTAAACATATTGCACTCAGAACACGGAACAGTAGCCATGGCGTTGTACTCACCTAAGACAGGAAAACTGAGACTACCCACGATGCTTTGCGATGCTGACAAACAACGCAAGACCAAGTCACATTGCATACAGGCCTAAGTAGATCCCTGGCTTTATTGTTGAAGTTAGAGAACCTGTCTCTTACAAGATCATGTTAGGGTATGAGAGTTCTGCTGAATGTTGGCATCAAGGTGTTTTGGAAGGTAACATACAAGAAATGGACAAAGGGTGGACAAAGGGGCCCAGGATGCACCCAAAGAGTCATGGGAAGGGGCATCATCTGTGAGATATTCACATAAGTCTGTGTATAATCCAAGTTACTAGAAGGATTTTTGTGCTAAAAGAGAAAAAGTGGTAAAGTACTATCAGGTGATTCATTGTAAAATTTTTGTTCCTGTTGTAATTTTTGTGTTTAGATGGAGAAACAGAACCTAAGGCAGGAAGGATGTATTGAATGCAGCAAGGGCGTAGATTTGCTCTGGACATTGGTGGGGACCTATGACACCCCCCCCCCTGCCCCACCCACCAACCCCGCCACCCCAACTCCGTCCACGGAATGCATGTTTTTTTAATATGCTGCAAAATGCAAAATCACTTTACATTAATACTAGCAATGCTTCGACTGGTACCTGACAGGATTGCCACCTGATGAAATAGCGTGACAAAAAAGTGAGACAGTTCAAAACTTTTGCCAAAAACACTAATGAATCACTTACATCCTCAGCCTATCACTCCTCATAATGTTAAATATTAGTATAATCAACATGTATAATACACACACACATATTATATGTTATATATAATCAACATTCAGATTCACCTCCTGTGACCTTGCCTCTTCACCTGAACTACAACATGGCTGATCTGCTTCTGTCCCCTAATAAAAAAACATTGAGGGATTCCTTATGAGCATTGACAGAGAATGCCTCAGCCTATTATTGGTAACAATGTTAAATCTCAGGACAACTAGGTATAATAATATCAAGTCATCGTTCAACATCACCTGTGACCCCTTCTCTCCATCACTGTCTGATACACAGCACAGTTGTTTAGGTTCTGTCACCTGACAAAACAGGATAAACACATGCCATTTAAACAGCAATCATTTTATTTCACTTTTTCTGAGTCTTAGTGTGCAAATCTCGAATCAAATCATTAATGTTTGCCAAGTCAGTGAATGAATTTTAAAAACTATTTGTGCTAAGTGGATTGTCTATTGGTGAACTGTCAATAAAATTCTAGCCATGGCAATATTAGTATGTAGCATATCAATTTCTTTCACAAGACTGATTTCTGACAAATAGTCGTCATTAGATTAGGAGAACTGACAGGGATCATATTTATACTTTTACATTTAGCTGTTTAATCTGCTGTTAGTTTTAAGTCCGTATTCACAGACTATAGCCTGCCCTGCTATAATGAATGTGCGTCAAAGCGGTAAAAAAAAGCCCCCACTAGCATTAACGTTAACTGTCGTCGTTACTTTGATGGACTTTGATGGATTCACTAGCGAACTTGAAGTGACTTACACTTTTCTTTGAAAAAAAGCTCCTTATGTCCAGCTTCTTCTTTTTTTTTTGCTGCCGCCATCCTCACATGTGTCACCCAACACACCTTCTTGCACGGGGAAAAAAATCCACTGCATTTGGCGCTGCTTGTATCTGAACGCAGCCACAGCCTCTCACGTGATAGCAGGGAAATGCACAGCCAATCAAAATGTTCATATGTGTTTTGGGGGCGGGAGGACTCAAGGAGAGAACGTGATTTATCCCTTTCTGCGTGTCTAGGTTAATGTTGACAGCACGATTGTTTTTTTGTTTTTGTTTTTTTAAGTGGATTAAATTATTGGTGGGGACATTTCAATGGTCGGAGGATATTGGTGGGGACACATCCCCTCCGTCCACCCTAAATCTACGCCCCTGGAATGCAGTGTAATGCTATGGATTCCCTGTAGGTGGCAATATAGGCTTTGCTAATTTAGAGCGATTCGGAAGGTGTTCGGAAGAGAATGACCCTGTAATGTTACATGTGTGGTTCTCAGTAAATGGAAAAGGTTTACTTGCCTATCTCTGTATCCTTTTTGTATGGGATATCACATGTCATAGTAGTTTTGGTGAGCAGCTGTATGAGGAGGGTTGGAGGTACCCGCATATCTAATTCTACATACTGTCAAGACATAATACTTTGGTATATGGTATTTTTAAAAGCAGCACTATTCCAGCGTATTTGGTGATGAAATTCACTGAGTGGATTTGGAGGGGGTTGGAATCCTGAACTTGTCTTAAGGATTTCAAAATACTGTGCTACGCCTTATTACCATAATAACCCCCAAGGCTTGACTAAAAACTGTAAAACCGTTTATAAAAGTTTACCCGTTTCACTACACTGCTTGAATTTGTGGTTGTTGCAATACATCTGCCCTCTGCTGGTCTGGTGGAATATCACTGCTGTATGCCTGGACCAGTGTTGCCAATTTAGCGACTTTATTGCTATATTTAGCGAGTTTTTAGACCCCTCTAGCGACTCGTTTTCAAAAAAGCAACTAGCAACTTTTCTGATGTTGTTGGAAACTTTTGGAGACTCTGACACGAAAGCACGTATCCAGAGACGTCACTAGGATTGAAAGACAAGGGGGGCCTAGCCCCCAGGGTTGTAGGAAGGAATTAGTGCTTATAGAGGGCTGAACATTTTTCAACAAACCTAAACAGGCTTCTTTAATTTTATTATCTCATTAATCTAGCAGGCTCCACCCTGAAGAAAACGACAACAACAAAACAAATAATCTCTTTACCTGTAAAACTCCACTAGTCTTAATCATGCACGCTCCCTCAGCGTCAGCTCCCCTGCCGCTCTCCTGCTTCTCCCTCAATCATGTCTATTTGTGAGGCAGTGCCACCTAAGGGCCCGAAGATCACGGGCATCCAATATGGTTTTTTGGCCTTGTCCCTTACACACAGAGACTTCTCCAGATTCTCTGAATCTCTTGATTATATTATGTACTGTAGATGATGATATTTTCAACCTCTTTGCAATTTTATACTGAGGAACCTTTTTCTGAAATTGCTCCACTATTTGTTGATGCAGTATTAGGGGGATTGGTGATCCTCTGTCCATCTTTACTTCAGAAACACACTGCAACTCTAACACGTTCTTTTTATACCCAGTCATGTTACTGACCTGTTGCCAATTGACCTAATTATTTGCAAATTGTTCCTTCAGCTGTTGGGTTTTTGTACCACTAACTTTTCCAGCCTCCTATTGCCCCCGTTCCAACTTTTTTGAGACGTGTTGCTGTCATGAAATTCAAAATGAGCCAATATTTTTCACTAAATAGCAAAATGTGTCACTTCAAAAACTTTTTACATGTTTTATATGTTCTGTTGTGAATAAAATATCAGTTTATGAGATTTCTATGTCATTGCATTCTGTTATTCAGTTATTTACAATTTACCCTACGTCCAACTTCATGGGAATTGGGGTTGTACACTATATACATTATTTCTACTTTATATAGGATGTGTGTCATATCATTCCTGCTTTTACTATATGTTACTGCAAGTTTTATGTGTTATTTAGCATGATTTGAAAGGTTATGTTTTTGGACTGGGAATACTGAAAAGTTTCCCCTCTATAAATCAATGGTAATTGCTTCTTTGCTTATGAAAGGTTTCATACGAACACTCTGTTTTCAGATAGTGGGGAGGAAAACTCTCTTGCAGGATCTCGTAGAAGTACTCATTATTTTTTTCCCCTCCCATTATTTTTTTTTCCTCCTCTCATGTCCCCTTATCGGCCCCATGCAAATCATGACCTTTTTTTTTTGTGAACTACAGCCAGAAATTTTTACCAGTTCACTCTGGCAGCCACATCTAGATCTCTCCTGTCGCCACCACTGCATCTTGTCTGTAGTCGCACTTCCCCACCTTTATGTTGTGATTGGCAACTCCTGACTGCAACATTATTATCCCATCTCAATTTATCTAGTGCTAGTAGTAATTAATAGTAATTATGAGATTTCAACTTATGAGCTGAATTCCAAAGCATTATACTCATAAATAGGGGGAATACCTGTTTTTGGGTCGATTAATCTTTTCGTCAATGACTTCTGCTTTTGCATTCATTCCTTTTTAAATCTGACTTTTGAAGGATCAGAACATAAGAACATAAGAAATTTACAAACGAGAGGAGGCCATTCGGCCCATCAAGCACGTTTGGGGAGAACTTAACTAATAGCTCAGAGTTATCTAGTGTCACGTCCGCCTTGTACGATCTCGATCGTGTGTGCCACGCCCCCTCATTACCTATGCGCGCTACCCCGATTGTGATCACCTGTTTCCTGTTATTTCGGCTTGTCTTGTGTATTTCAGTCCGCGTTCAAGTCTGTTTCCCCAGGTATGTCATTAACGTGGTTTTGCTGTGTGGTTCCCTTGTCTACCTGTCAGACCTAAATAAACCCCGGTTTGTCCTATTCACGGCTCTCTCGCTTGCTTCCCCGCTCGCCCGCACGCAGTCATCACATCAAGCTCTGACTTAAAGGAACCCAGGGTTTTAGCTTGCGCTACACTAGCAGGAAGACTATTCCATACTCTAACTACACGCTGTGTAAAGAAGTGCTTCCTCAATTTTTTTTTTAAATGTTCTCCCGCTAATTTCCACTAATGACCACGAGTTCTAGTATTTAAACTAATATTGAAGTAGCCATTTGGCTGAACAGCATCCAGACCTGGTAGAATCTTATAGACCTGGATCATGTCCCCCCTTAGTCTCCTTTGCTCAATGCTAAACAGATTCAGCTCAAATATCATCAGGACTAATAACATTAAATCTTGCTTTGTGGAACAGGCCCCTGAACCCCACCTTGTGAGCTAGAGAGTGTCCTGGGGGTGTTCCATGAAACAGGATTTCTTAGTTAACTGGGCTGATTATCACACAAAAAACTGAATGATATAATTCTGAAACAAATGTATTTGTATGAGGGCTTTCATACCAAATCCGAAAACTTCACATTGTTGTGATCCGTGTTTTTTTCTTTTTTCAATTTTAAATTCAGAAAGACTTTGATTTCTGCAGTTTTTGGATGCGTTGAAAAACAAATGACCAATACGATATCAGTTGTTTTATTAAAAGGAAAACGTTTCACTGTTTACAACACTAGCCTGTAGTGATGAGTTTACTTTGGTTATGGGGGGGGGGGGGGGGGGTTAATTTACAATGTAAAATAATAAATTGATATTTTAACAAAACTAATTTCTCTAAAACACAGAGAATCTAAAGAATCTACAGTACTGTATATGTATAATTTATATTTGTATTTATATTATTATTACTATATACAGGTATTTGATATATAATATATGCTATAATTTATAATTATATAATGAAATATCAATTACATTATCTAATAAATTATATAAACATATTATATTAATTATAGTAATACACTATATTGACAAAAGTATTGGGATTTTGTATTTGGGATTGGGAATGTGACACCTGCCTTTACACACACATGAACTTTAATGACACCCCATTCTTAATACATAGGCTTTAACGTGGAGTTGGTCCATCCTTTGTAGCTATAACAGCTTCAACTTTTCTGGGAAGGCTGTCCACGAGGGTTAGGAGTGTGTCTATGGGAATTTTTGACCATTCTTCCAGGGGAGCATTTGTGAGGTCAGGCACTGATGTTGGACAAGAAGGCCTGACTCGCAGTCTCTGCTCTAATTCATCCATGTCCTTATGGACCTTGCTTTGTGTACTGGTGTGCAGTCATGTTAAAACAGGAAGGGGCCATCCCCAAACTGTTCCCACAAAGTTGGAAGCATGAAATTGTCCAAAATAGCTTTGAATACTGCAGCATAAAACTTTACATTTGGCACAATGCTGTCAGGCAAGTACCGTTCTCCTGGCAACCACCAAACCCAGACTCGTCCATCAGATTGGCAGACAGAGAAGCGTGATTCATCACTGCAGAGAGTCCAGTGGCGACGTGCTTTACACCACTGCATGCAACACTTTGCATTGCACTTGGTGATGTATGGCTTGGATGCAGCTGCTTGGCCTTGGAAACCTATTCCATGAAGTTCTCTACACACCGTTCTTGAGCTAATCTGAAGGCCACATGAAGTTTGGCCACACAATGCATTGTCACATTTTGCAATTTTGGGTTTGATCCATTTTTTTTTACCCAGGAGTATATATATATATGTGTATTAAAAA
Source organism: Paramormyrops kingsleyae (assembly GCF_048594095.1). NCBI lineage: Eukaryota > Metazoa > Chordata > Actinopteri > Osteoglossiformes > Mormyridae > Paramormyrops > Paramormyrops kingsleyae. The sequence continues at coordinate 36,688,863 of NC_132801.1, read as the reverse complement.
ATATGGGACAAATGGCGTCTCATATCACTTCAAAACGAAGCATTCAAACTGTACACACGTGATTCATTCAGTGTCGGTCAGTTGGAGTACATCAAGACGAGGACGTGTTTGTCTGCCCCACTCTCGCAGTAGAGCAAGTACACACACTGTGGCTTAGGATTGCAAGGACACACTACTTCCTTTGAGCCTATTTTTTTCTTTTGAAATTATATGTTAATAATAATAATTATTATTAAATTAAATTATTTTTTTACTTACATTTTAATTGAAAGAATCATTTTTAACTGACCAGTCATTTAGTCTAATTGATTCACCTACTAAGTGTGCTGGCAGATGTCACTTGAATTCTGCCTAATGGCAACAAACTTGTATATTGTGCTAAAACACCGTCCCATCAGCTCCTGCTTTGTCATCTCCAAGTGTCCTGTCAGTACCCACCTCGTCATCTCCTGTTGTCGCTTTAGCGGCCTCCGGGATGGCACGTTTAAAAGTAGCCCCAAACATCAATTTATTATTATACCTATACAGACTACTTTTAGGCTTCCCTGTATATTTCTATATACTATTACATGCGTTTTGGGTTGAAACATTTGTTTCTAAATGTATGAAATGTTTTGTTTTGTTACGTGTTTAGCTTTCTGAAAACTGCGGTATTGCGTTTGGCCATGTAGAGACATGTGACTTAATACAGTCCCCCAGAGCACATAGTGAAAAATGCACTTAAATGCAATTAAGTCAGTGGCAGAATGTGATTAAGGGTCATTTACATGCCCAAATATTCATGTTTCTTCACCCAAAGCACGTACCTAGCCTAAATGCACTTAAACCCCACACTTAAGTGTGTGGCGTTATTAACGTTATTAATGTATATTAAATATGTTAAGGTCTGTTAGGATGTTAAGGAATACTTACACACTTATGAATGTCCTATGAATGCATTATGAAAGTGCACTGAATATTCTGTGAATGCATTATAAAGGCACCATGAAGGCGCAGGTCATTTAAAGCGTTACCGAATGTTCTTGATCCTGTTTTGGTGAGTTTTCTGCAGACACTCCATCTCATTTCATTGGTATAAAAACATGCAATATTAAGCTGTAGCATTAAGTGGTGCCAGTGATTGAATGTTGCAGGTGTTATGGGGGAGCGGGATTATTTAGGACTTGGTGCTGCCCTGAGAGGTTTGCTGTTACAGCTACTGTTCTAGGCCTTCCTCACACCCCCTGCCTCATCTTCCTCCTGCGCCATGACATGAAGGACAGCACCCCCAAGCTTCCAAGCCCCATTCCCATCAGAGACTATGCATCACTATGGACCAAGTAAGACTAAAAGTACAGATATATTTATGTCACATGTTCCCCGGCCTTGTGTCTTGTACTTGCCATGACCATGTACTCTCATGGACGTTTTTGCACTGGGCTTATACTAGGGGCAACGCTGTGTTGTAGTCACATTTATGGAAGGCAAATACAAGCCCCGCCTGCAACTGGACATTTTACTATTCATTGTCAGTCTTATCCTGCTACATTGTTTCCATTGATTACATATTCACATGACCGTGAATCTCTCCTTTTGTCACTTGCTGTCTTTATGTATCACTGTGCTCCTGAAGGAATGTTATCTCATACCACTGATTACTTGTATCAGGATAGTATGACAATAAAGTCTACTTGACTGTACTTAATGAATGTGACTCCATTTTTTCTCGATTATAAGAAAGGGTTACAGGCAGATTTTTTCTGCTATATTTACCACACCACTAGACTTATATCCATTTAGTAAACATTTCTTGAACTGAAAGAGTAAAGGAGGAAACTGAAGTTGGCAAATCCAGAACAGGGAGTAGGTGTTACAACACCCCTGAGGCACAGAGACATTAGCACCAAGTGTAGAAAAATAAAAGGAATATAAAAAAAAACACCAGTAAGTGAAAACATGAGGCTATAGCTGACCGTTTTTGTGAAGATGCAAGTAGCACAGTGTGGACATGAGTGAGATGGTATTTAATACGCATGGTTGGCCACAAACAAGGATTCTCCGGCGGCAGCTCCCTTGTCTCCAGAAGAAACATATTTCCCCAAAGCGGCCTGGTTATTGCTCTGTAAAAAGAAGAAGACAGCTTGATTATGAAACTCAGTCATCTCTTTTTGGGTTATTTTGTGCTCTTGACACAGAGACTAGTGCAGCAGTCAAGCTAACCAGGGCTCTCTTGATGTACACTTCTTGGCAGGCCTTGCCATTCTCCTTCTTGCCAGCCCATGCCTTGAGTGCTGAGGTTTGCAGGGCCCGGCCAAAGGAGAAGGTCAGCGCCCAGGGCTTGTGCAGGGGACACTGGTTTATGGCATTCAGGTTGATGGTGGCTTCCTCTTCACTTTGGCCTCCAGACAGGAATGTGATACCTGAGCAGGAAAGGGCAAGGATGGTAGGTGTTTGGATGCTGGAGGTATCTATTACGAGCACTGCTATATAGCTATAAAACCTAAAAACAATTATGAAGGCAATGCTTCTATATATGCATTGTAATTCTATCCATTTACATTGTATATTTTAATTGATCTAGGGGAAGTACTCATGGAAAAACCAGAATCTTGTATGAAATCAGCAATCTTCCGGTAACACATGTTGGTCCGTGTCTGCTGGTGGGGGAAGAGTATAGGTGGAATCAGGGGTGATGTAGGGCATGGATACCCTGGCAGATTCTGGGATCCTGACACTTTATAGGGAGCCTTGAATTATATTATACACTTAGCAAATTTTACCCAGGGGAAATCCTACCCCTCCCCCAAACCCGGATCGCATGCAATCCAGTAGGTAGGAGCAGTATATGCGTCTCACCAGGAACTGCAGGCGGTACGGTGCGACGCAAGGCAGTGACAGTAGCCATGGCGATCTCCTGGGGTGAATATTTGCGTGAGTAAGAGTGGCCAGATGTCACCATGTTGGGTTTCAGCAAGGTCCCCTCTAGGTAGACGTGATGGTCAGACAGAGCCTTATAGACAGCAGCCAGGACTTTCTCAGTGATGTACTGACAGCGCTACAGGTCATGGTTTCCATCAGGGAGAATTTCAGGCTCCACAATAGGTACGATGCCATGCTGAAATATTTTTCAGAAATTACTAAATGTATATCAAAATGATCACAATGGCAACTGTTATTTCTCAGACACACTGCATGATAAGCTATAAGCTCTGTAACAGTAGGAAGCATATTTATACGGACAGTCCCCGGGTTAAGAACGTCTGAATTATGGGCAGCTCACACTTACGAACAGGCTTCCATAAAGCCTCCACAGCTCTATTAAAAATTCAGGATAAACACAGTGGTTCGTATTAATGAATGGAGCTACGTACAGTACATTATGTACTTTTTATTATTACTGTATAATCATGATTATTATTTTGTACTGTATTGTTATTTTTCTGACATACGTACAAATTCAACTTAAAGACAGACTTAGGGAACTGATATCATTCGTAACCTGGGGACTGCCTGTATATCATTGTTGTATATCAATGTGTGCATGTGTGTGTGTATGCATTTACTCTATGTTGCCGGATGCTGATTTTGAGAGCACCAATCAGCCCTCACCATTTGGCAGATGCTGGCATATCGCGCCAGGACATTGGCATTCTCCATGATGGCCAAGTGAGAAGGAGTGGTGGGAGAGATCTTCAGTACACAGCGCCACTTGGCAAAATCAGCACCATCTTTCTTATACTGAGCACAACGTTCATACAACCCGTCCAATCCTAGCAGGAAGAGACAGAGAAAAAGGGCAAAAAGATGATTTGTGCATAATAAGGAAAGTGGGTTATGAAGCATGGGGAGGGTGTGGATGTTGGGGGACAAGCTCCTCGACACACTGTACTTCCATGTATTAAGTATAAAGCAAGTTTGACTTGTGATATTGAGAAAGTCGTTTGGCTTACGCTTGTGCTTCATGCTTGCTTAAATTAGTGAACAAAGCAGTGACTTTCAATACTCTTGGATTGCTTGCCCATCTCCTCTGGAGGGTCCCAGTAAAATCATGTGATTCTGCCATGTCCTGTAGGTTTTTCACACAGATGGTAAGTAATAATAATCAGTGGCAACATGGTTTTGAAGTTCATACCCTGGGTGGTGGTCTCTCCATTAGTTCCTGCCAGGGGAACCACACCCTTGTCAACCTTTATGCCAACCACTATGCCCTTCTCCTTGATGAGCTGGGGAAAGGGCTTCCCACTGTCATCCTTCTGGTAGACGGTCTCGTGGAAGAAGATAACACCACCAATGCAGGGCTTCACGTGGTCATCTGCAGTGAAAAGCAGTTGCCTGTACTGCCTCCTGTTCTCCTCAGTGTTCTCGACATTAATGCTCTGAAAGCGCTTGGCAACACTGCCTGGTGGAGGGAAGGAGCAAGAGACACAGTCATTTAAACATCATCTTAGGGGACTTGCGTCACCCCGACACAGAAACCGAATTCACAAGACTGAGCAGTAGTTCTTTGTTTACCTGTAGATTCATCAGCTGCAAGAATGCCTTTGCCTGGAGCAACAATACTTTGAGCAATGTCGCTGAGCTCCTTCTTCTGCTCAGGGGTGAGGAAAGGATAAGCGTGAGGCATTCTGGTCCTGTAGACACAGATGAATGGGAGGGGATTAGGCACATTAAGAGTTTCCTTGGTGTAATGCAAGGTACTATGCAAGGTACTATGCACAATAGGATGATCCTGAATATGGAGGAGTGGCACTTTGTTCTTGAGAGAAGCAGACACACATGTAATAACCAGGTAGAGTAAGTTTGGGGGCAAAGTGCAAGTTGAGAAAGCATCTAGCATTTCAGATCAGTTGTGGTTAATAATGACATACTTACTCTGCATGTTACAGGATTCAAAGCCGAGACCTTCTAGACACTGAAACAAACTCCAAAACCACTGGGCTACACGGTAATCGATGACTCTGCCAGATGGGTGCTTTGCTACTTGTTTGAGGCTTTTCATTAATGAGGTTTGATGGTTTTAAATGGCCCCCATTTTTAAATATAATTTTTATTCTATGAATCCTGTTTTTTTATCCTGATATTTCTCCACTCTACAACCTACTAAGCAAGTGAATGAAGATTTTAGATTAATTTACCTGTGTATAGAGGTGGGTGATAAATCGATTTCTATCGATTAATTCGAATTTACAGTTCAGGACGATGTGTTTTTATGAAAATCGATTTTATTACTTATTTTACACGCGAGCGCCAAAAGCGGAACTAATGCGATGCACCGTTATCCACGGGTAAATTAGTGCGGCGCACCCAAACACTGTAGCACATTCACAAACAACACGGCAATGGTTCGGCTTTACACCGTCGGACACAGACTAGTCCCTGGTTGCAAAGTCTGTTTAAAAACTGTTGCAACCAAAGGAAGCAGCACGGAAAATTTATTCCAGCACCTAAAGCATAGGCACACAGCGGAGTGGGAGAAGTGCAGCTCCCAACGAAATTAAAATAACCGCAGCACCAGCACAACATCCAAAGTTAAGCAAGCAACCGTCCCTGACACGTTTTCGAACTGTGTGCCATATGATAAGAATGGGGCACGGTGGAAGGCGATAACAAACGCTGTCGCGATGTATATTGCAAAAGACATGGTGCCCATACATACTGTGGAAAAGCCGGGATTCATTAACATGCTAAAAGTTTTTACAAGTTTCTAAAAGTGTTTACAATGGCGTGGTCTGCCATCTCATTTACAAGCATCTTTTTTGGCTTGTCAGATTGCACTTTATTTTGTTTTTTTTTTATTGATCAATTTTTATAGAATTTTTATACACAACAATACAATGAAATAGCAGGCATTTCAGAAAACTTTCCCACCTCATGCAGACAATATGTATTGAGGGGTGCATCATACAATAATGAGGGGTTAATTTCACTATAATCCAAATATTAATTTACTAATGTCTAATAACACTGTCTAATATAATGCAGACAATAAAAATGGGAACTGAGACTAGGCCTACAGGATGGGGTGATCTCACTCCATGAAGTTGGGAAAACAGGAACTGATAGGCAAGAGAACAGGTCAAGATGACCTCGTCCCAGACGCCAAGGAGGCAGGAACCCATCACGTTACCAATGCTTCTTTTAACTTTGGCATAACATAAAGGGGGGGGGGGGAACATGTACTCACTGGCTAACTAGAGCAAATGTCAAAATATGTTGTAGTCACGTAGATAGAAAAGGGGGGCCACACCCCAAAAGGCCTATAAAGACCCGGTGCTGACCCCTATGGTTCGAGCATCTTTCTGTACATGCTGAATGTATGTCAGATAGTCGCTCCCTGATTATAATCTGAATAAACTGGTGACTTGCAACTACTCCTCGACTGTGCAGTGAATCTCTTCTCATCAACGGACCCGGCGGAGTTTGACTCCAACAGTATACATATATATGTATATATATTGTAGTCCGTTCATTTACAGTCTTTTCCAGTAAAGGATTCTAGATAACCTTTTCCAGGCATTCACAGTTTCCGGTTGAGCTCTGTTCAGTCTTGCAGTGGTGAGTTATTTATTGTTTTTTTTTTTACTTTAGAGTTAAAGTTAAAACTTGTTTTGAACCATTTATTTGTCATCTGTAGTTTGATTTTGAGTAGGGGAGGGGAAAATCGATTTAAATCGAAAATCGGATTTATTGTGAAAAAAATCAGAGATTTTATTTTTAGGCCATATCGCCCAGCTCTACCTGTGTATTGTGATATTACCATTGTTTCTCTTAATTATGTTAAACTTTAATTACATATAAAGTATGGAAATACTGCTCTGGCCATTGCATTTTCCACATTATTAAACTGCAAGCATTAAACTCCCCCATGGCTGTCTAATTTCTCTTTCCCTTCTACTTTCATACTGTTCTTTCTCATGACTTTAAGAGTGACCTTTACTCTTCCTCTTATGTCTTTATATTGGGCTGCTGCACTGTATAGAAGGTCAGACTAAATACAGACATTATACACATATATACTTTCTTTTTTTATTTCTGCACAGTACAGTCAATTCTTAATCTAGTATTCATATAACCATGTAGCATGAATCTGCTAGTGTAATGTGTTTACCTTTATTTCTATTTACTTTTATTTCTATTTTTACCTTTATTATTATTCATAGTAATATGAAAAGATATACTTCAAACCATAAAACAGTCTGCTTTTTTGAGGTAGTTTGCTTGCCCTGTCATGTTACATGCAAATACTTTAATTTCTCTTTGAATGGCTTGTTTTAGCTGAACATTTCCTGGCTCATATAATACCTGAGGTGTGCATGAATGGAGAAGATCCCCATGCAGCTGTTCTCGTTAACAGTGACTGAACTTAAATGAAATTTGCTAATTGTACTGATAGCACAAATTTAGAAGGCTTTTGTGAGCAAGCCTTGGCTGCGCCTAGAAATCCTGTCCATAAATATGATAAACAGGACTGATGACAAAGGGCAGCCCTGGCGGAGCCCAACACGCACCGGGAACACGTCCGACTTATTACCGGCAATGTGGACCAAGCTTCTGCTCCGTTCGTACAGGGACCGGATCGCCCACAACAGTGGACCCCGGACCCCATACTCTCGAAGCACCCCCCACAGAGCACCTCGGGGAACCCGGTCGTAAGCCTTTTCCAAATCCACAAAGCACATGTAGACTGGATAGGCAAACTCCCAGGCCCCCTCCAGTACCCCTGCAAGGGTATAAAGCTGGTCCAGTGTTCCACGACCAGGACGAAAACCGCATTGTTCCTCCTGAATCTGAGATTCGACTATCGATCTCACCCTCCTCTCCAGTACCCCGGAATAGACTTTCCCAGGGAGGCTGAGAAGTGTGATCCCCCTGTAGTTGGAACACACCCTCCGGTCCCCTTTCTTAAATAAGGGGAACACCACCCCGGTCTGCCAATCCAGCGGCACTGTCCCTGACCTCCACGCACTGTTGAGAAGGCGTGTCAGCCACGACAGCCCCACAACATCTAGAGCCTTCAGGTACTCCGGGCGGATCTCGTCCACCCCCGGGGCCCGGCCACCACGGAGTTGTTTAACCACCCCGGCCACCTCAGCCTCAGTGATGGGCAACTCCCCCCCAGCACCCTCGGGCTCTGTGCCCTCAGATGTCTCAAAGGCAGTATGCGTAGATGTATCTGAGGCAGGGTTGAGGAGGTCCTCAAAGTATTCCTTCCACCTCCGGATGATGTCCCCAGGTGAGGTCAACAGCCCCCCCCCCCCCCCCCCACTATAAATAGTAGGAACCAGGAGCTGCTTCCCCCTCCTGATACTTCGTATGGTTTGCCAGGACCTTTTTGAGGCCGACCGAAAGTCACTTTCCATAGCCTCACCGAACTCCTCCCACGCCCGGGTTTTTACTTCTGCGACCGCCCGAGCCGCATTCCGCCTGGCCCGCCGGTACCCGTCAGCTGCCTCTGGAGACCCCCGGGCTAATAATTCCCGGTAAACCTCCTTCTTCAGCTTCACGGCCCCCCTCACCTCTGGTGTCCACCATCGGGTACGGGGGTTACCGCCACGACAGGCACCGACCACCCTGCAGCCACAGCTCCGTACGGCCGCTTCCACAATGGAGGTCCGGAACAGTGTCCATTCAGACTCAATGTCCCCTACCTCCCCCGGCATGCAGTCGGTGATCAGTTGACAGCTCTGCCCCTCTCTTTACCCGAGTGTCCAAGACGGAGGGCCGCAGATCAGTTGATACGATTATAAAATCGATCATCGACCTGTAGCCCCGGGCATGTTCGTACCATGTCCACTTATGGACACCCTTATGCTCGAACATGGTGTTCGTTATGGACAAACCATGCATTGCACAGAAGTCCAATAACAGAACACCACTCGGATTCAGATCAGGGAGGCCGTTCCTCCCAATCACCCCCTTCCAGGTCACACTGTCATTGCCCACGTGAGCGTTGAAGTCCCCCAGCAAAACGATGGAATCCCCCCGCGGCACGCCAAATAGCATACCGCTAAGGGAATCCAAGAAGGCCGGGTACTCCGAACTGACATTCGGCGCATAAGCGCGGATGACAGTCAGAGACCTATCCCTGACCCGAAGGCGCAGGGAAACAGCCCTCTCGTTCACCGGGGTAAACTCTGGTGTTAATGCACCGAGCTGTGGGGCCACCAATAGCCCCACCCCAGCCCGGCGTCGCTCACCCGCCGCAACTCCAGAGTAAAAGAGTGTCCAGCCCCTCTCCAGGAGATTGGTTCCAGAACCCAAGCTATGTGTTGAGGTGAGCCCGACTATATCTAGTCGATACCTCTCAACCTCACGCACAAGCTCAGGCTCCTTCCCCACCAGAGAGGTGACATTCCATGTCCCGAAAGCCAGTTTTGTCAGCCGGGGATCGGACCGCCAGGGCCTCCCTTGGCCGCCACCCGATCCACAATGCACCGAACCCCTGACATTCCCCTTGCGGGTGGTGGGCCCACCTGGGGTTGTCCTATCATTATTAATTAGCTGATTGCACAAGGCACAAAGGGATAACTTATGTGAGACAAATATTAACTGTTGACACTCACAAAAGACAAACATTGGATTAGAAGACAATCAAGATTGCCTTTTCAGCATGCATTTACCTTGCAGTGAAGGGGAGAAGGGGGTCTGCGTGTCTCTGTGGCACCCTCCTTGTCATACACGTCTTCTACATATCAGCATATTGTGACTCCTCATAGGCTGGCTAAACTTAGCACCAGGCAGCAACTGGAGAGTGGCAGCGACATTCACAGAAACGCAAAGGCTGCAGAAGGGGAATGGGATATGTAACTTCTATGTGAAGTTCTTAAAGGTGAAGCAAGGAATTACACAGCAAAAACAGTGAATGAAACAGAAGAAAATGAGGGGGGAGATAAGTGAACTGGAAGCTTATGAAGAATGAACAGAGTTGCCAAATTCTGTCATAAAAGTCACATCTATAGTAGCCACCATGTAGTTCATAATAATATTAGATGGCCCCAACATTTACTCCAGTTTACTAATGTTATATGTTAATTTAAGGGGACATATTCATGCATGCGGTGTTAAATTACTGCTAGAATGGTGAGTATAATTAGTCCTAATGTTGCACTGCCAATACTTATTGGGAGTGGCTTAGTAATTACTGCTTTAATGTTTAGGTTTGGATAAATTACATTATCTAGATGTCCTATGTGTTAACTAAGCAGAATAACTTGGATAATGAATCCCGAATTGTTGGGCATTTTCTTGAAATGAACCTCTTTAGTCATTATTAATGTAGTTTTCAGTTACAGACTCAACCAGCAAACTCCTTTCACAAGAGACCAAGCACATAGATGCTACACCTTGTATAAGAAACTCAATCTCTGTAGAATGACGCACTGGAAACCTTTGACATTTTTAATAACCTTTAGATGACATGATTCTGCTGGTAAGTAGTGGTGGGGTTTAAATCAAAAAGATTTTATTTTGACAGCTGCCACCGGGGGGAGGAGGGGTACAATTATTTTAGTGAAACACTTTTAACTATCAATGAATGAAACGATTGTTGTGAGACCAGAAAATGCTCAGGGAGACAGCGTGGGCAGAAACAGCCAAGCTTTATTCAGAACAGAGCAAACAAGGGCAAATTTAGCAGCCACAGATGTAATCGAGGTCACAAAGCTGGAAGGTCTGGTAGGTGGGAAGGTAAATTCTACGGAGATAGAGACACAAGACTAGGTTTGAGAGAGGAAAGGAGACAAGCAGAAAATGCTTATATGGTGACCACATTCAAAGCAATGACACCTTGCATCGACCACGAGGTTCCCTGGGGAATATAAAGGGAGTCAATTAGAATCAGTCCTTATTTTGCACAAGTAGGCATTCTCACAGTATATGCGAGGGAGCTGCAGATGATATGATGTGAGTCCCACCTGCTGGAGAACATGAAAGGGGCCAATGTACTTTGGAGCCACTTTGCAGTAGACAGGGAGATGCAGGTGCCTGGTGGATAACCACGCTCATTGGCTGGGATGGAAGGAGGGCCTGAGGCAGCAATATTGGCCCACCTGGGCCTTTCGTTGTTGGACACTTTCCACCCATGAAGGCACATGACAGGCACATGGCATGGCTCTTGCAGAATCAGTCCACTAGCACTGGGGCCAGGCCTGGTCAGGAGTCCCAGGGGAGCAATAGAGGCTGGTACACTGGAACACACCAGAAGGGGAGGGGGTGGTGTCCGACAGGAGTTCAGGGCATACTCAACCCAGTGGCGAGCCCAGTGTGCTTGTCTATCTGTATAGGTCATAGATCCATCCATTCATTTCCTGAAACCACTTAATCCCAACCGGGGTCACAGGGGGGAACCAACCCTGGGCACTCGCCAACACACTGCAGGGCGCAAACACTCACATGGGCAATTTAGACCAATCAACCTATCCTGCACACTTTTGGACCGTGGGAGAAAATCAGAGCCCCCGGCGAAGACCTAAGAAAACACAGGGAGAGCATGCGAACTGTACACAGAGAGGACCCTAGACCTTCTTGCTGTGAGGCAGAAACGCTAATCACTGTGCCACTGTGCCACACTCAGTAACCATACCATGGATTTTTTTAAAACTGCACAGGCATTTTAGGGGGGACAGAATGGAATTGAATAATTGATTTGATTGCCCCAAAACTGAAGCAGTATTGCTTCAGAATGTTATGTGTGGTATGCATTGCAAATGTTTAGTGCTATCTGTCACGGTGTTGGTTTGGGGATGCTGGCTGGAGGAGAACCTCTGGGAGATGTTAAGCCAAGAAAGCACGGAAGACATTTGCCGAGAACTGAGGCCCTCTGATCCATAGATCCAGAAGACCCATGTCTGGAGGAGATTGGTGAAATCTGTAGTGGAAGGGAGTTTAGGCAGAAGGATTAGTTGGCACATTTTAGAGAAATAATCCACAATGGTTAGGATAATGGAGTTGCCCAGTTATTGATGGCATATCAGTAATAAAATCAAGTGTGGTGTGAGACCAGGGGCATTGTGGGGTTGGAAGCGATTGGAGACCCACTGGTGTCTGACTTGCTGACTGCTGGGCACACACTGGATATGAAAGTATGTACTCCTCCCACCAACCGGGCCATTAGTAGCACAGGGCTAGCAGGCGTGCAGTAAGGGCCACACCAGGATGGCCGGAGGTGTCACGATCCAACACGGAAGCAGGCGACGGAAGCCGTGAATACAAACAAAAAGGGCTTTATTGCTGGGGTAACACACTCCAAGACGCACGTAACGTCAATGACCGGACTGGGGAAACGAATGGAAACGCAGACTAAATACACTGGACTAATGACAACAATCAGAAACAGCTGTTAAACACTGGGAATCCACATGAGGTTAATGAGGGGGGCGTGGCACAGGAGGATCGGCACGATCAGGGTGTGACCGGAGGTGAGAGAGGTATGGACCCACCAGTTGATGTCAACGTGAAGCACGGATGGCACATAGATCTTGCCTACCAGGAAGTGGGCTGGAGGCTTGTCACACTGAGCCTCCCAGATCGTGTCATCTAGGTCCCAGGTTACAGGAAGCAGGAAACAGGAAGGGGGCAGAATCGGAACCAGTTCTTCTCATTCGTCCAGTGTGGAGAATTTGTGGGACAGTGTGTTTGTTTTACGTTCTTTACCCCAGGAACGTAGGTCACCTTGAAGTCAAAACAAGTAAAAATGAGGACCCACCTGGCTTGTCGGGTATTTACTCGCTTCGGTATTCGACTTCAGATATTGTAGGTTGCAGTGGTTCGTCCACAACCCATAGGGATGTATGGCATCCTCCAGCCAATGCCTCCGCTCCTCAAGGGCTAGCTTGATGGTGAACAACTCTCTATTCCCAATGTCATAGTTGCATTCAGCAGGACTCAATTTTTTTAGAGAAATAGCCACATGTGTGCAATGTCCCACTCCCCTCCTGGCACTGGGAAAGAACGGCCCCAACCCCTATCTCGGATGTTTCAACCTCAATGGCAAACGGCAGGTTTGGGTTGGGTTGCTTTAGGGTGGCAGCTGAACAAAAAAGATCCTTCAGATGCCGGAAAGCCATTTTGTCATGATCCGCTCCGTCCGCTCCTGATGTGTGCCACGCCCACCTCGTTACCTCGTGTTCAGCCCTGATTGTGATCACCTGAGTCCTGTTATGTCTAGCTTGTCTTTTGTATTTAGTCCTCGTCTGAGTCAGTCTTCCCTAGATCCGTCATTGAATGTCATGTGGTTGTTGCCTGTTGTGCTTCCCCGGTCCTGTTACCCGAATAAATTCCCGTTATTTTGACTTCCTGGTTTGCTTGCCTGCTTCACCGCTCGCCTGCTTCCCGCGACGTGACAGAATGACGGATCTCCGAGAGAGGGTACCCCCCCTGGCCGATGACGACTATGTCGGCCTGGTGAATGAGGTCCTATATTGGTTAGCCCAACCCGAGATTCGTGAGGATCCCGGAGCTCGGGCTCTGGTCTACCAAAGCCGGGACATCCTGGAGAAGATGTCCCTGGAAGAAGACGCGCATCTCGCAGAGGACGTGCGCTTCAATCTCCGACAGCTACGGGAAAGGGTGACTGATCAACGGGTGAAGCCGACCCGGTCTGACAGTGAGCGGTCTAATGACCCACCACGAGAGCTCTCCGACAGCTCCCAACCTCCACCGATAGCCAAGGCTCGGAGAAAAAAGAAGAAGCGAGAGAGAAAACCTGACGACTTACCGGCGATCGTCATAGGTGCAACTTCGCTCATCGCTTCTCCCTCCGTCGGGTGTCTGGAAACCTGCCTACCTGTTGCTGCTTCGCCTGTTCCATCCCTCGCCAGCCAATACTTTACCCTCCAGGAGCTGTACTGGAGAGTGGTAGAGGATCCGGCTGTGCGGGACTCTCCAGAGGCTGCCCAGCTTGTTGAACAGCTTCGGGGAGACTTTGCTGCCTTCACCCCAACTTCTCCATTGGATGAGTTGGAGAGGTTGGCAAGTAAACTGAGGCACCTGCTCTGTTTGCGGAAGAGACCGACGCAGGTAACCGAGCCGGTACTGGCCTGGTCCTTAAAGGGGCCACGTCTACTGCCGCCGCACTGCCCGCGGCACCGCCTGCTGCAGCTTCCGCCGCTCTGCCCGCGGCACCGCCTGGTGCAGCTTCCGCCGCTCTGCCCGCGGCACTGCCTGCTGCTGCTGACGCCGCTCTGTCCGCAGCACCGCCTACAGCACCAGCTGCTACTGCCGCCATTCTGCCCGCGGCACCGCCTGCTGCTGCTGCCGCACTGCCCGCGGCGACACCTATCCAGCCTGACCCGCCAGTCCTGCCTGACCCGCCAGTCCTGCCTGACCCGCCTGTCCTGCTTGTCCTGCCTGCAGTCCCTGCAGCGGCTGAGGCGCCCCTTGCTGGCTGCGTGTCGAAGGTGCCCGCCGAGGCACCCCCTGCTGGCCGCGTGACGGCGGCGCCCGCAGAGGCGCCCCCTGCTGGCCACACGCCCGAGGTGCCTGCAGAGGTGCCCCCTGCTGGCCACGTGATGGCGGCGCCCGCAGAGGCGCTCCCTGCTGGCCACACACCCGCGGCCCTGCCTGAGGCCGCCGCTCCTGTCCTGCCCGCGGCCCTGCCTGAAGCCGCCGTTCCTGTCCCGCCCGCGGCCATACCTGAGGCCGCCGTTCCTATCCTGCCCGCGGCCATACCTGAGGCCGCCGTTCCCGTTCTGCCCGCGGCCCTGTTTGGGGCCGCCGCTCTGCCCGTCCAGCCCTGCTCATCGGTCCCGCCTGCTCCGGACCCGCCTGCTCCGGACCCGCCTGTTCCTGACCCGCCTGTTCCCGTCCTGCCTGCAGCTCCAGCTGCACCGCCTGCTGCAGCTGCCACCGCTCGTTGCGAGGCGCCCCCTGCTGGCCACGTGACTGAGACACCCGAGAGCCTGACTTCGCCTCCGCCAGCAGCAGAGGAGGCCGCTCTGCCCGTGGTGCCCCTTGCTGACTGCACACCCAAAGCGCTCTCCGAGGCACCCCCTGCTGGCCAAGTGACCGCGACCCTGCCTAGGGCCGCCTCTCCAGTCCTGCCCGTGGCCCGGTCTGAGGCCGCCTCTCCAGTCCTGCCCGTGGCCCGGTCTGAGGCCGCCTCTCCCGTCCTGCCCGCGCCGCTGGCTGCCCCGCCTGCGGCCACGCCCGCGGCGCTGGCTGCCCCGCCTGCGGCCACGCCCGCGGCTCCGGCTGCCCCGCCTGCGGCCACGCCCGAGGCTCCGGCTGCCCCGCCTGCGGCCACGCCCGAGGCTCCGGCTGCCCCGCTTGTTGCCTCCATAGAGGTCCTGACTCCCTCGCCCTTACCCCGGCAAGGCCGACGCCCCCCAGGACCCCGCCTTTCGGTGTCCCGTAAGGGACGGGGACCTAGGCGTCGGGCCCGGGTCCCGCCTGCCCTGCCCCCTGGCTCGCCCAATCGGCCCCTGGCTGTGGCTCGGTGGCTGCCTGCGGGTCCTCCGGCTCGGGGTCGGCGATCGCCGCCGGGTCCCCCCCTGGATCCTCGGTGCCGGTCCTCGGTCCCGCCTCCGGCTCCGTGTCGGCCGCCTCCGGGCCCCCCTGCTCCGGCTGGGCGTCGGACGGCGCCTTCCCCGGCTTCGGCTGCGCCTCCGCCTGCCGCGGCTTCCCCCTCCTGCCTGCCTTCACTGGTGTTCCCTCCTGCTCCCTCCGTGTCCCCTCCGTCACTCCCTCGTCCCGTTCCCTTGGCCCCTGGGTGGTCCCCTCCTGCTCCCTCCTCCCTCTCGCCTGCGGCCCCTCCGGCCGCTGCCCGTCGCCCGCCTGGGTTCCTTCGGGCTCCCCTGGTTCCTCCTCCCTTTCCCTCCGTCCCGCCTGTTTCTGCTCCTCGTCCCTCTGTGTCTCCTTCGTTCCCTTCTGGCCCCTTTTTCCCTCCTGTCTTTGCTCCTCGTCCCTCGGTGTCTCCTGTGTTCACTCCTCGTCCTGTTGTTCCTCCGTTTTCTGTCCCCTCTGTGTCTCCTTTCTCTGTCTGCCTGTCTGCGTTTCCTGTTCTTTGTCAGGTCCTGTCTTTCTGTTGGTCCTTGTTCCTGTTCTGTGTCTCTGTCCTGTTTCCGGTGTCTCGTTGATGTTTTTGCTTTTGTCTTCCAGGTCCTGTTCCCCGGTCTCGTCCCGTCCGTCGCCTCCTCTCGGGCGCGCCCGGTGTGCGCGCCTTTGGGGGGGGGTTCTGTTATGATCCGCTCCGTCCGCTCCGTATGTGTGCCACGCCCACCTCGTTACCTCGTGTTCAGCCCTGATTGTGATCACCTGAGTCCTGTTATGTCTAGCTTGTCTTTTGTATTTAGTCCTCGTCTGAGTCAGTCTTCCCCAGATCCGTCGTTGAATGTCATGTGGTTGTTGCCTGTTGTGCTTCCCCGGTCCTGTTACCCGAATAAATCCCGTTATTTCGACTTCCTGGTTTGCTTGCCTGCTTCACCGCTCACCTGCTTCCCGCGACGTGACACATTTCTGCGGCCGGGTTCCAGACCAACTTAATCTGGCCCCCATACAGCAGTGAGGTGAGAGGGAAAGCGACCATACTGAAAGCCATCTATCATCCCCTGATAAACCATTTATAGAAGCTAGTGAAACCCAGGAAATGCTGGTGCTCCTCCTCACGGTGTACAGTTGGGGCCAGTCCTGAATGGCCTTTACTTTCATGTTGCCCATCCCCACCTTCCCTGGCTGTATCAGGTAACCCAGGAACTTTAGCAAGGTCCGGTGAAATTTACATTTTTCACCATTCACAAATAAGTGGTTGTCACGAACCCAACGGACGTGACAGGCATGCTCTTGGAGAGAGGAGGAATAAATGCATGTGTCATCAATATACACTATAACAATTCAATTTAGCATATCTACCAGGACCTGGCTCATGAATCCCTGGAATATGGAGGGACTGATGGCTAAACTATAGGGCATAATGAGATACTCATATTGTCCTGAGGACGTGATAAAGGTGCTCTTCCACTCATCACCTGCTCGGATCCAGACGAGATCGAAGGCACTGCATAGATCCAAAAGTCAAGCACTGTGTAGCTGTTCCAGTGCTGATGGGATCAGAGGGAGGGGCTCCTGATGCTTGCAGGCGGTGGCATTTGGCTCATCGTAGTCAATGCATGGCTAGATACCTCCGTCTTTCTTTTTCACAAAAAATATACCAGATGAGATCAGGGTGGTTGACAGACAGATAATACATTGTGCCAGGGACTCCTGGATGTGGGACATAGGACTTCATCTTCTGGACCAAGAACGAAGCTCCCCTGTGGCCCAGTCTACCTGGGGATTGTGAAGTCATAGCTATGGGTGTCCTAAGATTACCCTCTTTGACTGTCAGGATGCGTTTCTCCAGATGGGTCACTCCCACTTGCATCTGTAACTGGATGGTTCCAGGTAAATTCTTTTTTTGCCTGCCCCAACTTGCTCTGTGCAGGTGAGAGCAAGTTGGCCATGAAAGGCAGCCACCCATAGCAGCACCCACAGAGCTGGATGTTAAGGGCCTTGCTCAAGAACCTGCAGATGTGCCAAGGCCAGGCTCAAACCAGCAATCATGTGATCACAAGCACAGAGGCTTAACCCACTGAGCCATACACTGTCCCCAAAAGAAGAAAAAACAAACAAAAAGGATGTTTAAAAGACCTATAGGGGAAGTGAAACAAAACAGGGATTAACCGGGCAGCAACATTAATGACACATATGGGGAACTCAAGGCCTAGGAAGCACTTGAATTCAAATACAGACAAGGATCAAACACCTGGGAGTGATTAACACAAGGGCAGGAACAAGATGTAAGATGAACAAGCACCAGGCATGGCTTATTTAGGACCACGCCAGGGAGGAAACTGGAGAGTCAGGCAGACGTAGGGGGCAGAGTGTGACACCGGCAAGTGAGCTCTGTATTTTGAAAATATCTGTATCAGGGCTCCCCCTCCTCTCTGATTCTACTTTCATAAACTGTATTACTGTAGACTTATATCAGCTGAAAAATCTTACTGTTTCATGACACAGCAAAAAATGCAGAAGGGAAGAAAATGAACAAGGAGTGTGTTACCTGTACAACGAGGGAAGTTAGCATTGAGGATGCATCATAGTATGTTAGTTCAAACTAATATCCGAAGTACGACTGTTTCCCAGCGGGTTGTGTGCAAAAACTGACAAACTTTGTAATATTATTTCTAAATACAACAGTTGTGCCAGTATTACATTATTAATGGTAATTTACTGTGTCAGTCATATAACAGCAATAAGAATATTAACAACTCAAAAATAGCAATGACACATAACACTATTGTTAGATAAGTTTTATTTGGCAATTGTTTATTTCGAGTAATTTAATGTCCTTTTTGGTTTTATAAATATTGCAATATTACTCGATTTGTCATAATCATGTAGCTCTAAATAAATATCAATGTAATGAATTCTACCATATAGCACAAACAAGGTGGGTGAACAATCATGCCATACAGAGAACTACATAAGTACTCTTACAACTACATTTTCAAAGCGCTTGATTATAGATAATTGTACAGCAAGATATTTTCATATTTTCAGCTTACTTAGATGGTGTCTACCCTCCTTCAACTGCATTTTCCACCATTGATGACGTAGTCACCTGAAACTAAGCTTCTAACATATAGTGCTTTATACTGTACATTATACAGCTTGAGAGCTATAGTTCTAACTACACAACTTAACAATGAGTGTTTGTGAACGTTCGTTCGAACTATGGTTTTGGGAAACACCAGTGTCATACTTGCATAGTTTGCACTATGCAAGTTGCTAACATAGTTAGCAACTATGCTTTTGGGAAATGCACCCAAGGTCAGAAAAGGATTGAAACACTTCAATTATTGAATAAAGTTAGAAAATAAGTTTTTTCTCCAATCCCCGCCAACTGAATCTTTCATAGTTTTAGTCTAGAGCAATCAGATGCTATTTTGTTCTTATGGAGATTATGTAAAGCTTACAAAATCTGAAGTTAAGGTGCCCTCCACAATTATTGGCACCCCTTGTAAAGATTTGTAAAAAGGATTATTTCTTGATGAAGGATCTGTTTTTCTTTGAATAAATTTATTTCAAAGAAAGGTTGGATTTTTCTCATTTTTTCAGTGCGAGAAGAAGCTCCATCACTGAAAGGTGCATTTTTAATAACCCTTTTTACAAATCTTTACAAGGGGTGCCAATAATTGTGGAGGGCGCTGTATGTCTTGTAACTGTCCGAAAAAGAAGCTAAAATATGTCAGGAATAGCTGGCACTGTGTCATTGTTTTACCTAAGTAGCTATGTCGCTATCTACTTTTGAGGGGTAAAATGAACAAAAATGAAATAAAAACAACATAATTTTGAATAGGCTCAAATTTTCATGCAGCTACCAATTTACAATGGTAGCCAAATACGTATGAAAAAACATTCTCTGAAAATGAAATGGTGTGTATTTTCTGGCATAATCTATTCCTTAAAGCACACTTTATTGGATGTCTATGTCATTTAGTTATACAATTAGAAAGTTTTGACTACCGTTGAAAATTGGTGTATGCATGTCTAATTGTGATTGTTAACTTGCCCAGAAATACAACTTCCCTAGCTCTATGAAGCTTCTTTTTTGAAGCAGGGTTTGGTTATTATGTTAATTTCACACACCTCATAGCGGCAACTTTCATAACTTATATTTTCTTGCATAATGCACTCCTGTGTTCTTTTCAAAGTAAAGTGCAGAAAAATACGGAATAAAGAAGCCATTTCATTAGAGCCCTTACACACCATAGTCATTTCCAGGTGCTTTGTCAATGCCCTTTTCAGTGTTGAAACAACAGTGTCTGTGAAAAGTAAAAAGTTCCACAGTGCTAGCTTCTATTTATCCCTTTATGCTTGGTGTTTTGGTGTTGAGGATATTTTGAAATTTGTAGATAGCAATACTGTCTATTTACTATTACTATTTAATACTGTCAGTGTCAAAAGGTCATATCTCCAGGTCGTGGCTGCTGTTTTTTTCTTTCAGCAATATAGCTGGCTTCCTCTTGCCACAGCAGAATTTCCTCTTTCAACACATATGCATGGAGGCCACATTTTACACAACTCCAACACTCTCGTAATAGACAGAATTTACTCACATGTGCACTGTAAAAGAATTCCATTTAGTTTTTTTGTCATATGTTTGTACAGAACAGTAGCATTTAATTGCACTGAACATATTATATCTATATATATAAAGGGTGCTCTAGTTCCCTTAAGGACTTCAGACCAGTTCTGAATTAACCTTAGCAAGAGCAGACACTACTTTCTGTGGAGGATCAGGTCTTTTTATATGTGTAAAAAGCTGCTGAGGATGGTTCATTCATCCATAGTGACCAGTGTACTTCTCTACTCTGTGGTCTGCTGAGGGAGCAGCATCAGTTCAGGCCTGAATAAACTCCTCAGGAAGGCCAAGATGGCACAGGGCTGAGCACCTTAGCCACCAGTTCATTCCACTATGGTGTGCCAAGAAGCACTAATAATAATAATCATCAATGTTTTATTAATCCCTGTGGGGAAATTGTCTTTACACCTCCCTCAACTTACTCGTTGTAGAGTAAGTTGTCCGTGAAGGGCTGCTACCCCTAGCAGCACCCAGGGAGCTGGGGATTAAGGGCCTTGCTCAAGGACCCACAGACATGCTGAGGCTGGGTTTGAACTGGTGGCCTTGTGATTACAGGCACACAGGCTTAGCTCACTGAGCCACACGCTGCCACTTTCAGGGTCTTTTTTCTACCTGTGGCCACCATGCACTATAAAGCCTCCTGAGGTGCCACCCCACATATCCCCAGCCATAACATATGTCAGGGCAACATTTATTTTAAAACAGATATCACTAAACATTTGCAACGCAAATATATAACACTCTGAAGCAATACTGCTTTAGTTTTAGGGCAATCAAATCATTTATTCAATTACATTCTGTCCCCCCTAAAATGCCTTACTTACATATTGACTGGTGAGTCTAAATTGGCTCTGTGTGTGTGTGTGTGTGTGTGTGTGTGTGTGCCCTGCGGTGTGTTGGTGAATCAGTCTTATCAACACAGTATAAAAAAGCACTGTAGAAACAGATAACACTTTTCACAAATACTATATTTATTAATTGTATTTTTGTATTTGGCCATATACGACACAGGTGATTGACTAAGGTGAATCAATCTATTTATATGCACCTCAGAAGTTTTTCCATAGACATTAGTCATGTCTTAGTCAACCATACAGCTCAAGGAAAATACAGAGAGATGCTTAACCGCACTCTGATATCATCATGTAATTCTTCCATTACACTGAAAATGGTGTGATCATGAGGGTCTCTTGCAGAAAATCACTTCTCTATTTGATTAGAACAAGGCATTAGTGGTGTGGAGAAGTTGAAGTGCTACATGCTTAAAAACACCCCTGCGGCATGGTGCAAGCTAAAATTATCGTGAGACAGTCATGTGTCACTCATGATGCATATTCAGCAGGCTGCCGCAGGAAGCTAAGGAGATGGAGTGAATAGTACGAGCTCAGTGCAGGCTTTGGACTCACCACTCCCACATTTGAAATTGTAATGTTGTCCCCACACCGCAATGTTATGTCCACACCTAGTTATAGTTATGAATTAAAACCAGCCGTCAACAAAAAATGTACCTGCATAGAAATATCTATAGATATCTCAGTGAACAACATAATCACATACATAGTCAATATAGTTCAGAATAGCAGGCTGCAAATAATGATGTCCCTTTACACGCAGTGTGTATGTGTCTATATAGTCTATATATACATATGTCGGGTGTGTGTATGTGTATATCTATTCAGTGGAACCCATAAATAGTGATGACAGTTATAGTGATCAACCGCTTATATGGATCAAAACCATACCTGAGCAGGCAGCAGATGCGGTATTGCTATTTATTCTGTTTCAGACAATATTACAAAAGGTGACCCCCATGTTGGGGACGCGACTCCAGGCGTTGATGGTGCTGCTGTGCCGAGCACATCTTAGGGTGCTGGCTGCACTCAGTCCCGTGCCTTGGAAACGGGTGGGCAACCATCTGGCCATGTGCTGATGGACACTGTTCTGGGGTCACAAAATACAATAGTGGCTGCTGTAAGAGATGTGGCCTATTTGACCAAAGGGGTAATAGTAAATGTCTTATCTTACTTGGAAGCCAGCCATCGCACGAAGCACCATTTTCAAGTTTGTTCCACAACATTAATGAGATGCATTTTTTCATTGCAGATAATTTGCACATTGATAAAGTGGAAGTGTGGACAGAATTTTCAATGGAACAGGTAGAGCACATTTCCTCAAAGTCTACCTTTGTAAAGCCAGCCCCAGGTCAGCACACAGCTCCACAAGGATAAATCGACTTAGAAACCAGTCATCATCATGGGACAAGAAATCAGTATAATCTCTAAATATGTGGTCTTTTCTAATTTCCCCAGAAGGATTTTCTTCTAACAACGCTAAATCAGCCATGGAAGTTGGAAAAATTTGAAGATGTGGATTCTCATCTGGATTCTCATCCCTGAAGCTACATACTCAGGGTTGAATTACTCAAGTTACCTTAGTATGGTAGAGGGGTTTTGTGCCTTATGGATCCACAGAGCTATGTCCTCAGCTTGAACCCAATGTAGGACCTGCCTTTGCAAATTAAATATAATTAAAATATGATGTAGCAAAGAACCCCCCCATGAAAGCTACCAGGAAAGAGCAATGTACATGTACCCTGATGGAATGGGGCTACTGAGACCCAGGCCTTAGGGTTGTGTTAGCTAGCCAGCCCCTGGTGGCTGGGCCACCCACATAACCCAGCCAGTCTCAGCTCAGAGTGGAGTCATCTTGTGTGGTTACCATCTGCAAGGTGAAAGGGGAGGGGCATCAGCTGCGGTGACATTTGTGTAGCATGTATGAACTATTTGAAAATTGTGGCCTGTGTGTCTTTTAAATAACCTGAACCTGAAGCTGTTGTAAAAAGTGAGTATACAAACTGTTACATTTTAGGGATCAATTGTGTAAGTGAAAACTACACACTATCCCAATGACTGGATCCATTTGGAAAGTTGAAGGTATTAAAGAACCCTAATTTTCTTCTTGTACTTAAAAAAATGCAAAAATATACAGTTTTACAACCTCTTTTGAAGGTTGGGGGTGCTGATGTAACAAAACTACAATAATTTTTTGAGATACTCAGGAACTTATCTCATGAACCACACTGAAAGGCTGGGATTGCTGAGGATTGCTGGGATTGCTGTAGAGGCTGCTGGGATTGCTGTACTGATCGGGAGTGGTGTAGTCGCTGTGTGCACTTGTGTTGTGTTGTGTGCCTGTTGAAGCGGTTGATTTGATTTGAATTATCTGTAAAGGTATATTTGAGCGTTTGTGTGCCAGCACGGTTACGTGGGTGGTTGTTGTTGTTTTCATTTTTTACTCTTATTTTTACGTGTGTACTTGTCTGTCCTTGTGAGTGTTACCGACAGCTGCGGGCGCGAGCGGCGTTTCTGTTTGCGTCCTTCGCATCAAACACCCGCGGGTAATATTATCTAACATCGGTAACATTAACTCTAAAAGGTCAGTTGCTCCGGAGCTTTGCTCGGTCGCCGGTCGGGGCCGGGAGGACATTTTCCACTTTTTTTCCCGCTCCGGCAGTAGCCTGCTTTGAGAGGGTTTTTGTGGTTTTTTGGCCTCCCTAGAGCAACTTCGCTTTAGTTTAGCTAAACGTGGTTCAGCAGGAAGTTAATCTCGGGTAAGTAATTGTAAATTTGGTTATTTTAAAAGTAAAATTTAAAGGTTGTTATCGCTGACGCTGCCGGATAATTTATAATAAAGTACCGATTTAACGCAAGTGTTAATTTAGTGCTTTAGTGTACTCGGCACTTTGTTTTAACTATACGTTAATTAGATCAACTAAAAGTTTAAATAATCTCTATTAATATACTGGGCTGGGAGTAAAGGACGGGGACATAGTGAGTTAGGTAATTATGGGGCCAACTCAGTGTTGTGTTTGCAAGATGTTTGCCCTTCTGGATGTTTGCGTCCAGTCGGACTTCGTCTGCGAGCGATGTGGGTTAGTTGACTCACTCATGGTCCAGGTTCGTGACCTAGAGGAGCGACTGGCTCTCATCCAGCATAGCAATGAGTTAAAGGAGAGAGTTAATACGCCTTCTAGGGAGACTATGTGTACGTCACAAGCGGGGAGGGGGGAGAATGATGAACAGGTAGGTCGAGAGAGCTGGGTGAACGTAGGTCGTAGACGTAGAAAAGGGCGTACACAGTTCACAGAGGCGGCATCACCTGAAGTAACGGTTTCTAACCGCTTTCAGGTGCTTCCAGCTTTAGAGCCGGAAGAGACTGGGGAGGCAGGTGGGCCCTTGGGCACCAAGGAGCCACCTAACCCCAGTAGGAGGGAGGTTGTGGTAGTAGGGGATTCAATTATAAGAGGTGTAGATAGTTATGTGTGCACCCGTGATAGAGGGTCCCGTACGGTGTCTTGCCTGCCTGGTGCCCAGGTAGGGGACCTTCCAGATCGAGTGGACAGGCTTTTGGCCCCAACCGGGGTGGATCCAGTGGTCGTGGTGCATGTTGGCACCAATGACATAGGAAAGGGCAGAAGGGCTGTTCTGCAAGATAAATTTATAGAAGTCGCGGATAAGCTTAGAAGCAGAACATCCACGGTGGTATTCTCTGGAATACTTCCCGTGCCACGTGCAAGTCAGGCAAAATTAGCTGAGATAAGGGGATTAAATGCGTGGCTAAAATGGTGGTGTAGGAAAGAGGGGTTCAGGTTTATGGGGCACTGGAAGACCTTCTGGAACAGGTGGGACCTGTTCAAGCCGGACGGGTTGCATCTGAACCATAGGGGAACCAGTGTATTGGGGAGGCGTATGTGCAGAATAGTTGAGGAATGTTTAAACTAGGGACTGGGGGGGCAGGGAGGTCAGTTATGAATTTATGTGGGGAGAGACGGAAAGCCCAAATAAATATTAAAAGTAGACAATGTAAAAGGCCTACCATTAGTGGTCTGTATTTGAATGCTAGGAGTATTAGAAACAAAATTAATGACTTAGAGGCTTTAATTTCTTCAGACAATTACGACATTATAGGAATAACTGAGACATGGATGAGTGACAATGATGGTGATGAATATAATATGGATGGTTATACGTTGTTCCGTAGAGACCGGATAGGCAAGAAGGGAGGTGGTGTTGCAGTATACGTAAAAGAAAACTTGCAGGCAAGGGAACTCACTGATAAAAATAAAAATTCAGAAGCTGTATGGATCAAACTTGATGCTAAAGATTCAAATGGCCTAATTGTCGGGGTTTGTTATAGGGCACCTAATGTAGCTGTAGAGGAAAGCAGAATATTATATGATGATATCAGGATTATGAGTAATAAAAATGATGTGGTGGTTATGGGTGATTTTAATTTACCTGGGATACAGTGGGACACAGTCTCTGGCTCTTCTGTAAATGAACTTGAGATGGTGGAATTAGTACAGGATTGTTTTTTTACTCAGTTTGTTAATACTCCTACCAGGGGAGAAGCCCTTCTTGATCTCGTTTTTTGTAATAACCAGGATAGGATTGGAAAATTAGAGGTTTTAGACCCATTGTACGGTAGTGATCATAACATGGTTAAATTCGAGGTTAATTTTAGTGTCCGAAGAGCAAAGTCTAAATTAAAAGTATACAATGTTAGGAAGGCTAACTTTAATGGTATGAGACGGAAATTAGAAACTGTAAACTGGACAGAGTTAAATAGCAAAACAGTTGAAGAGGCATGGGAATTTTTCAAAAGCACATTGTTGCAAGTGCAAGAGGACTTCATACCTGTTTCCAGCAAAGCTAAATCTAGGAAACGACAACCAAGGTGGTTTACTAAGGAAATTAAGAATAAAGTCAGGAGGAAAAGGGCTCTGTTCCACAACTGGAAAATAACTAATGATTTCAAAATCAAGCAGGAGTATCTAAGTCTACAGGCAGAGTTAAAAAATGACATTAGGCTATCAAAGAGGGATGTAGAAAGAAAAATTGCATTGGAGGCTAAGCATGACAGTAAAGGTTTCTTCCAATATTTTAACTCTAAGAGAGCACTAAAAGCTGAAATCACTAATTTGCAGGATAGTAAGGGCCTTATAATTGATAACGAAATTGATATGGTAAACGAGTTTAATGATTATTTTTCAAGGGTGTTCACAATAGAGAACACAAGTAATTTACCACCAATTAATACGAATACAGCATCGTCTATGACCAATATATGTATAACTGAGGTTGATGTGATACTAAGCCTAGCTAAACTCAAAATAAATAAATCGCAGGGGCCTGATGGCATCTTACCTTTAGTCTTGAAAGAGATGAGGGATATTATTAGCCAACCTTTGACTTTAATATTCCAGAAATCGTTATCTGCGGGTGTGGTACCATCAGATTGGAAGCATGCTAATATAACACCCATATTCAAAAAAGGGGATAGAAGTAATCCAGCAAACTATAGGCCAATCAGTTTAACTAGCATTACTGGAAAAATAATGGAAGCTATAATTCAAGTGAAAATGGTAGATTACCTAGATGCAAATAACATTATAAAGGATAGCCAACATGGATTTAGGAGAGGTAGATCCTGCTTAACGAATCTGCTTGAGTTCTTTGAGGAAGCTACAAGTGAAATTGATCACAAAAAGGCCTATGATGTGATTTACTTAGATTTCCAGAAAGCCTTTGATGTTGTCCCCCACAAACGGCTCTTGTTAAAGCTTAAAGCTGCAGGAATTTTAGGAACTGTGGCAGCTTGGATCAAAAACTGGCTAACTGATAGGAAGCAGCGAGTAGTTATTAGAGGCACTATGTCACAGTGGGCCTCCGTTTATAGTGGGGTACCGCAGGGTTCAATTTTAGGACCACTATTGTTCCTAATTTACATTAATGATATTGACACGAATACATACAGTAAACTGGTTAAATTTGCAGACGACACTAAGGTGGGCGGGGTAGCAGATACTAATCAAGCAGCAGAGAGGCTTCAACGGGATCTGGATTTAATTAGCGAATGGGCTGATACTTGGCAGATGAAATTTAACACAGATAAATGTAAGGTAATCCATGCAGGGAGCAGAAATATACAGTACAGATATTTTATGGGTTCCACTGAAATAAAGGTAGCTGATTACGAGAAAGATCTCGGTATGTATGTTGATGCTTCCATGTCCCACTCTCGCCAATGTGGGGAAGCAATAAAAAAGGCGAACAGAATGTTGGGTTATATCTCTAGATGTGTGGAGTTTAAGTCAAGGGAGGTGATGTTACACTTATATAATTCCTTGGTAAGACCCCACCTAGAATACTGTGTGCAGGTTTGGTCACCATACCTCAAGAAGGACATTGCTGCCTTAGAAAAGGTGCAACGAAGAGCTACGAGAATGATTCCTGGTCTTAGAGGAATGTCTTACGAGGAGAGGTTAGCGGAACTGAATCTGTTCAGCCTTGAGCAAAGGAGACTAAGGGGGGATATGATTCAGGTCTATAAGATTCTAACGGGTCTGGATGCTGTTCAGCCAAATGACTATTTCAATATTAGTCTAAATACTAGAACTCGTGGCCATAAGTGGAAATTAGCGGGAGAACATTTTAAAACAAATTTGAGGAAGCACTTCTTTACACAGCGTGTAGTCAGAGTATGGAATAGTCTTCCTGCTATTGTAGTGGAAGCTAAAACCATGGGTTCCTTTAAATCAGAGCTAGATAAGATTTTAACAACTCTGAGATATTAGCTAAGTTCTCCCCAAACGAGCTTGATGGGCCGAATGGCCTCCTCTCGTTTGTAAATTTCTTATGTTCTTATGTTCTTAAGCTACCAGACACAATATGGAAGCAGCTATAAGCTTAGTGCTCTAATATAGAGTTACCATGTTTGGTGAGAGGAAAAAGAGAATTAATGAGTTTTCATGTTCACTGGCCAATCAGGTAGCACTTCTCTTATGAATATTAATATGTTTTCCCTAACCATCCCGTAAAACGAAAATTTGTGTCCAGGGAAATCCAGAGATATGGCAATCTTACACAATATAAGTGTATACAAGTCTTTTTCAACAATAGTTACAAAACAGTAAGCTGAAGTTCGTTAAACTTCAAGCAAACGATGCAAATCACTGTTCACACGAAAACAAAAGTAATGTGTCAAAGTGCCAATGGTTTCTGGACGTTGTCATCACTCCTGAGTAGCATTACATATAGGGATGTGCATATCATTTAAATTTTAGAGTAAACATGTGCATGAGCCTGGCAAACACTGTGTGATGATACTGATACTGAGTGGTTGCTGTATATATTGGTGCCATTTCCTTTGCTTGGTGCTCCACTGTAACTTGCAACGCTGGGTCATATGGGTTGCAGCGCTAAACCCGGACACAAACTGACGATTTTTAAAAAACCACTTGGACACCTAGACAGGGGCCCAAAAAGAAGATGTGTCCGCAGAAAACATGGTAATCCTACTTTAATGTGTACTAACCCAGGCCAGGTACTGCAGCAACATCAATCTCTATAAATCTACTAAAGATCGTAATTTCAGAAAAGCAAGATTAAATCAAAACAATTTATTTGTTGGGCTATAGATTCTGTACTATAATGAGAAGACCAGTAATTTAAAAAGGGACTTTTATCTTGTGACCTGGGTTTCCTGTTTCCTCTCACGAGTAAGAAGTTCTCATAACACAGAAGTTTGCAACAAAACTTTATTCTTTTGTTTTCTTACAGCATTGTCAGTAAGTGAAGTTCATTCATCAGTCTGAAAGTGAAAGAGAAATATAAGTTAGATAGTTAAGGTTACATTCGCTTATTGAGTGAATACACTTACAGTACCTGTTAGCATTACCAGTAAAGACAAATGTTGTTAGCCACGTTTGGGTGATTTTAGATATTTGTGTACTTACTTGTGTTATTTGGATTTCTTTCAATTTTACCTTTTCTTCATTAAAATCAGTTGGCAAATTCTATTATGTGGAAGCCCAATCTGCAAAAATTAGCATGAAGGAATTTAATTGTGTCACTTAGTCCTCTTCTAGTTGTGGCAAATCAAAGAACAGCCACAGGCATAGATCTTGTGAGCCTGATTACACTGAGACAAGTCACACAAATTTGAGCTTTTAGTGAAGATTTTTTGGAGAAGTGGGGAGAGTTAATATATATTAACAACAAACATTACATGATAATAACAAACATAATTGTATAATCATATAATGTTTGTTATTAATGTATATCAAAGCTGTTAAGGCATGTTAGGATGTAGAAGGTATACTTACATGCTGCTTATGGATCTTCTATGAATGCATAATAAATGCATTATGAAGGTGCAGTTAATTTAAGGTGCTACCCAATAATGATACAACAAACTGAGACCCTTAGACTAGATGCATTGAGACCATTCAAATCAGACTAAGTACAAGTGTGTACACAACCTTAGAGCAATCTGAGTGGACTTTGGGTGACCTGGAACTAGGAAAATATAGGAGAAAAGGGAAAGAGGAAAGGATGGAATTTATTACCAGAGAAAAACAAAAATGGGTTTTATTGAACTCAATGTTTGGACTCAAGATGACGAGACAAACAGGTACATATATACATAGACTAACAAGGGGCAACAAGCATCAGGCGCGGCCCATTACTAGGTGAAGGAGGAGAGAGGAGGGTTAGGCGGATGTGCTGGGCAGGATGTGACACTTTAAGTAAATAATGGCCGACCCATAACCCAAAAAACATGATACAATCCGAACCATGAGTTTTGTGATCTGCTGCATCACTACATGTGGTGGTGCAATGTATTAGTTCCTCGTTGGGCCTCCAGACAAAGTTACGTAGATATATTATCATGGCTGTGAAAAAGCACAACACACAACTGGTGCTAACATCAATACATACAAACCAAGTACCTCTGCAGACAACATAAACAATGGATCTAAATAGTGAAAACCTAATATTACAGCTGCTAGGGTTGCATTTCATCGTACATGCAGACAATGGGGGTAACCTCAACCTTCTTACATTTCATAATTACACTTCCAATGTAACTGTAGCCCCACCTATCATGACTTTAGTAATAATTGCATAATAATACTGTACCCTTCATGCCAGTGATTATCTGGAATTTCTTTCACAACTATATTATATTTTATATGTATACATTATATGCAGTATATAAATTTAAAAAAACTAAAACGGTAAAAGTCCTGTATTTTGTTTGGTTACTTATGATTAAGGTTAGGGCTGGGTAGCGGTTTAGGTTAGGTTTGGGATTGGGTTGTTGGGATTAGGGTAATGTCCATAAAAATGAATGGAGAGTCCCCATAATGATATAGATACCTATGATATAGATACCTGTGTGTATGTGTGTGTGCGCATGCGTGTGTGTGTGTGTGTGTGCGCGCGCATAGAAGTGAATGAGCGGGCCCCATAAGGATAGGTATACCCGACAAGTGCGTGCGTGTGTGTATATGTGTGTGTGTGTGTGCACAGGATGCCAGCAATTCTCAGGTCACTTTTAGAAACAGCACTTTACCAAACTGCACGTTGCCTGCAAACTTGACGTGCAGAGTGGGGCAGGAGTCACCCAGTGAGCACATTCGAGTCGTGCATAATCATCTGGCTACAATATTTAAAATCAAGTGCATAAGAGCCACAATGCCACTCTTTATACCCACAAACACACAATCAGACACAGACACACACACACACCTGCCTCTGCTTTGTTGTCATGTCCTGTCCCTCTTAACCCCCCCCCCCCCCCAAGTGTTTGTACCACTGACTATTGTGTGGAGTCAAAGTATGTCAGGGCAGATCTTTGTTTGTTTCATTTAAATATTCAGGTGAACATTCACTATACACTGCTATAATCTTTCATGCTGAGAAACAGAAATTCTGTAATTTAAATGATCCCTTTAAATGCCTCATTAAATGTAACTTCCTGTTTTTTTGTATTTCTTCAGTTCCTGTTGGGATAACCAAACGGTCACCTAACGCTCTCAACATAACCACCAATTTCCAGACTTTCTCAAATGAAGGAATGAAAATGATCTGCATACTAAGAATCTTCTTTTGTCTCTTTTTAGGTAAGTTTCATTGATCATTATTTGAGTAACCTGTTATTGAACTATATTGATGAAAAACACTTTTGAATTAACACCTTTGATAACTTTAATTTTTATTTTAGACTATATGATCTCATTACAGATGTTGTTGAAGTCATGCAGTTATATTTTAATAGAGTTAAGAAGTACGAAAATTAATTTTTTGACTTTTGGCAATCCTGTCAGCTATAGTAAAATATTCAATATATAAGGAGTGAAACATTACCAGCCATATCATAAATGATCTTAAAAATCAAATAAAGCACAGGGATATGTATATACTGGTTGGTTACCTTCATGACATTTCTGTAAATGTTCTTTCTATATATGTCTTGGTGACAATTAAATAAACACTAAATTTTGATTATGTTTATATTACTATATTTGTAGTCCTACAAGGGAGTCAACAACATATGATTATAAATCATTTTCGGTTGTTTGTGAGCATGTGTGTCAGGACCATTCTAACATTTTCAGTAAGTATTATGTTGCCAATAAGTGTGTGTTTACACTGTACACGCTTCAATGTATGGTTAACTAGTGTGCAGTTAACTTTTTAAAATATGTAATTTAATCATACCTTTGGTGTGACAAGCTAAAGACTACAAAATATACTGCGGATGATCAGTCTGATCAGTCTGTTGTTTTTTACGTTTTCATAACCATGTGAAGCTGCTACAGACATAAAAGAGCAAAGACAGAATGTGTTAAGGCTGAAGTTTTTGCAACTGCTGTGCATGTATGGGGTGAGAAAATAGCTCCAATAGTGATGCACAGTATTACTGAGTCACTAAACGTGCTAAACGTGCTGCTTTTAAGTGAGACCAAATGTGTACATATGTGGTATAAAATGGTTCTAAGTGCATTAGGCCTTGGGATATTAATGCAGAGTTGAAGAAGAAAAAAGGTTCCGATTCAGTTTCAGTTGTTTTATTGCAAAAGCCAATTTGCTACCTAGTCAAAGTGCAAAGCTGAACAAAGGCAAGTGTTAACAGAATGGAAAATCCAGGAGCTCTGTATGATTATATGTTTGATTGTTCAACATGAGGAGGATGTGAGGATAATATTTATATACGTTAGCTCAGTCTTTAATAGAGTTAGTATATTCTGAGATTTTCTACCTTAACTAAAAATACACTCAATATTATTTGCTGGCAAATAAATTTACACCATGTTCGCCATCTAAGTAGCTTTGGCCTTGTCCACACATACACGGGTCTTTTTAAAAATGGTGCTTTTTCTCCATCGTTATATATAAAAAAAAACTCAATCCACAGGAAAACGCTAAAACATGCTGTCAAGAGCATGCTAGACCAACAGGTGGCGATATAACTCGTAAACCCATGTTTGCCAATCAGTAGCCTTATTACCAGTTCTGCTAGGCTATAAACAGTAAACAGGGCACATTCTGACATCAAACAAAGTAGATAACGGTGCACACTCTCCTGACTACACTTCAACACTAAAAATTGAGTTTCTGAAAATGTTCACCCTGGATGGAGTTTTACAAAAGCTCTGTTTCCAGTAATGTAAAACACAGCTTGCATGTCGATGAAAGGCCAAAACGCATAGAAAAAGCTAAGTCTTTAAAAATACCCATGTACGTGTGCACAAGGCATTATTAGCATGAAAATGTCATATCCTTGATTAATCAAAGTAACCGTCCCCTAGCAGTTTTAACAGCAGATAAAATTCAAGACATTCTTTCTACAAGGGACATTAAATACACCTCTGTTTCATGGGATGAAACCGTTAACTAGTGCATTTAAAGATAAAGGATAGCTTAGAATTTGACTATGCCATCACCACACAACCAGATAACAGGATGTCAGACATGCACTGTTACACGCTCTTTCCATGTTATAAAGGAAACTTGTTTTATTTGACGTATATTTTCACTCACCTGTTCACTCAACTTTCCAATGTACACAAGAATAAAAAAATAGGCAGTTCATGAAATAAATGGAAAAGTAGTTAAAACATGTTGTGTGCAAAAACTTTTCACTGGCAATATACAGTGGTACCTCAGTTCTCTAACTCATTAGAACTCGAGTTTCTTAAAAGTCGAACCAACCAGTTTGAAAAAAAATTACCTAGAACTCGATCTGAATCTCAGAAGTCTAACTGTGAACGCCAACCTAAGATAACTTGTACGCGTGGGGAAATGAGTCACGCGACACGTCTCTCAGTGGAAACAAAGGGTAACGCTTCAGTCTCAGCCTTGCATTTGCTGTGATAGCGTCGTGTATGTTTACACTAGCTGAATACATATAGACAGTAAAAATACATTTAGACAATGATAGACAGTAACAGTAATTATTATTATATAATAAAATACATTTAAAAATAAAGATTTCTTATTAATTATTTTAATATCATTAATAATAAACCATTAATACATTTAATTATAATAATATTGTCCGGGGACGGAACAGAGACAAAGGCGCAGACGTCAGGGTATCGGGGAATACGGGGTTTAATTACAGGTAAGGCAAGCAAAACGCAGATGGACAATATAATGACTGGACTGGCGAAACAAACTGAAACGCGGACTAAATACAGAGGACTATTGACAACAAGCAGAAACAGCTGATCACATGGGAATTCCACACGAGGTTAACGATGGGACGTGGCACACGGAAGGAGCGGACGATCGGGGCATGACTTTTTTTGTTTGGATACATTTATTTTCTTACTTTAAATATTACTGTTTTGATAAATGTGCTTAGATGTCTCTAGTACAGTATATACTTTTCTTGTTTTGTCCGGTTCATTTTGTGTTTAAATGGTAAAAAAAAACATATTTCGGTGTAATTTTTGGAGGCTGGGAACCAATTAATTGGTTTTCCATTATTTATTATGGGGAAAATTCAATCAGAACTCGAACTTTTTAGGATTCGGTCCAGAGTTCTGAACGGATTAATATCTAGTTCTGAGGTACCACCCATGCTGGCCACTAAATATTTGTTAACTGGCCTCCAGCCAGGGAATGGTGGTGCAGTACATGCTAAGGTGAACTGGAATTGCCAGATTTTGTGTGTGTTACATTGTGGGGACCAAATGTCCCTGAAGTGTGATATAAATATGTCATTTTGAATTTGTGGAGACCATTTTCTCGGTCCCCACAAGGGGAAGCTTACTTTTGTAAAAGTCTGTGACAAAAAATGCCAAAATCTTGTATTTTGTTTGGCTACTTATGGTTTAGGGTAGGTCTGAGTAGTGGTTAACCTTGTCATTATTGGGATTAGGGTTTTTCTCATAGAGATGAATGGATGATCCTCACAAAGATATGAATACAAATATATATGTGTGTCTGTGTGTGTGTGTGTCCTGGGTTATTACCTGCCTTTTGCCTGTAGCTTCTGGGATAGGCTCTGGACTTTTGCATAGAGCAAGCGGGTATAGAAGATGGTGGTCTCAAGCCTGGAAGATATTCCAAATTTAAAGTAAGGATATGTACGCATTTCATTTGCTTTCTGTTTTCTTCAATTAGCACCAAAGTTGGGAAAAACGTTCAATGTTAATCCAATTCCTTGGAAGACCTTTGAAGTCAGCCCTAACACAGCTTTTGGATACAAGGTGATACAGCTGGATGAAAGAAGGTGAGAGGAAAATTGTTTACTCTGTCAGGAATTTGTAGGAAATCAATCTCTCTCTCTCTCTCTCACACACACACACACACACACTCACACAAATACATGTATCCCATGTCTTGTTGTCGTTACCTCTCTCTTGTAACAATGACAAAAATGACCATACTACTTAATTAATTTACATTTCTCCACATTCAGCTACAACAGTTATTCTCAAACAGCTGGTTTTATTATTATTATATATGTTTGGCCTCTAGACTTGTGTTTGATATGTCATATACACTCACCTAAAGGATTATTAGGAACACCTGTTCAATTTCTCATTAATGCAATTATCTTATCAACCAATCACATGGCAGTTGCTTCAATGCATTTAGGGGTGTGGTCCTGGTCAAGACAATCTCCTGAACTCCAAACTGAATGTCAGAATGGGAAAGAAAGGTGATTTAAGCAATTTTGAGTGTGGCATGGTTGTTGGTGCCAGACGGGCTGGTCTGAGTATTTCACAATCTGCTCAGTTACTGGGATTTTCACGCACAACCATTTCTAGGGTTTACAAAGAATGGTGTGCAAAGGGAAAAACATCCAGTATGCGGTAGTCCTGTGGGCGAAAATGCCTTGTTGATGCTAGAGGTCAGAGGAAAATGGGCCGACTGATTCAAGCTGATAGAAGAGCAACTTTGACTGAAATAACCACTCGTTACAACCGAGGTATGCAGCAAAGCATTTGTGAAGCCACAACACGCACAACCTTGAGGCGGATGGGCTACAACAGCAGAAGACCCCACCGGGTACCACTCATCTCCACTACAAATAGGAAAAAGAGGCTACAATTTGCACGAGCTCACCAAAATTGGACAGTTGAAGACTGGAAAAATGTTGCCTGGTCTGATGAGTCTCGATTTCTGTTGAGACATTCAAATGGTAGAGTCAGAATTTGGCATAAACAGAATGAGAACATGGATCCATCATGCCTTGTTACCACTCTGCAGGCTGGTGGTGGTGGTGTAATGGTGTGGGGGATGTTTTCTTGGCACACTTTAGGCCCCTTAGTGCCAATTGGGCATCGTTTAAATGCCACGGCCTACCTGAGCATTGTTTCTGACCATGTCCATCCCTTTATGACCACCATGTACCCATCCTCTGATGGCTACTTCCAGCTGGATAGTGCACCATGTCACAAAGCTCGAATCATTTCAAATTGGTTTCTTGAACATGACAATGAGTTCACTGTACTAAAATGGCCCCCACAGTCACCAGATCTCAACCCAATAGAGCATCTTTGGGATGTGGTGAAACGGGAGCTTCGTGCCCTGGATGTGCATCCCACAAATCTCCATCAACTGCAAGATGCTATCCTATCAATATGGGCCAACATTTCTAAAGAATGCTTTCAGCACCTTGTTGAATCAATGCCACGTAGAATTAAGGCAGTTCTGAAGGCGAAAGGGGGTCAAACACCGTATTAGTATGGTGTTCCTAATTATCCTTTAGGTGAGTGTATGTTCGGCAGCCATCAAATTTAAGATGTTTCTGCAATTAGGAAAATCAGCCCAATAAGGCTGTAATACAGCCTGTGACATCATTTTATAGGGCCTGCAACATGTTTTTGATTCATTATTAAACCAGGCTGGCAGATTGACCTTCCGTTTTCCACAGAGACTAAAGAATGATGGAATGTCTGCCAATCCGTGTTGACCTCTCCCCCCAACACACACACACACACACTCAGCAGGCTTGAACACTGACACCTCGCATGCTGATTAGCAGATTATTAAAATCTTTCTTTTAATATTAAGTTTCAGCAGAATTTTGGTACTTTTCTGGAGTAACCCTGTACTCACACACTTGGTCATGGGTTTGCTTCCTGCTCTGTTTCTACCCATCATAGGCTCACAGACTCCAGGTTAACCCCCACACTACTTTGGTTAAACACTTAGGGATACACTTCAACAGCCTGTTCATTCCCTGTTTGAATATGTTTAATGAAAAACCTGTGCGGGGATGAACCACTGCAGTCTTCTGGCACAGATGTGTGGATCTCCCATCCTTAGTGATGTTTGGGTCTCAAAATAAACAGTTTCTCTTTAACTTACAGGTTGTTAGTTAGCGATCCTTTGATGAGGTATGATGAAAAGTACAGAGGAAGGATTTACCGTTGTGAAACTGGAAACTCTGCATGCTCTAAAATATCTATTACAGGTAAAGTATTTATACTGTATCATTTACAAATATATCACAATACTTTTGCTTAAACATTTCAAACAGACAAAACACAGTTTAAAGTACTGCTAGAAAACGACTCTTCTTTTGGTAAGGGTTTCAGTTTTGCATTGATAAGAAATTGCAAAAAACAGTTTGTATTTTAATCATTCATTAAAAATATGGATATTTCGACACAGTTCCTGAGTATGCTGTAAACATGTCACTTGGACTGTCAATGGTTAAAGACCCAACATCTTCAAATACACTGGTAAGTATGCTTCTATGACTTACCATTTATCTATGTTATGTATCTATTTATCTATATTTATCTAACATATTTTAAGTAAGGTGGCTCACTGGTGTCACACCATTTGGATTGGTGGTTCAAGACCTGTTGCCTGTGATGTTGTTCTTGTCAGGATCAGTCCCTGCCTTGTTGTTTCCCCATTTCACCAGCAGGTGTAGCTGGCCATTCCATTCTTTTCTGTGCTCCTAATCTTTGAGTCCTTGATTGAGTGATTGTTAATGACCGTCACCTGTTCCTTGGTATTCCTAGCCCTAGTGTTTGGTTAACTTGTAATCACCCACACCTGTCCCTTGTCTAGCCCTCATTTCCTGTGTGTTTATGTACTTGCCCTGTTCCTCTGTTTGTCATTGTAGATGTTTCATAAGTTACAGGTGTTCCTTGTGTTGGTTTCTTACGTGTTACCTCAATGGGCATAGGTTACCTGATCATGTTTGTGTTTATTCTGATTCAGTTCAGTGCAGTTTTTAAAAAAGTTCCCATTCTCTTGTAATCTGCACTGTGGATCATCATTCACTCATGCTTAGTCAGTTCTAGCATGTTGAGTTTCCATCAAAGAAATCTGGATTTTTTTTGCAGGCATGTGGTCCCACTATACCAAGAGACTGTAGTTCCTTTACAACATACAATGGCATGTGTTTCCAACTAAGTGGTCAACTCGTTGCTGGGTCTGGAATTCCATCGTCTCTCAAAGGTTGGAGAAAGCGAAAAACCTTTGAGAAAAGGGGATGCATCCCTTTCAAACTTTGCTGAAGCATTGTACAGTATGAAGTGAAGATATGGAAGTGCTCAAATTTTGAAACAAATTGCCCCAAAATTAATGCAGGACTGCATAGTTGTATGAAAGAGAAGGATAGCCTAAGGCACTTGTTACTGCGATAACTGAAATAGTATACGACAGATATTTTTCAACCTTTACAGAAAAATTATAAGGGTGAATTTTTTTCAGACAAATATTTGACATTTACATTTAATATTTATATATAAACATACCATTTATATTTACATATGATGAACAATTGTGCAAATAATCTACACAGCAAAAAATATGATGATCCACAACACCATTGACTTCTAGCTAAATGTCAGAAAATTGCACTAAATGTTGAAAAAGTGGCAAGTACAAAAATGTTTCGTAACTTTACAAACGGCGCCCCATAGTTTTCCCCCATTTTTAATGAGATATTCTACTTTATCACAAGCAGACGTGGTTACACTCAGGAATGAAATGGTTAACATTCTGGACTTTTTAAACTTACTTTTTTTTCCGGACTGCGGTAAAACGTGTTTAACTGAAACCGCAGATCCGGGGTTCCCACGTCACACTCATGCATGGGGTTAAGTTGCGTATTCAATGCACATTTTATTGACCAATGCAGTTCAAGACATGCACCCTTCCCTCAGTGAGGCAGTAATACCTACCTCTCCTGCTACTTTTTCATTGCAGTTTTATGACCAGCGAGCCTAAACATTTTTATAAGCTTGTAAAATATTATGGAAGGTGGGGACATGAAATAACGGGGACATACACTATTGTAATACTTAGAGATCGTCGCTGCCCCGCCTTTCGTCTTTCCCTGTGTTTGCAGCTGAAATTTGGACTCTAAGAAAGATAACAAAATAAATAAGTTAACTGGAAAGAAAAAAGAACATTTTTTTAAATAAACATTTACTTTTATTTTTTTACTATTTGTAAAAGCTATATATTTCCCGTCTTCTGATATTATTATACCGCTTTCGGCACTGCGTGGGTAATCTAACGACGCCAGAAAGCGAAGATACGTTCGCTGCTACAGACGGAGGCCGAAAGGTACGGAAGAGGATTAGGGCCACCATGAAAATATTATTTGAATTCTGACTTTAATCTCAGAATTCTGACTTTAATCTCAGAATTCTGAGTTTAGAAAAAAAAGTCAGAATTCTGACATTAAAGTCAGAATTCTGAGATTAAAGTCAGAATTCTGACTTTTTTCTCAGAATTCTGACTTTAATCTCAGAATTCTGACTTTTTTCTCAGAATTCTGACTTTAATCTCAGAATTCCCGCCAATTTCCACCTATGGCCACGCGTTCTAGTATTTAAACTAATATTGAAGTAGCCATTTGGCTGAACAGCATCCAGACCTGTTAGAATCTAATATACCTGGATAAATCGTTCATATGTCTTCCCCAGAGTCCGGGGGAATAGAATTAACTCAGAGGGAATATGGCATGTTATCAATGTGTGTAATATCATATTACCAGTCGCATCCAGTTTCACCTATCCAAGGGATTTGTTAGAAAGCTAGACCCACTAGATTGTAATGCACATTCTCCCCTGCGTTTATGCCAAAAAAAGCACATAGCTGTGTGTTTTTCACTTAGGTGTATTCTCCTATTGACTTAAACCTGGGGGTTATGCTCACTTTAGCTAGATATGCACTTTAGGCAGAGAAACACCAAAATATGGCCATATTGCATGCAAATGACTTTTACATGCATTCCGCAACTGACTTAAGCAATTTTAATTGCATTTAATGCTACTTGTTTTGGAGGGCTGTATAGAGTCACGCACCTCTACATGATCAAATGTAGAATTATTTTAACATTCTCTGCTCACTGTATCGCGCATGGCGGGGTTCCGCCCCGATGCGCGAGCACAGAGACGTGCGCGCACACACAGGGAAGCACACTCCCACCAGCGGACAGCGAGCGTGCGACGGAAAATATATCGCATAAGCCACCTGATTTTTTTGACAGCTGTCATTAAAAGAAACACATGAACACCATGAATCCTTTCGGTGTCCGTCTGCCCCCCCGCCCCAACCCATAACTGTAAACCTAAGGGAAACACTGGTTCAAGGAGAGTGGGACAATCCTCGTCTTGATGCACTTTAACTGACCGACACTGAATGCATCGCATGTATTTGAGTGGATCGTGAAAAGCTCTGCTCTGAACCAATACAGGATGTCATTTGTGCCGAATTTTCATCCACATACATATAGGCAGACTTCATACATACACAACATACACTAGGTCAAGGGTCCCCAACGGAACTACCTGACCAGGACACCTGCCTAATTGGTAACCAACATTATGCCTAATGGTGCATTTGTGTGAGTTTTTACTTTTTAGTGACAGGTTTGGAATAATACATCACAGCCTATGCTGTAGCATATAAGCTTGTTTGGACTATGCAGCTGATTGCTTTATTATTTTATCAGCATTAAATATAATTCATAAGGCATCCTATCCCAAATCGGCTCATCATGAGACTAGTGGCAAGCTCATGTTTATATGTAGCCACACTGCCATCAGGAATGATATTGACTGCAGTGGTTTAATCATCAAACATTTAAACTTGTATACAGTTCATTAATAATAGTTTCTTCATATCTATCGTCTTTAATTGCTCTTTTCTTGCCTCTTTTCTACAGACTGTCCTGTTTCAGATACAGATATCGTGTTCCTAATAGATGGTT
Organism: Paramormyrops kingsleyae; assembly: GCF_048594095.1. Classification (NCBI taxonomy): domain Eukaryota; kingdom Metazoa; phylum Chordata; class Actinopteri; order Osteoglossiformes; family Mormyridae; genus Paramormyrops; species Paramormyrops kingsleyae. The sequence continues at coordinate 36,648,215 of NC_132801.1, read as the reverse complement.
CAGGCAGTGTTTCAACAGGAGATTTTGATCGGATGAAGATGTTTATGAAAAATTTAATTACACAGTTTTTAGGGCGGAATAGTCAGGTAAGTAAGAAAAGACTCACTGTATTATTTCACAACTACACTACAATTCATTTTTTCAGATACTTTATAAATTTATGCATTGAATATATTCTTAAATGTTATTTATTATTTTATTTACAGTTTGCTGATTCAGTATGATGCTCAAACAATTAATATCTGTTTTCTACAGAGTTTATTTAATAAAAAATTATGAATTATGCCATCTGGTTGAATATCTTGAGTTCCTTGAGTCTACATATGTAATAATAGTTTTACTGTATGCTAAAGTATCATTCTGAGGAACATTTTGTTTGGAAAAAACACATACCAATGCAATGTTCAAATCAAAAACTGAATTATTGAAAATTCATTCTGGTTCTGTTTGATTCAAAACATATCAACAAAGTTTGCTTGTATCATATGCTAACCCAGTTAATTTTATGTTGCAGTTTGGTATAATGCAGTATTCCAGTCGGTTTGATATCGAAATGGACTTCAGTGCTTTCAGAACTTTAGACTGGTCTAGGATGATCGATAGAATAAGACAGCAAAGAGGTCACACTTACACTCCAACTGCAATACGAAGAGTAGTGTAAGTGAAATGTCTTCAGATAAAGTTGTGTAATGAATAAGCCTGTTAAACAAAATATCCATTTATTTACATTGCCATTATTACATACAGTTCATGTTAGTATTATCTGGTGTCTCTCCTGGGAAGAACAAGGCATAAAGAATGGTGAGTCTTGGATGAGACAACAGTCCAGAGAACACACACTTTCAGATGCTCATTGTTGCACTGATTCATTGGTGTGAAATTTAGGGTAACCTATTTACCTGAAAGGCATGTCCATCTTTGTAATGTACTAGTATTTCACTTAGTGTTTCCTTGATATTTTAATGTTCCTGAAGTATTAGGTATGTGAAATAACAAATGGTTTTAACCTTATTTAGTTACAGATCCTAGTTATTAGTTCCTAATTTCAGCTGTACCCGCTTGTCCTGTGCAGTGTAGTGTCATTGGCATCCGGAGACCAAGGCAGGGCACAAGGCAGAGCAGGGCAGGGACTGAATTGCATATTTAATCTGCTTATACTTTGAAAATTAGCTTGAAAGTAGTGCTAGATTAACAATCTCACACTGAGTCAAACCCAGAACAGGGGAGTATTCCAGAAAGCGGGTTTAGTGCAGAATGCCGAGTTAAAAATATGAACCAGATCACTTTCCATTCCTGAAACTGAGATTACACTGAGATTGAGTTTCAAGCAATCTCTTGGCAAAGAAAGTTTGGAACTAAACCTACTCAATGGCAGTTTAACTTCATGAAACTCAGTATTTAAAGTTCAGGATTGTGGTTGAGTCAGCAGAGTTTGGCAGATTGATTTGACATAGAAGTGGAAATTTTGCTGAAAATGGGCATTCAAATAAAGAAGATAAATGTTAGTCAAATCAAATTAAAATTTACTTATCGCAAGGGAACATTAAGCTATTTAATAGATCACTAAACGGGATGAGAAAAATTAGTTTTATCTTCTTTATGTTGCAATGTTTTGATGGTTTTTCATGATTTGTACCACCTTGCACGGCAACTGTGCAAAAGGTTGCCAACATACATGTAGAGTTATTTACTTTTAATTATTATTTATTTTATAATTATAGAATTATAAAAATTTAGTATCTTTCATGTTAATACCAGTCTTAATAGGTATCAAATTCTGCTTATTTTTTCTGATGAATGTATCACCTGACATTTTTGGACTTTGTGGAAAGTATATTTGAAAGTTTTGAAAATATATTCACATTAAAGCAGTTTCATACAATAATGTTAGGCATGCCATGTATTTATTAAAAGATGATAAAAAAAGTAATGGATGTTGACAAAAAAATATGCATCATTTTATTGGATTCCCTGTATTCTTCCAGTAACAGTTCTTAGTCTGCTGAGGGTGAGGAACTGTGTTTTTTTTGTTATTGGGCAGCCAGTCATAAACTTGCCAATCATGGTTTCAAGTACCGATATATATAAAACTAATATTTTATGTTAAATGTGGGGGAGGTCCAAATGAATAATCATGAAATGTGAGGGGGGCACGTCCCCCTAAGATTTAATGGTGGTGACGCCAATTTTTTTTTTATTAAAATGATCAACTTACTAAATTAAATTGTGTATCCATCCATATTTCCATCCATTTATAAAGTCCATAACTGTTTACTCAGTACAGGGTCACAGTCACCTGAGTATGAAATGAAGAAAAGTAATTTTCAGTTGTGTTCTACATGCTGGTAATACTTTGATACTTCTGTCCTATAAACCCACTACATTTTACTTCATTGTATTTTGCTTTTTCAGAAATGAGCTGTTTGTACCAAACAGAGGAGCGAGGCCAGATGCTGTTAAGGTCTTACTGGTCATCACAGATGGAAAGACCTATGGAGACAGCACTCCCTTAAGTGTTGTGGTTAATGAGGCTGAGAGGAGGGGCATCATCCGTTACGCCATTGGGGTACCTTTAATGTGTGCTTGTAGAAGGAAAATAATGTGTCATTACGTTTAAGATAATGCATATGAACCATGAAGTCCTGTCTCCAACAATGAATTTACTGACTCAACAGTCTGAAAAAAATCAAAATGATGAATCAATACTGGAATGATCATTGCTTTACAATTCCAGCTAATAAAGATTTTGGTTATATTTTTCATGTCAACATTGGTTAATAACAACATAAAATATAATTTCTGAAAAATTTGCAATTGTTTTCCTGTAACATATTGCTCTTTTGCTGGTAGTACTTTGACCTTTTGCTATTATTTATTTTCGCTGCAGGTAAAGAATTATTACATATAATTACGCTTGATGACATATAATTACACAAACATTCTTAGCTTGATTTGCAACTTAATAATAAAGCTATTACTTTCTGTCTTGGTCCCCACAGGTCGGCAATGCTTTCCATGATCTCACTGCACTACAGGAGTTGAGAACTATCGCCTCCAATCCGACAGAAAATCATCTGTTTCGGGTGAATGACTTCCAAGCTTTGGATAACCTTAGGGACACACTAGAGAAAAGTATCTTTTCTGTCGAAGGTATTGTACAGTAGCTCTCTGATTTTCTTGTTTATACTGTAATCCCATTTGCTTTTAATTTGCCATTATCTTCTCATTTATCCCTGTTACAATAAATGCATTTATGTATTTAATAATTCACATGTCTGTATTGCTTGATTTCAAGCAATATGGGAAGGTGATATTATTACTGATATTCTTATGAACACTGTTATCATTAGCAGTAATAGTAGCAGCAGTAACAGTAAAAGAAGTATTAAACCTGTACAAATTGAACTGATCTATCACCTTTTTTCTTTAGGGACATCATCAGGAGAATCCTTTAAGATGGAATTAGGTCAAGAGGGGTTTAGTTCAGCTTTCATGCCCACGGTACACATCCTTTCTCTAAAGACTTCTTACCTGCTTCTGTTTTTCCTGGTATATTCTTTAAGTGGAGAATGTAATTGCTACTGCTGTTGTTGCTGTTTTGTTGTTTGTTTAGGGAAAAGTCTTGTTAGGTGCCGTTGGGGCATTTAACTGGAAGGGAAGTTACTTAATGGGAGAGGATCTTTTTGACAGCAGCGACAGTGTGGAGAATGACAGTTACACAGGTACAGCATCCCTGCGTACAAATAATAATATTTGTGCATTGGTTATCCATTATGTCTAACATAGAGACAGAAGTGCAGGCTGATTGTCACAGCAAATGTTACCTGAACCCTAAAATGTGTGCCGGATTCATTATGATGACACTGTCCTGCTATCAGACAAATATATTGCAAATTAAACACATAAAGAAAACATGCATGTATATTACGGACATAATCATTGGCCCAATGGCTATTCGATTTGATTACGATTATTGGGAGAACAATTTGATGCATTGCAAATCTTTCATTTCTATCACGATTCGATTTATTGGTGCCTGTCACGGTGGCAATCCCCGGACCCGGTGGTTAACACTAGTGATCGACTGATATTGATTTTTTATTACCGATACTGATACCAATTATTTGCATGTTTATGTGCCCGATAACCGATATTCAGAACCGATATTTATTTACTATTATACTTCTGTTTTTGACACAATGATTACAACACCACTGAATCGAACAAACTGTTTTATTTATAACAATTGCTCCCTCCTTGCATACAAATCAAAACTCTTATTTATATACCAATAAATAGAGGGGTCTGAAAGTGCAAAAAATACAAGAAGTGCACTGTTACTAAAGTGTTTTTGTTCAAAAATAAAATCTTCAATGAGGTAAAAAAAAAAAAACGGGTAACATTCTTAGCCACCTGAAAAAAATAACATTGCTGTTTTAATGCAGCTTAAGAACATAAGAACATAAGAAATTTACAAACAAGAGGAGGCCATTCGGCCCATCAAGCTCGTTTGGGGAGAACTTAACTAATAGCTCAGAGTTGTTAAAATCTTATCTAGCTCTGATTTAAAGGAACCCATGGTTTTGGCTTCCACCACACTAGCAGGAAGACTATTCCGTACTCTAACTACACGCTGTGTAAAGAAGTGCTTCCTCAAATTTGTTTTAAAATGTTTCCACTAATTTCCACTTATGGCCATGAGTTCTAGTATTTAGACTAATATTGAAATAGTCTTTTGGCTGAACAGCATCCAGACCCGTTAGAATCTTATAGACCTGAATCATATCCCCCCTTAGTCTCCTTTGCTCAAGGCTAAACAGATTCAGTTCCGCTAACCTCTCCTCATAAGACATTCCTCTAAGAACAGGAATCATTCTCGTAGCTCTTCGTTGCACCTTTTCTAAGGCAGCAATGTCCTTCTTGAGGTATGGTGACCAAACCTGCACACAGTATTCTAGGTGGGGTCTTACCAAGGAATTATATAAGTATAACATCACCTCCCTTGACTTAAACTCCACACACCTAGAGATACAGTATAACCCAACATTCTGTTCGCCTTTTTTATTGCTTCCCCACACTGGCGAGAGTGGGACATAGAAGCATCAACATACATACCGAGATCTTTCTCGTAATCAGCTACAGTACCTTTATTTCAACTTAATACTCCCAGTTGAGAAGAACGAGGTTGTAGTGTAGAAAACAGAGTCTACAGAGAAAAGCATGAGCAGCAACACTAACATTAGTTAGTGTTGACTGATTTCAAGCACAGGAGTCATATCAACTTTGCAGAAATGTAACTTCATTTTAAACTACAGTTCTATTAGGTTTATAAAGCTGTTTATAGGCTAAAGAGTGAAGAATAACTTGCTGGATAATGTTAATTTACTGAATAATATTCTGAAATATTGAAATATAACAAACAAAACATAGTTTTTTATTGCTTTTCTGATACGTTATACCACAATTGCGTTTTTGAAAAAACGTTCTAGATTATGAAATGCGTGCTGACAAAGCGCATTCAATTTCTTAGTTATATTTATTTAGAAGATGTTTATTAGCGGAATGATGGTTATATAGTAAATGTCAATATAATTCGGGGTGTTTTAGTGAATCTTGTTAAAAGTTATATGCGGTGGCTGTGCTGGAGCATTTCATGAGCATCAACCCGGTGAGTGAACAGCAAAATGGAAGCGACTTCCATTGATGAGCATATAGACGCTCGTTAGTGGCTGTATTTAATTCAGGCAAGTTACGTCTTTATTGGAACAGGCTGACATGACGGTTTATCTTAGCATTCGTGACTCCGACTTCACAAGACTAATGATGAGCATGTAGACAACAGAGAGAGAATTAAATTCAGCGCTTTTATTTACAAGATGCACCCATCCATGACTGTAAATTATTTAATTCATGCAAAGTTACATATTTATTGGGATAGGACTTGATGGGTTATTTTAGCCGACCAACTTCACGAGACTAATGATGAGTATATAGACAACATGAGAGAGAATTAAATTCAGCGCTTTTATTTACAACATGTGCTTATTAATGGTTGTATATTATTTATTTCAGGCAAAGTTACGTCTTTATTGTGACAGGATTTGACGGATTATCTTACGTGACTGTGAGTTCGTCTTTATTTCTTAGAGCCAAGCTGCATAAACTACATATCAGTCATTTATGTAACACATCTAATTTGTGCATTAATAGCTGTTATGTTAAATAAAGTTTACTAAATATAGCAAAGCAAGTAAGTATACTTTACCTGTGCACGCAGTCGTTGTTTCCCGTCAGACGCCGTGCTGCAATGGCGATCATGCGCGTAATTCTCAAAACACCCACAAGATGGCGGCGTTTATCGGTGAACCCGATATTACAAAACCGATAACCGATTATGGTAAAATGCTTAAATATCGGGGAAAATATTGGTAAAACGATATATTGGTCTATCTCTAGTTAACACCAGTGGTAAAGGGAGCTGTCAGGCTGAAGAAGGAGGCCTTCTGAGCTTGGTTGTCTTGTGGGACTCCTGAAGCAGATGACAGGTTTGGGCAGGACAAGTGAAATGTGGCTTTGGCAGTTACAGCCAGTGGAAGTGAAATGTTCTGGCAAACTGTCAGGCAACTCAGGAGGAGGAAGCAGGGCTTTACTTGGAGGAAGTACAGCGGCAACTCAGACAGGGACTTTCCCATATCTAGGGTTGAGGACACTGAAGTAGTCAAAAAACTCTTCGATGGTAAGGCTCTGGGTGTGGATGAGATTTGTAAATTTATAATCTTAACAGACCTTAAACACACGCATTGCCAGGGTTGCCAACTCTCACGCGTCTGGTGTGACATGCTTTTTGACTCTCGTGCTCACGCAAGAAATCTTAGGGCAGTGGTACCTCGGTTCTCGAACTTAATCTGTTCCGGACTCCGGATCTAATCCTAAAAAGTGATCGAATTTTTCCCATAAGAAATAATGGAAAACCAATTAATTGGTTCCCAGTCCCCCAAAATTACACCTACATATGGTTTTTTTAGCATTTAAACACAAAATGAACAGGATAAAACAAGAAGAGCATTTTTTTCTTAATGGCTTCCAAAACGATAAAGATCTTATCCCAACATTACCCCTGTCCTGCCCCGATCGTCCGCTCCTTCGGTGTGCCACGCCCCCTCGTTAACCTCGTGTGGGATCCCCATGTGATCAGTTGTTTCTGGTTGTTGTCATTAGTCCTCTGTATTAAGTCCGCGTTTCAGCTTGTTTCCCCAGTCCGGTCATTGGGTGCGTTCGACTTGCTTACAGCGCTGGCTTAAAGCAACGCATTCTGATCCTGATGCAATGCATTACGGTGAGATGCATTGCGACCTCTCACCCGGCTGCACAAACTGGAACCGCCTCCGTGACGACACACCTTTGCTCTTATTGGCTGAAGAGTTTAGTTACACGCATGACGTTTGTATCCCAGGCAGTTCCGATGCGTAATCTGCTATTTCTCCCGAATATCACGATTAGCAGTGAGAACTGGTTTTCAGTGAATTTATTTATGTAATTTAAATAAATTACATAAATGGTCTAATAGTACACGTAAGTTACTGGTTTATTTATTGTTAGTTACTGTAATGTTGCACTGCTTTATTTGGTTAATCATCCAGCCTGTGAAGAAGGCATTCAAGTAAGAATTGCATTGTAGTATGACTCATTTCCTGGCACGTACTGTACAATTTATATTAGGTCAGCCTTCACGGTTCGACTTCTGATATTCAGATTGAGTTCTAGGTCAAACTGGTTTGTTCGACTTTCAAGAAATTCAAATTCTAGTGAGTTCGAGAACCGAGGTACCACTGTATTTTACTTTCTTTTCAGCCAGCATATTGTGTATGTACACCACCAGTCAAAAGTTTGCACACACTTAGATTTTCCACATTTGCATGTAACTCATTTAACATTTACTAAAAATATACTCAATATTCTTTGCTAATAAATAAATGTACACTATGTTCACCATTTGAGTACCTTTATTCGCAAGAAAATGTCATATCTCTGATTAATTAAAGTATCCTCCTCTAGCAGTTATAACAGCAGAGAAAATTCGAAGTATTATTTCTACAAGGGATATTAAATACTGCTCAGTTTCATGGGATGAAACAGTTAATTAGTGAATTTAAAATTAAAGGACAGCCAAGAATTTGACTATGCCATCACCACACAACTAGTTAATAGGATTTCAGACCGTCTTTAGGGTTAGGGTTTTATTTTATTTTTAGAGTTACAGTTATCTCATTTAATCAAGGTTCAGTTGATGATCTGTGTAGAATGTGGAATGCTTTGTATAATATTAATATGGTTTTACCAGGAACAATGCCATTTTATATCCCTGTTTTGTTCACAAAGCATGGCTAAAAAATATCTGGTCTTGAATCTCAGCTGGCATCCTTGTAAAGGGAGAATCAGCAATCCATTTCGAAAACCAGGACAACCAAAATCAATGTTGTTAGAACTGAGACTTAATCAGCTATGTAGGTATAGAGCAGATTTTTTAATTACTTTTTTTTAAATTATTTTTTAATTTTTAATTACTAGGCAAAACTATTATTTAATGGAAGTAGACCTAGTCACTTATATAGCCTTACTTCTGCTTAGCAATGAAAAGTTTGCTACTATCTCTTCTGTGAAATCACCATCTGGTGACATCTTGATGGACAGAAAGCATGTTAATGAAACTTTGCTCGTTCTTGTATGACTTGTATACCTCTGAAACTAAATATACTTTAACTGACCTTTCCTCCTTTCTTTGTCCTCTCAATCTCCCACATTTGTCTAGCTCAGAAGCTGCACCGCTACTTTAGCTGAATTAAAAGGCACAATTAAGTCTATGAATGTATGTAAATCGCTAGGATTAGATGGAAATCCTCAAGAGCAGGGGTCCCCCCCAAAAAAAAAACGTGGGATAACTGTGTTGAAAGCTGAGCTATAATCAATAAACAGCATCCTCACATATGTGTCTCTTAATTCCCTCCAGGTGAGTGAGGACTGTGTGAATAGCAGCGTTGACTGCATCATCAGTGGACCGATTCTGGCGATAAGCATACTGTAGGGGATCGAGGGTCGCTGGGATTGATTTCTGAATGTGTGCCATGACTAGTCTCTCAAAGCATTTCATCACAATAGCAGTGAGTGCAGTGACACCTGAGATTTCTTTGGTGGTAACCTTAAAGCAAGAAGGCACAAATGCCTGTGCCAGGGACAGGTTGAATATGTCCATGAAAACTCCAGTTAACTCAGATGAGCAGACCTTGAGTGTGCACCTTGGGATGGAGTCTTGGCCTGTTGCCTTATGTGGATTGATTCGGCTCAGGACCCGGCACACCTCCACTGTTGTCACTGACACTGCTAAGGTTTATTATTTGGATAACGCCTACAGCGTTTTGTGGGAACGATGATGTCGGTACATGTGCTGATATACCCAGATACAGCAGCAACATACTCCTCCAAGTCGACAATGGAGTCTCCCCTCAGAGAAGCAGTTCTAAAGACGTCCCAGTTAGCACTCTCAAAGCAGTCCTGAAGAGTTTGCTCCGTTTCTTCATTCCATAGCTTTATTATTTTACATACAGGACCTCTCTTGAGCAGTTGTCTGTAGGCTAAATAATATATAGACAGATGATCCGACTTGCCAAAGTGGGGGCGTGGTACTGCTCTGTAGGCGTCCTTCACGTTGCTGTAGACTTGGTCAAGAGTATTGCGCTCCCTTGATGGAAAGGATACATGCTGGTGATATTTGGGGAAAACCTTCCTCAGGTTGCAATGATTAAAATCTCCAGCCACAATGAAAACAGCACCAGGGTGAGCAGACTCATGTCTGCTGATAACATCGCTCAGCACCCTGAGCCACATGATCTGCCCGCGGTGGAATGTAAACAGACACCAGGTACACAGCGCTTAATTTCCTTGGCACTTAAAAATGTCTACAGTTCAATGTCAGTAGAACAGAGTGTTTCAACTTCCTGTGCATTCACACGCCATCTATTGTTCATGTATAAACAAACGCCTCCTCCTCTGTTCCTCCCCAAGGCTGATGTACGGTCTCCGCGGTGCAGGGAATGTGTTCGCAACTGTAGAGTCTGGTATAATGTCCGACAGCCAGGTTTCCGTGAACGTGAGAGCACAACAGTCCCTTATCTCACGCTGTGTGGTAACCCTTGTTCTCAGCTCATGTATTTTGTTTTTAAGTGAGCGGACATTAGCTAGTAACAGGCTAGGCAGCGTGAGGTTTTGTAGCTCTAGCCTTTAAGAACATAAGAACTATACAAACGAGAGGAGGTCATTCAGCCCATCGAGCTCGCTTGGGGGAGCCTCGCGTGCAGCCCACCTCTCTTCCCTCGTTTCTGCTTTGGGCGTGCTGATTGTCGCCTTCGCCACTCATGTGATGCCCGGGGCTGCTGGGCCTTCCCGGCTGATGTTGGCTAGGTCCAGTCTCTGGGAGAAATGAAAGTCTGACGAGCTTGTTTCTGGCACATTATTAGCTCATGTCAAGAGGTTCCGCACGGCTGTATCGCAATATTACACAGGCTGGGTGTATGTTTAAAAAGCAAGAAAACACTAACACAAAAAAGTCGGAAGAGCAAAGCAAACACGCCGACCACGGTGGGCGACATCATAGCCATCATCCTTAACATTACCTGTAAGCTACAGTTGGTTGAAGGCTCATTATCATTATGCCAGTTCCCGACAGCGTAATTCCCGTTCTCTTTCAAAAGTGCTCGCGTTTTCTTTTAAAGTAACATTTCATAGCAAACCAGTTAAATAAATAGGTCTTTGAAAGATCAGAATTTAAGCCTTACCGTTTTCTCCCAGGACTCTTCCAAAACTTCTGGCTGGGGTCCTGCACAAGGCAGCATGGGTCACGTGTTCCACAGCAACAATAACACTGTGCTGCCCGCAGACGTGCCTGTCTGTAAATTGGTGTACTACACTTGGATATTGGCTGTTGCCGATACATTAAAAAATGTCAAATATCGGCCCTCTAATTGCTACCATAGCTAACAAAAAATTTTGTGCTACAAAAAGCATTCCACCTCCAAGATTATTTTAACCACTGGAAAGAGCGTTCTGTGCTACAAAACAGGGACGAGTTTCCCGAAACTCATGCACTGTGTACGGATGTGAATAACCAAAAGGTCCTTGAATTTTCATTATGAATATTAAGAAATGTTCCTCTGCCAATAATCAATTCATCACAATACATTGATCCATCCATAATGTAGATGTTCAGAATGTACATATAATTTTATAATACTAATTCTGAGTTTATGCACAAACATAGTCACAAACTTAAACTAGGTCCCACTGCTGTTTTTTATATGACATGTTATGGATCATATGTTACAATAACAAGGCATCTATATCCATTCACACAAGTCCAAGTTTTAAAGTCAGTTGTGAGTGTCATGACCTGCTCGTTCGATCCTCATGTGTGCCACGCCCCCTCATTACCTACGTGTACTACCCCGATTGTGATCACCTGTTTCCTGTTATTTTCGGCTTGTCTTGTGTATTTAATCTGTGTCTGAGTTAGTTTCCCCAGGTCTGTCATTAACGTGGTTTTGTTTTGTGCTGTCTGCCCTGATTAAAACACTGTTTTCGTCCGATTCACGGCTCCCTCACTTGCTTCCCCGCTCGCCCGCACGCCGTCATCACAGTGAGATGTATTATTGTCATATTATTCACACAATGAGAAACACATGCCTCCTACAGTAGCTGTCACTTCAGAGAACAACAGGAAGAGTAATTACCACAAACAATAAATAACTTTCATCCTTCTTCTAATGACTATCCTGGTCAGGGTTACTGACACAAAAATAAAACAAAACAATTACGTATTTGTCTGCAAAATATGTCAGTCTATTTTTAAATGATTATATACCTTATTTGTGGTCTAGCATATTTGTTGTTAAATCCTCATTTTTGGGGGCATTTTTTCAGTACAACCAAATTTGGATATCTAGGTCAGGTTTTCCAAATTGGCACTCATCAAAACAGCCATTTGTTTTTACAAAGTGTTATAACATTTTTTGTTCAACTCTTTTCTCAGGCTATTCCATGGCTGTCCCATTGTTCCGTGGCACAAACAACCAGAGCACTGTCATTTTAGGAGCCCCGCGATATCAGCACAAAGGAGGAGTTATTATTATGATAAATAAAAGAGTACACAAGATCCTTGAAGCCACGCAGGTGTGTCTTAAATCCTTACAGTCTTCTGTAATAATTTCATTCTCAGTTCTGACCTTATGAAATGCCTGAGTGATGTTACAAAGGAAACCATTAGGAATATATAATGTATAGAGTTATGTTAATCAGACACTCTACTCACTCTATATTTGTTAGTCAGGTGCCTGCATCTGGGTAATGCAGTCTAACAATACAGGCAAATATCTATGGTTTCGCAGGTGCAATGGAATATCTTCCATGACAGAGTGCTTCATGTAGACTAGAATTACAGGAAAAGTCTTAGGTGGTTTTATACCATGAAAACAATCTAAAAGCAACAATGTAACATACATAATGAGTTAATACTGATGGAATCAAATATGCTTAAAATACATATAATATTGTAGAAATATAACAATAATGGTCTTGAATATTGTAATGATTTTTGCTAAGCATTAACAGGTCTCACAAAGAAACGTTCTTACTAGTATCAGTAAGAACCAGAATAATTTGTCATCCCAGATTAGACATTTTCAGTTGAAAATTATTTCATGATTATGTTAGAACCTGTTCCTGAGGTGACTCTCACCTCCCCACTAGACTGGCTCCTGTCACTTTTACTTATTATTCTATATCTATTTATTGATAGTTTTCACTGTTTCACTGTTTTTGCTGCTGCTGTATTACCTATTGGGTGACGCTTTACATTAACTGCATCCTCATAGTGCCTTTATAATGTATTCGTAGAACATTCAGTGTTCCTTCATAATGCATTCGTAAAACATTCAAAAGCAACATGTAAAAACATCTTAACATGCTAACATACCTTAACAACTTTAATATACATTAATAATGAATATTATATGATAATAAACATTATAATTGTATGTTTGTCATTAATGTATATTGAAGTTGTTGAGGTATGTTAGGATAAGGTATACTTACATGCTGCCTATGAATGTTCTATGAATGCATTATAAAGGTGCACTGAATGTTGTATGAATTCATAATGAATGCATTATGAGGGTGCAGTTAATGTAAAGTAGTGCTGTCCCAAACGATTATTCTTTAAAAGATTAATCTAGTGATTATTTTATTATTATTATTATTTTCGATTATTCAACTAACAACTATTTTTTCGATTGATCTGATGATAAATTTATTGATAAGCAAATATTTTCAAGTTAGTCATTTAATACAGCAATTCACCCCCTCCCACACACACACAAATCTAAAATTATCATTAACATTTCAATTTATTTAAACATTTCTTAAACATTAGAGCATTAAAAACAAAACGTAAGAGATTCAATAGGATTTCTGTTAGACTTAAGTTAACAATCACTGCAATAGTTTTTACTTAATTATTTCAGTACACCAATTTGACTTTAATTTTGAAATAGATGCTAAAACATGGAATGATTTCATAACTAGAGAAACATGTTTTTAACAAACACTGACACAATAAGTAAACAGAAAATATAAAACGGCTGAAACTGCGTCATTAACGTCAGCTACAGTATAGGTGCAGAAAAGGTGTCATATGACTGAAGTATTCTCAAACTTTGGAAGACCGCACGTGAGCCTTTTTTTGCCGCGTGTTTCTCTAGAAGATCCGGAACTCTGCTGGTAGACGCAGCCATATTGCCTCGTGCGTGGGGGGCGGGACGGATTGGGACGGGCAGCAAATTTCCTTTTTGAAGAGTGGTAGGAGATTTCTTATTAATATTTATGCAACATGCATATGTGCTACATGATTGGCCAATGCATGCCTTACAAAATAGTGTGGCACTGCTGGCACCGGCGATATTAGACAAATAATAATAATAATACATTTTATTTATACTACACTTTACATTACCAAAAATCTCAAAGTGCTCAAAACTATATCGGAATTCAGTCTATAATTTATATAGTTTTAACGGTGCCAGCAGTGAAACAACTAGGCTGCTTATTAGCGGAATAACTTTGTATTGGTAATGAAAACCATGCCGCAGGTCCAATAAATAAAATGTTGTAGCTCTCGAGTGGCGAAGAGATAATCAAGTGGACAGTAAAGTTAAGTTATTAGCAGATTGTTTTATTGCGCCATTCTTAAAAGGACAGCGTTAACATGCTCCCGAGGAGATACTTTCCCTTACAATATGTTTATAGCGTATCAGCATTGCCGTTACAAAACATTTACGTAGTTTTACACTAGTCTACACTAAAACTCCACGTCGACGCATTTTTATAATCTACGTCGAATAATCGTCCCAGCCCTAATGTAAAGCGTTACCACAAATTGTTTACAAACACATTGCACATTGTACTGTATATAATCCTTTCTGTCTGCCCCCCTGTTTCACACTGTCCTGTATTTTGCACTTTATGTATTGTGAAAAGCCTTCCCCTATTATGACAGTTGTGTGTTGCCCTGTGGTTCAGGGGGAATAGTAATTATGGGAATACTTGACTTGATAGAAATTAAAAAAACATTTGCAGCTGAACAGCCTGTAACGAAAGATATAATTACAAATTTTTAAAAAATGTTCTCTCCTCTTAGATTGGTTCATATTTTGGCGCTGAGGTCTGTGTGGTGGATTTGAATTCGGATTCCAGTACTGACCTATTACTCATATCGGCTCCAATGTACATAAATACTGACAGAGACAGTGAAGGACAAGTGACTGTCTGTTCCCTGCAGGATGCGGTAAAGACACATTCTGTTGTGCAGCATTTCCAGTACATTTATTATGGAAAGTTTTGTGTTGCTGTGTTAATGTAAGCAGCCCACTGTCATGTAAAATATCTTCTCCTATATATTTAAGCTGCGCGTAGGTGCATCTTGTACAGAGCAGCCACTGATGGGGGAAGCAGGGATGAGAGGAAGGTTTGGAGCTTCACTCGCTGCCCTCGCTGACCTGAATGGGGATGGAATAGCTGAGGTGGCTGTGGGAGCCCCTTTGGAAAATGATGGCAAGGGTGGCCTGTACATCTTCTCTGGTGCACAAACAGGAATAAATCCCACGTACTCACAGGTGAGAGAAGCTGCGGGGGAGACTGCAGGTACAGAAAATGAGCAGGAAGAGAAAATATTCTTACTTGTAACTAGCACATAATTTGTTAGCTTTGTCATTATTAAGGACTGTGAGAAAATGATTTCTTTGCCACATGGCTCACTTGTTGAGACCATATGAAGATAGACATGCATATTTTCTCAGCAAAGTGAAATTCCGACCGTGTTGTGTGTCTTTCCCTCGTGAATGCTTACTCTTCCATCTTTGGTCACTGTTGACTTTCCCTTTGTCCACCTGCAGAGAATCCTGGGCTCCACAATAGTCCCAGGCCTCAAATACTTTGGCCAGTCTATTAGTGGTACTGTGGACCAGAGCGGAGACATGCTGCCTGATCTGGCTGTCGGATCCGGTGGGAAGGTCCTGCTGTTACGGTATTGCTGGAACTACGGGATGCAAATTTAATTTTTGTGGGAATTTATCATTTCATATGCCTTTAGCAGAGAAATATATAAATATAATAAATAAAAATGAACAATATGTGTGTCAGCTTCGGGGTGGGACGCGAGCACGGAAGCAGGCGAACGAAGCCAAAAGGTCCAGTTGAAGGGTTTATTGTAGGCAGAAGGACAGGTGCAGACAACGACGGACCATACAACGATGACAGATCTGGGGAATACAGACTGAGACTCGGACTAAATACACAAGACTAGGTAACAGAACGAGCTACAGGTGGGAACACTTAGGGCGAAACAGGAGGTAATGAGGTGGGCGTGGCACACATCGGGAGCGAACGGAGCGGGGCGTGACATAACCCCCCCCCAAAGGCGCGCACACCGGGCGCGCCAGGGAGGAGGCGACGGACGGGACGAGGGAACAGGACCTGAAAGACAAAACAGAACGTCAACCAAACCCAGGGAACAGGACGGAGACGCAAAAGACGAACAGGGACGAAACGAAGGACAGGACCTGACAGAGAACAGGGAAAGCGGAGAGACAGACCCA
Source organism: Paramormyrops kingsleyae (assembly GCF_048594095.1). Classification (NCBI taxonomy): domain Eukaryota; kingdom Metazoa; phylum Chordata; class Actinopteri; order Osteoglossiformes; family Mormyridae; genus Paramormyrops; species Paramormyrops kingsleyae. The sequence continues at coordinate 36,632,019 of NC_132801.1, read as the reverse complement.
GAAGGGAGACACAGGGGGAACACCCACAGGCGACACGAAAGGGCCAGGGGTGCCAAAAGGAGGGACAAAGGGACCTGAAGGAGAAACAGGCGGGACGAACGGAAAGGGAGGAGGAACAAGGGGAGCACGAAAAGGCCCAGGCGGGCGACGGGCAGCGGCCGGAGGGGCCGCAGGGGAGAGGGAGAAGGGAGCAGGAGGGGACCACCCAGGGACCAAGGGGACGGGACGAGGGAGTGACGGAGGGGACCAGGAGGGAGCAGGAGGGAACACCAGGGAAGGCAGGCAGGAGGGGGAAGCCGCGGCAGGCGGAGGCGCAGCCGCAGCCGGCGAAGGCGCCGTCCGACGCCAAGCCGGAGCAGGGGGGCCCGGAGGCGGCCGACCGGGAGCCGGAGGCGGGACCGAGGACCGGCACCCAGGGACCAGGGGGGGACCCGGCGGCGACCGCCGACCCCGAGGCGCAGTACCCGCAGGCAGCCACCGAGCCAGAGCCAGGGGCCGAACGGGCGAGCCAGGGGGCATGGCGGGCGGGACCCAGGCCCGACGCCTGTGACCCCGTCCCTTACGGGACACTGACAGGCGGGGTCCTGGGCGGTGTTGGTCTGGCCGGGGTAAGGGCGAGGGAGTCTCAAGGGAGGTCAGGTCTGGGCAAACAAGTGTCACGGCCTCTAAAGAGGCAACAGGCGGGGTAGCCAGAGCCTCGGGTGTGGCCGCAGGCAGAGCGGCGGCCTCAGGCGGGGCCACGGGCAGGACTGGAACGGCGGCCTCTGGCGGGGCCGCAGGCAGGACAGGAACGGTGGCCGGCTGGACAGGTGAGCAGGGCTGGGCCGGCTGAACAGGCGGGACGGGCAGGTCAGGTGAGTCGGGCTTGGGTGTGCGGCCCGCAGGGGGCGCTTCATCGCGCGCCACCAGCACGCGGGCAGCAGGGGGCGTAACCGCGGCAACCTGAGGCAATTCAGGTGCCGGTAGGACAGGTAGTTTAGGTGCCGGCAGGACAGGCAGTTCAGGTGCCGGCAGGGTAGGCAGTTCAGGTGCCGGCAGGTTGGGCGCTGCCCTCCCGCGGCCAGCCAGGGGCGCTGCCGCGGGGCAGAACCCCCCCCCAAAGGCGCGCACTCCGGGCGCGCACTCCGGGCGCGCCAGAGAGGGACACCCCGGCGGGCGCCACCAGCACGCGGCCAGCAGGGGGCGCCTCGGCGGACGCCACCAGCACGCGGCCAGCAGGGGGCACCTCGGCGGATGCCACCAGCACGCGGCCAGCAGGGGGCGCCTCGACGGGCGCAGCCTCCACGCGGCCAGCAGGGGGCGTCTCGGCGGACGCCACCGGGACTGCAGGCAAGCCAGGCAAGACAAGCGGGTTCAATGGGACAGACGGGTCAGGCAGGTCAGGAGGCGCCGCTGATAAGGCGGCAGAAGCTGCAGCAGGGAAAACAGGCAGGACGGGCGGTGCCGCTGACGAAGCGGCGGAAGCTGCAGCAGGCGGTGCCGCAGGCAGAGCGGCGGCAGCTGCAGCAGGGAAGACAGGCAGGACTGGCAGGTTGAGCGGTGCTGCGGGCATCGCGGCGGTTGCAGCAGGCGGGGCTGCAGGCAGCACAGCCGCGGGCAGATCGGCGGCGGCAGCAGGCAGCGCAGCCGCGGGCAGATCCGGAGCGGCGGCAGGCAGCGCAGCCGCGGGCAGATCCGGAGCGGCGGCAGCAGGCAGCGCAGCCGCGGGCAGATCCGAAGCGGCAGCAGGCAGCGCAGCCGCGGGCAGATCGGCGGCGGCAGCAGGCAGCGCAGCCGCGGGCAGATCCGAAGCGGCGGCAGACAGCACAGCCACGGGCAGATCGGCGGCGGCAGCAGGCAGTGCAGCCGCAGGCGGATCGGCGGCGGCAGCAGGCAGCGCGGCCGTAGGCGGATCGGCGGCGTCAGCAGGCGGTGCCGCAAGCAGTGCGGCGGCATCAGCAGGCGGTGCCGCAGGCAGTGCGGCGGCATCAGCAGCCGGCGGTGCCGCGGGCAGTGCGGCGGCATCAACAGCCGGCAGGTCCGGATCGAACCGGTCCGGTTCAGGAAGGAGGGGTGCTGAGCGCGTGGGCGCCTTCCCTCTCAGGGCTTTAGGAACCCGGGGAATGCTGTCTCTCGCGGCGCGAATTCCGCCTTGCCCCAGACGCTCCGGCCGATAGTGATAAGCCTCCATCGGAGGAGGCTGCTCCGGATGCGAGCTTGCCAGGCTCGTAGCGCTGGTGTCGGCGAAGGCGGGGAGGAGATAGCAAGCTCCTAGGAAGAGCGACGGAGTCTCCTCCTGTTGCTTCTCCCCTTGCTCGGCGAGTCGGCGTTGTAGCCGACGGAGGCATTTCCGGGCTTTACCCAGCGGGTACTCCTGCCCCGGCGGGCGCTCCTTCAGGAGCATGTCCCGGCCCCGGCTAGCCAGTACCAGGGCTAGCGGGTCCTCCTGTACCTCGGGCTGGGCGTGCCAGTACATGAAGTCCTGCAGCAGTCCGAGCCGGTGGTGCTCGGACTGCTGCTTCATGCTTTTCGAGAGATCTGTCATTCTGTCAGCTTCGGGGTGGGACGCGAGCACGGAAGCAGGCGAACGAAGCCAAAAGGTCCAGTTGAAGGGTTTATTGTAGGCAGAAGGACAGGTGCAGACAACGACGGACCATACAACGATGACAGATCTGGGGAATACAGACTGAGACTCGGACTAAATACACAAGACTAGGTAACAGAACGAGCTACAGGTGGGAACACTTAGGGCGAAACAGGAGGTAATGAGGTGGGCGTGGCACACATCGGGAGCGAACGGAGCGGGGCGTGACAATGTGTGGTAAATAGAATTATACTCACATTGTAATTAAGAATTTCTGTTCTTCGAAAAGTTACTAATATCTTTTTGGATGACTAGGTGAACAGAGCTTTGGTTCCCAAACCTGTGACAAGGGGCACCCCATCCATTCCATGTATTTCTTAAATTTCACCACTGGCTCACTTAATTAAACAAATTAAATAATTATATGAGGTACTGATTAGTTTAACACAGTATGGTAGAAGTCAAGCCAACAAGTAGATGGCTATATTGAATGGTTACTGCACATATCGGGTTGATTTTAGGAGAGGTTTTGAAATGGCTAAGATGACACACTCTGACAGACATAATATTATAGTTTTTCTCCCACATAAAAATAATTTAATCATCATTTGAACTCTTGCACAGTGAAATTCATGTGAATTTAAATCCACCCTTCAACAAATAGACAGTGAAGTTAGAACACACCCCTACTCTGCAGAGTTTGCTAATAATGGTCACCTAAATCAAAGGCAAAGTTATGTATTAGAACCGAAACAGGTAATACATGTATAAAAAGCAAAAATAGAATATCCAGTTACCAAACAGTAAAAGATTCACCACATGACTACTCCCCAGTCACCTTTAATAGGCTAACTGTTAATTGGTATAACTGAAGACACCAGTTTAAACTTAAACTATTGGACCATTTCTTTTATTGTCCCTGAGTCTAAGACTTAACAAAAGCTTACAGCTGGCGGTTAAAACATTTTCAACAGTTTTCTAAAAATAAAAATTCAGTTGAATGCTTTTAGACTGAACAACAGCTGATAAACTATACACAAGAAATTATTTACACATGCAGTAACTATGCATTAAACAATTAGTTACTTTTAAATTCATAGTCCTCACTTGTCAGTTAACTTAATGTGGTTAAAGGCAACACTCCTTTTGTTCTGTTAGTTAACTGAAAGAGTTGGTTCATGTTCACATTCAAATTTTACTATTACAGTTCATTCAATTGTGTAGTAAAGGGCATTATCTACTTACACAGCAGATGAGGAGAAAACTGCCACTGAGACAAACCTCCAGTGGTTGAGGACAGGGAGGGAGATTGAGTGCTGGCTGTAGATGACTGCAGCTATGGTGCTGTTCTTCTTCGATCCCACTACTGAAACAAGCATAAAATTCTTTCTGCAGTTAATGCATCCTGGTAGCTAATGCCTGCTCAAGTTCACTACTAGCTAGCTAACTAAGGAAATTAATTTCACTTAATAATCGTAGTGGATGCTGTTATGTTTCACGTTGACTAGCGCCAAAATCACTACCGAATATCTTGCACTGCCAATGCCATGCTCCACCCTGACTGGATGGAGAATATTCCATGCATGATTGAGTGACAGAGAAACCAAAAATTCCTACACCATGATGACAACTTCACAGTGTGGCACTTAATGGGGAACCTTGACATAATAAAATGAAATAATAAAAAAGTGAAATTTACACTTTATATATTCATTTAACCACTTACATATGTAAATTTTTGCAACTAAAGAGTACAGGAGTGTTCATGTATCCTCATCTTTGTTACTCTAGGACCAGACCTGTGGTGTTGGTGACAGTGAGAATGACCTACAATCCGCGCACAATCCCAGCTGACAACTCTGACTGCAGCAAACACCTATCTTACACTGCAAGAGTGTGTTTCTCCATGGTGAGCCGTACTCGGGGCCAATCAGGTGAGCACTCGTTATGTGTTTGATATTCAGAAATACAAATTTATTAGCATAGCATTGTGACCCTGTCTTTGTGTAATTTTACCTCAAATGCTAGCTGTATGAGTGTGAGTGTCGCATCAGTGTAATGCACAGGCATCCCATTCAGGGTGAACCCCAGCATTGCACCCTGTGCCCCCCCCATCCATTGCTCGGTGATTAGAAGTTGGGTGAATGTACATTATAACTGTTAATTTTCTGTTGTATACAGGAAATCTGGAAGCACAGCTTAATTATACCTTGACTCTTGACGCCTTTCGAAATGCTTTGCGGTCTCGTGCCTTTTTTGGTCCTTCCCAACCATCCCTGACCAGAATGCTTACCATAAGAGGAACTTCCCAAGATAAGTGTGAAGACCATCAGTTCTCAATACAAGTAAGTACATTGTACAGCTGGTTTTATGTGACGTGCTTTGTGTCAGGAGAGTGGGAACAGGTGTTATATTAAAGAGCATATAAGGAAATCAGTTGTTTTTTTGTTTTTTTTTTAAAACTAGGTCTGTGCCCTTTCTGTTCTGCAAAGTTCATGTGACAGCCCCATTTCAGTATACCTTTAGTGTGCCCTCTACTGGCTTTCATGCTCTACCACTTATTAACTGACTGTCAAGTTTCCCTGGTTTCACCTATGTGTGTGTGTGTGTGTGTGTGTGTTTATAAAAAAACACCTTCACGGAATTAAGTCATATATAACACACACACACACACACACAAATATAGTCATATGGAAAAGAAACTACACTTTTTCAGTTCTGTGATTTTATGTATCAGGACATAATAAAAACATCATCTGGTCTTCACCAGGTTCTAAAATTATTTAAAACTAACCTCAGGTGTCAAACAACAAATTACATTACATATCATTATTTATTTAACACAAATGAAGCCAAAATGGATAAGCCATGTGTGAAAAAATAAGTAAACCTCATGATTCAGTAGCTTGTAAAACCACCTTTGGCAGCAATGACTTGAAGCAATCGTTTGTGGAGTCTATTGTTGCTTCAGTTCTTTGAGGTTTGTGGGCATTTAGTTTAAGCACAGCTCTCTTATGATCCCGCCACAGTATTTAAGTCGGGTTGAGGTCTGGACTTTGACTGGGCCATTGCAACACCTTAATTCTTATATTTTACAGCCATTCTTGTTGTAGATTTGCCGGTGTGCCTGGGATCATTGTCCTGTTGCAGGACCCAGTTTCGGCCAAGCTTTAGCTGTCAAACAGATGGATTCTACAATACTTTGGTATACAGATGAGTCGTTCATGGTTGATTCAATGACTGCAGGTGCCCAGGTCCTGTGGCTGCAAAACAAGCTCAAATCATCACCCTTCAACCAAAATGCTTGACAGTTGGTATGAGGTGTTCGTCTTGATATGCTGTTTTTGGTTTTCGCCTAACATGGCGCTGTGCATTATAGATAAACATCTCCACGTTGGTTGCGTCGGTCCAAAGGACATTGTTCCAGAAGTCTTATGGTTTATTCAGATACAACTAAGCCATGCTGCCATGATCTTAGAAAGAAGAGGCTTTCTCCTGGCAACCCTTCAGAATAAGCCATACTTATTTGGTCTTTTTCTATTTGTACTGTCATGAACTTTAACATTTAACATTCTGAGGCCTGTAGAGTCTGAGATGTAGGTCTTGGGTGTTTTGCAATTTCTCTGAGCATTGGAAGAACTGCCCTTGGGGTGAATTTCTTGGCACATCACCTCCTGGGATGATTGGCAGCTGTCTTAAATGGTTTCCACTTGTGAATAATCTTTCTCACTGTAGAATGATGGACTTCAAATTATTTGGAGTCTGGCCTTATAACCCTTCCCAGACAGATGGGCAACAACAATTCCTTCTGTAAGATCATTGCTGATTTATTTCCTCTTTGGCATTGTGTTACACATCTGAATGCTCCAGACCAGCAAACTACCAAAACTTCTGCTTTTATAAAGGTGGTCACACACTGATTATCAATTAATCAAGTGCATTTGATTAGCAGCACCTGGCTGCTACTTACCCTCTTAATTCGTATGGAAACAGAATGGGTGTATAGTAGGGTGGGTAGAGCTGGCGATATCTGCAAGTGCAATCTGACAAGCCAAAAAGATGCTTGTAAATGAGATGGCAGACCACGCCATTGTAAACACTTTTAGAAACTTGTAAAAACTTTTAGCATGTTAATGAATCCCGACTTTTCCACAGTATGTATGGGCACCATGTCTTTTGCAATATACATTGCGACAGCGTTTGTTATCGCCTTCCACCGTACCCCATTCTTATCATATGGCACACAGTTCGAAAACGTGTAAGGGACGGTTGCTTGCTTAACGTTGGATGTTGTGCTGGTGCTGCGGCTATTTTCATTTCGCTGGGAGCTGCACTTCTCCCACTCCGCTGTGTGCCTATACTGTGTGCAGGTTTGGTCACCATACCTCAAGAAGGACATTGCTGCCTTAGAAAAGGTGCAACGAAGAGCTACGAGAATGATTCCTGGTCTTAGAGGAATGTCTTATGAGGAGAGGTTAGCGGAACTGAATCTGTTTAGCCTTGAGCAAAGGAGACTAAGGGGGGATATGATTCAGGTCTATAAGATTCTAACGGGTCTGGATGCTGTTCAGCCAAATGACTATTTCAATATTAGTCTAAATACTAGAACTCGTGGCCATAAGTGGAAATTAGCGGGAGAACATTTTAAAACAAATTTGAGGAAGCACTTCTTTACACAGTGTGTAGTTAGAGTATGGAATAGTCTTCCTGCTAGTGTAGTAGAAGCTAAAACCATGGGTTCCTTTAAATCAGAGCTAGATAAGATTTTAACAACTCTGAGCTATTAGTTAAGTTCTCCCCAAACGAGCTTGATGGGCCGAATGGCCTCCTCTCGTTTGTAAATTTCTTATGTTCTTATGCTTTAGGTGCTGGAATAAATTTTCCGTGCTGCTTCCTTTGGTTGCAACAGTTTTTAAACAGACTTTGCAACGAGGACTTGTTTGGTCTGTGTCCGACAGTGCAAAGTCGAACCATTGCCGTGTTGTTTGCGCATCCGCTACAGTGTTTGGGTGCGCCGCACTAATTTTCCCGTGGTTAATGGTGCATCGCATTAGTTCCACTTTTGGCGCTCGTGTGTGAAATAAGTAATAAAATCGATTTTCATAAAAACACATCGTCCTGAACTGTAAATTCGAATTAATCGATAAAATCGATTTATCGCCCACCTCTAGGGTGGGGTGAAAAAATCAAAATTTCCAATATCAATTTCCAATAGTGCGGAAAAGTTGTCACTGGACCTCGTTATTAAACGTGCAAAATGTCTTTGAAATACGTTAATATTTTCAGGTTCCGCAACGCGATCGAACATTAATTATCGAATACATTTAATTATCATAATATTGTCGATACCTTCATTTAAGACCTTTACACAGCGTGTAGTTAGAGTATGGAATAGTCTTACTGTTAGTGTACTGCAAGCTAAAACCTTGGATTCAGAGCTGGATAAGATTTTAACAAATTTAAGCTATTAGTTCATTTCTCCCCTCAGCGAATTTGACAGGCTGAATGGCTTCCTGTCATTTGTAAGTTCCATATGTTCTTATATTCTTGTTTTACCTGCTAAGGACCAGGGGCCTCATGTATAACGACGTGCGTAGAATTCACACTAAAACATGGCGTACGGACAAAACTAGGAATGTGCGTAAGCAAGAAAAAATCCAGATGCATAAAACTGTGCGTAAGCACAGATCTACGCACATTCCCTTTATAAATCCCAATGAGCGTGAAATTTTACGTACGTGAACGAGCCCACAGCCACTCCCCCGACCCGCCCATATTTATGTATATTTGCATATGTAAATCTGTATAAACGCCCGCTTTGTTCTATGTTTTTCTTAAACAACAATGGACAAACCACGAGGGAAAAAGAAGTATTTCTGCGAGTGCAAAGTGGAGGTCATGTTAACAGAAATCGAGAAAAGAAAAGTGATATTATTTGGTGGTATAAGTGGCATCAGCAATAAACGAAAGTTGACGGAGTGGCACAGTGTGGCGGAGTCAGTTAAAAGTGTTGGTTCCAAAATTCGCACGGTGGCCGAAATTAAAAAGAAGTGGTCGGACATTAAAATCGACGTGAAAAAACGAGCGGCCGCTCACCGTAAGAGTCTTAATAGCACAGGCGGAGGTAGCGGAATTCCCGGTCTCACACCCTTTGAGCAACTAGTTGCTGCGATGATTGGGGACACACTTTTATCGGGTGAGGGGGACGCTGATGTCATCGCGGGTGAGTTTTTCTTGTACCATACTTCTTTGAATTACTTGCATGTTTATGAATAACACGTAGGGCGCAGATGCGGTGTTACTTTCGTTTATTCTGTTTGTTTATTCTTACAGACAACAGTACAAGAGGTGCCCCCAATGCATTAATAGAGGGAAAGTGCTTTCTATTTACATAAGCAAATTCGTTCTCTGAAGGTGACTTAATAGCAATGTGCGCACAGTCGATAGCTTCGTCTACGTTGGGAAAACTGGACATCGCTGCAAATTGCACTTTAATATTTGCCTGTTCAACCACAGTGTAAGGAAATTTTATATATCTGGGCAAGGGCGTAACTTTGGCTGGAACATTGGGGTGGGGGGTGGAAGTCTCCACCCATGACTGGGGAAACATGATTATTGGGGGGAGGTGGTCATGACCCCCATGGAAATTACGCCCATGTATCTGGGTGACAAGCAGATTTTGCCGTCCCATACAACACCGGCATGGCGCGACTCAGTGTTGACTGAGAAATACCCGATCAGTCGGCAAGTTCTCGCTGAAAAGCACCTGTGGCTAAGAACCCGCGAGTGGACAGAACTTGTAAAGGAACAGGTAGCCTATAACGCAATTCCTCATCGTCTGCTTTTGTAACTGGCCCCAGTTTAGCACACAGCTCCAAAAGGATTGCTCTTGGAAATCTGAATCGACTTAGAAGCCAGTCATCATCATGGGCCAGGAAATCAGTATATGATCCCTGAATACGAGCTCTATTCTGACTCTTCCATTTGCAATGTCCTCTAACAATGCAAGAGCAGCCATGGTTGGAATATTTTTTGTCTTTCCCTGCACCGTTTTATTGTCACAGATTGATTACGATCAGGTGACCGATGGCCAAATAATTTCGGTGTATTTCATGCAGACCGCGTCATGAATACGAGTCTGACACAGTGAAACTGCATTAGCACTCTTTTGCCAGTAGGTGCCTCCATTTTGCCAAATCGAGCAGAAACTTGCGTACGCCTTGTCTGGGGTTGCCGTGAGAATGTGCGTGGCGGTACGCCAAGTTTAGTTTTTATACATCTCGACGTGAGCGTGGAAACGGGCGTGCGCAACATTTTCGTGCGTAAGCACCGTTTATACATGAGGCCCCAGGTATCCTGATCATGATGACTTATCATCTTACTAAGACTGTAAAGATATATTTTATGAAAGGTAGTGATTTTCCTACGTCTGTATCCCAAACAATCTGTCACAAGGTTTTTTTTTATGAGAGCTTCTTAAATGCGAGCTTAATAGGCACCAGAAAACTTGATTAGTTGATATTGATGGCTCAAGAATTGATCATTTCCTCCATGTAGCAACTGCTTGACTGCCACATTAGAGTGGTGTTCTTTATAAATTGTTCAAAATATTGCATTAATCATAACTGGGCAGAAACTAAAAATAAAATTCAAAATTATCAAATTGAATAATCTAATTATGGTAATTATGATTTTTGCCGATTGCAGGAACCCACCTCCCCGGATTATAGTAACACCAGTTCATTTTTATTTGTTCTACAAAAGTCCTGCATGCACCACTATGTGTGCATGTCATTGATATTGGGACAAGTAATGACACAATAGCTAAAAGAAAAGTTGTGTCACTTTCTTAACATAAGATAATGTTATTGAACCTGTAGTGTCAACTCATATCAACCTTAATAACTAAAGTTTTTAATTACTGTGGCTTTGGCACATTTAGAGAGGTTTGTACATTCCCAGGATGTCAGAAATAGGAGGAACACTTCCAGTTCCAATATCAGCAGAACCGCCCCCCCTTTCCCAATTAATAAATAAATACAGAATCAACAGCATGTTCTTTATCTTTCATTATACATCTGCTCAGTACTGGGGCCAATTCACTACACATTCAGAGCGCAAGGAAGACAACTAGCAAAGATCATAGTCATGTATCAGACAAGTTATTTTTTAGTTAAAAATAAATGATCCATATGATAGTTAAGTCACTAACTCCCGACTCCGGCAATCAACAAGTTAGGAAGTTCTGCATGGTTGGTTGAAGTGGTTTACTGACTGAGTAGTTCAGCATTTTGGCAAGTTCAGTTCAAGCAGTTTCTCGGCAAATCTTATGAAACCCAAAACAGACAGAGTGACCGATTCTGATTGTGCCAAAAGTCTACTCAAGAGTTAAGTAAACCAGCTGGTAAATCCCAATAGCCTTTGCGAACCGCTCTTGCTGTATTCTGTATGTTGCGGCTTTGGTGTTGAATCAAAACATTTCAGAAGATATATTTGCAAGTTTCTTGAAGCACTTGAGATTATATCAGGTTTTCAGAGGCTGGCTGTTTGTTTATAGTTAAAAAGCTAAAGCCTGCTTACATGGTTGTTTTCCATTTTAATTAGACCTGATATGGTCGATATACATTCACAAGACTCAGAGATTTCAATACATATGTAATTTCAATAAAAGCAATAGAAGAAAGTGCCTCAGCTGTGGCTGTTTGGAGTTGGCCAGGGGCTGGTACAGAGCTAGGCAGTCATGATGAAGCACGACAGTACTTCGCTGCTCTGGTATCCACACACTATAACCCAAACAACATCCCGTAACTGGAAGGCCTGTCCTCCCCATGTCCTGCTGCTTCTGGTCACAATGCTGCCACTCAGGCTGGTGGGGGGAGGGAGGGGCACTAGCACTTTTGGGTTGCTTCTGGAAGGTGAAGTGCTCAGTTCCTGGAGGTCTCCTCCAGTTTGCTTTGGTGGTGGGTTCTCCTGAGCTCATCTAACTCCCTCTCAAGTTCTTTGACTCTTGTCCACATTTCTGACATCAATGTGGCGTATAGATTGGCCATGGTATCATATTGTGCAACAATAAGGCAGGAGGCAGCGTTAATCAGCCATAAGGTGACATATACTACACCCATACCATTCACTCTAACAACTCACATACCCTGCTTACTGTGCTTACAAACAAGAACTACCTGCTAGGGGTGTCACTTTTTTTCAAAAATCTCATTTGATCAAATTTTAAATGTCACGCAATTTGTTCAAATATATTCGAAAACCTGTGAGAAAAAAAACAACACAAAATCATTCTTTTCAATATTTTAATTATAGTTTGAATGTGAATTTTTCACATCACGTTCGAACAAATGTTCAAATAGTGATTAAAAACTGACAGCCCTACTACCCACACCACACACACGCACGGTGGGCCTATGCACACCACTATTTACAATACTTCACAGTATATGTAACATTACAGTACAACACAATAGACAACTACACAAAGCTATTTACATTAATTGCAGGACTGGCTCCAGTCCAGCACGTCGTGCTGCTTGCCAGATCCTGCCAGCACTATACTATCAACATAATATAATTATAGACTACACTAGATTTTTTTGCTCTGAATATATACTACACATGTAGCCTCTGCTTTCTTCTTTAATAACATGCAATTGGAAAAATGGTTAAAATAACATTTATATATTTTTCATGTTTATGATATATAACGTAGACATGAAAAACATATAATGCACTGGGCCGGTTTGCAGCTGAGTGTGAGGCGGCTGGGATGAGGATCAGCACCTCCAAGTCTGAGGCCATGGTCCTTGACCAGAAAGATGTGGTTTGCCCTCCCCTGGTGAGGGATAAGTTGCTGCCTCAAGTGGAGTTGAAGTATCTCGGGGTCTTATTTATGAGTGAGGGAATAAGAGAGCGGGAGATTCACAGGCGGATCAGTGCAGCGTTGGCAGTAATGTGGACATTGTACCCTTCTGTCATGGTGAAGAAAGAGCTGAGCTGGTAGGCAAAACTTTCGATTTTCTAGTCGATCTACGTTTCTACACTCACCTAAGGTCTTGAGCCCTGGGTAGTGACCGAAAGAATGTGATCGCGGATACAAGTGGCAGAAATGATCTTCCTCCGCAGGGTGGCTGGGCTCAGCCTTAGATCCTTAGTGGAGCTCAGACATTCGGGAGGAGCACAAAGTAGAGCCGCTCCTCCTCTGCCTTGAATGGAGCCAGTTGAGGTGGTTCAGACATCCATCTAGGATGCCTGCAGGATTGCTCCCTGGGGAGGTGTTTCAGGCATGTCCAACCAAGAATAGGCCCCAAGGCAGACCTAGGACATACTGGAGAGATTATATCTCTCGGCCGGCCTGGGAACGCCGTGGTATTCCCCCGGTGGAGCTGGAGGAGACGGCTGGTGAGAGTTATTGGAGGTTTGTGCATCCCTGTGATCCAATCCTGGATAAGTGGCAGAAAGTGGATGGATGGATGGATGGATAGCATAGACATAATGTTGCTGGTATGATGTCAATATAACTAACATCTTTTAACTGTCTATTTTTGCTGAGAACCACTTACCTCATTCATGAAAAAAAAACTGCAACGGTTGTGCCTATTTGAGGAAAACTGTTGCGGGATCAAGCCAGCACAGTGGTGCAGTGGTTAGCACTGTTGCCTTGTGCCTCTGGGACCAGGGTTTGTTTCTTCACCATGGCTCCATGTGTGTGGAGTTTGCATGTGCTCTTTGTATTGTTGTTGGGTTTCCTCAGGGTGCTCTGTTACTAAATTGCCTGCAAGTGTGCATGTGTGAGTGAATGGTGTGTGAGTTTGCCCTGCGATGGGTTGACACCTGTCCTGGGTTGTTCCCTGCTTTGCTCCCATAGCCTCCAGGATAGGCTCCAGACCCCCCACAACCCCGAATAGGATAAGTGGTTACAGAATACAGATGGATGAATGGATGGATTGAGGGAACATTAAAACAGAGCTATAAATTACATAATTTTAACATGCCTAATAAGTTAAGGTAATTTCAATTTGCACAAAATTCGATACACTTTATTTCACTGTAACATTTCATTTTTATCTAATGATTCTCATGTTTGTGAGAATGACCAAATTCAAGCGTAGCAAGCTACCACCATGCTTTCATTTTCAAAATAAAATGGTTTCAATTAGGTTGACAATATAAATTAAATAGTCCATGTTCCACATTTTACTTCTTGCCACAATCATTGAGGGTATAACCCCCTTTTCTTGTTTGATGAATTAATTATACTTATTTCACGGCCATGCCTTGTTTTCTGGTTAAGCGTGGTGGACGTGTCCGGGCTGGAAAGGGGAGAATATGTGTAACTAAAGAGCGCATAACTTTTTAAGCTCTTTTTTGACTTAAGCACCTGATGGGAGAATAGACTGCGGTGTCACATGATCCCTGAATAGAAGGTCAGCAAATTTTATCTTATGTTGTCTCCCAGGCTTGCCCAGAAGATGCCCTTAATCCCTTACAAAATCAGGTAAAATTCATCTTTACAGACACGCCCTCTCAACAAAACCTTTCCCCTGTCCTGCACCCAGCTTCACAAGTCAGCTCATCCCATCCAGTGAGTTTTTATATCATTATTTTCTATCTGGTATGATAGTAACAAATGTTACAAGTTATTATGCCATTTAAATGAACTCTCCTCTATTTTTAGTTAGACTTTGAAATAGATTGTGGTCCTGATAAGGTGTGTATCGATGACCTTAAAGTGGATTTCAATTTCCTAAGGTAAGAGTAATGCAATGCAAAACTGTTGATTAGAAAGACAAACATTTTATGTACCTTAACCTATATTTGATCACTAATTACACACAAGTAGGGTTTCTCCTTCAGCATGAAGTACTCAAGCCTTTGGCTCCTTTTCTTTCTTTTTCAGAGTATCTGAAATGCATGTTGGCATAATATCGGAGTTGAACATACTAGTGTCAGTGGAGAACAGAGGGGAGAATTCATACAACACCCATATAATTTTTACCTATCCAATAGGATTGTCGTACAGAAAAGTTGAAGTACAGGTGAGGGACAATAAGACGATCAGCATTGCAAGTTACGAGCGAACATGAACCCAATGACATTTATTGAAAAAAAACATTTGTATTGTTTTTAGGATGCTTCCAGTAGGGCAAGAGTTCAGTGCAATGCCTTGCCCTTTCTGGATGAGACCACAGTGGAGCAGATCTCCTGCAGCATCAACAGGCCCATTTTCCATAGCAAAGCCCAGGTTAGGTCCAAAACTACTGTATTCAGCTAATTTGAATATTCACTATTGTCATCAGTATTCCATTTCTCAATCTCTGAAAACAATTAGAAAATGTGTGACTGGTGTTTATACTGAGAATTTAAAGATGCATCTAGAAAGCACTTGAAGTGCGTATATTTTATGGTGGATCTTCCAGTTTTCTGTTCTGTGTGTCTGGAATTTCCTATGAGTACCGTTAGGAAGACTATTAATTGTACTATTATTAAATTGATTACTATTTTGTTTGAAAATTAAAACACACAATCAGTTTAATGGTTGATGTGTATTATTAAGTATACTATTAAACCTAAGGCAGAATAATAGTTAAATTGTGTTTCAATGTAATTCCTGTTAATGTGTCAGCTAAATTTATCCAAAGTTTCTTTTCACAAACAATCTTAAGACTGAAATTCTGAGTGTCATTCTATTAACATTCAGCTATGTCTTTCCCAGGCTTCCTTTGTGCTCGGTTTTGGCATAGATGGCAATAGTCATTTTAATAAAAACGTAACATTTACAGCCAACGCTACAAGGTAATGACCCCTCTAAGCCTGCTCTGATAGAGGAGATTTTGCTGGTACATTTATGTTTAGTATTATCTTTTGAAGAAAACAGACGTCACACTGTTCAGTGTCACAAGTATTGTGAATATGTGCTTGAGAGGTGTCACCCAACATTCAAGCTTAACTGAAGTCTGTTAAAATTGACTTTTTTTTTTTTTTTTACTTTACCCAATTTGCATATTTTCCTAGGGAAACAGTTAATTGGCCATACATAATATTGATATGAGCAGGAACTCAGCCTACAAGGAAACCATATATTTATCACACAATAAAATCTGCCCAGATATAGTTTTAATTTTAAATCTTTAACTTTGTTAAAATTCAGTTACTGAATTGTATGTTGGGCTGGATATTATGGTCAGAATATTTTTTGTCAATATAACATTCTCCTGGTTTCATTTTCAGTGGAAATGGACAACACACAGGGAATGAAAACGTCAAAAGAAAAAGTCTTGGTGTAAAATATTCAGTTTACTTTCAGGTGACAAGGTTTGTACATTATTATATTATATGGAATATCTATGCCAGGCCCCAGTACATTTCTAGAGGGGAAAAAATATGTATTTAAATAAATGAATTCTATTTTTTTTATATAAGTAATATGTATTTTGAAATGTATTACTTTATATGTAAGAAATACTTCATATTTACTGTATGCTGTTAAAATTTTGTTCTGTCTTTGGCTGACAGCTCTAATTAATATTCAATTTTATTTTGAATTTAAGCTCTGAGGAATCAACTACTTACATTAACTTCACAGCTGGGAAGAGTGATTTGAAGCAACCTGTACTTCATTCATTTAAGGTAATGTGTCTCAATTCATATTGGCATAATATAATATGGCTTTTATTTGACATTGCATGCCCATTAATAGCTGTATTCCAAATCTTATATTTTGTTTCCTTTAATTGTGCCCAAAGCTAATGGAAAGCAGAGGCAAATACCAGAGATCAGACATTTAATAAAATGACTGCCCATTTTGCATTTCCCATTGCTACTGTGGCAGGAACAAGTTTTTATAGTACACATAGTGCAAGATTTATATAAGTAATGAAAGAGACCCCTTCAAAGCTAACAAAGACAACTGAGGATGGAGATAGAAATGCTCAATTCATATTTTCAGCATCCAGTAGTACAGTAGGGTAATATCTAATAGAAGACCCTCATCATTTAAATTCAGGAAACAGATTGGACTCATTTTAAAGTAGTTACAGAATACAATAAATGTATTTTATATAGATCCCTCATCCACTAAGCTACACATCACCGATACCATTTTTATTCATTGTAGTTTTAAAAATGTATATTGTTTGTGATACGGATCAAAATTATACAAGTTACACCAAACTTGTGGATAAACTGGTGGTATTTGTAATTATCAGTGAAAATGGATTTATGTCTAATGTATAACTGATTTTTAATGTCTAATATCTAACTGATTTTTCACACCACTGCTTTTCTTGAAGGTAATGAATCAT
The DNA here is from genome assembly GCF_048594095.1 of Paramormyrops kingsleyae. Taxonomy (NCBI): domain Eukaryota; kingdom Metazoa; phylum Chordata; class Actinopteri; order Osteoglossiformes; family Mormyridae; genus Paramormyrops; species Paramormyrops kingsleyae. The sequence goes on along the minus strand of NC_132801.1, from coordinate 36,615,147 downwards.
TTCAGAAATCCTGAAGTGACAGTGACTATAAAATCACCAATTAAGCTGGGAGGCAATGATATTTGGACCAACAGAAGCAGCCTTCAGGTAAGCAGTGCTATGAAACCATCTAGCAAGCTCACCAACTGGCAAGAAAGAGCTGGGGAGGTGAAGTATAATTTTGGACAGGAAGAAAAGTAACTGTTCAAGTGTTTGGTACTTGCAGCAGACTTAACAAAAAATGGGTGAGGAGGTCAAAAGTGTTTCTCCTATAGAGTCCGAGGTCCACCTGGGAGATTTTGATATATATGTGGGTAATGATGGAGGTACCATGGGGAGCGTGAATGAGAAAATTGCCCTTCCATACAGTATGTACACCCCAGTGAAACTATTAGCTCTAAAGTGAAGGAGATTATGGAGATATCTTGGGAATAGTTTGGAGCTGCTACAGGAGAGAGAGTACTGAGTGGTCCCAAAGATGTTTTGGCAAATTTTTGCCTAAGGAGGTGGAGGCAAAACCATGGATAAGTTTGGACGGAGATAAGTTTATCAGGAGTGGAGAAGAGCTGGTCAACCCCGAGGATATTGTAGAGTGATGGAAGGAACACGTTGATGAACTTCTTACCCTGGTTTTCAGAAGCCACTACAATGGAAAGACTGCAGGGGTAGATATGATCTGTCTTCAGAGAAGGAAAAACCTGGATGCATCTCATCAATGTAGCCATGGATCCAGGGGGTCTGCCTTTAGACTGGCAATCAGGAGTGGTAGTTCCTGTTTTGAAAAAGAGGCTCTAAATGGTGTGTGCAGCCTATATGGGATTATACTTTGAAAACGTGGAAATTCTATACCAGGGTACTGTGGTAAAGACAGCACTGGTCGAATTTAGGAATTAGGAGGAAAAATATGAATTCCAGCCTGGCAGTGGAACAGTTGACCAACTCATCTCCTAATCATGGTTATATGAGGCTTTGTGGGAATATACTAACAGAGTCAACATGTGGTTAGTGATGATGTTCTTTGGCCACATTTGACTGAAAATGAAGCATGGCGGATGATGAGGCTCCATAAGAGTACTGACAATACAGACATAGGCACAGGTCTGCACAATGCAATACATTAAGTGTGAAGCATCAAACAGTTATTTAACATATACTGTAAATGGAATAGGAAACTATGCTGCATGTTAAAATAAATGTTTATTTGTAGATTCCAGGGTGTCAAAACCAAAAGGATGAGAATCCGAATGTGACCAATTTTGTGGAGATACTGAAGAAGACACAGATTGTGGTAAGAATGCTTGGCCTTTGTGTTGAATTCAGATGGTTTTGTAAACCTTTTACCTCTTTTCTGTGTGCTGCTCTACATATATAATATATGTATAATTCATTTTTAAATTACATATTAAATACAAGTGTTCCAAGTAGCCATTTCTAGTGTCCATTAGTAATTAACATATTCTGGAGCTTTGTATTAAAATTTCAGTTAACAATCTCGTATGCAGAAAGAGAGAAGTGTACCTCCACAAAGATCACCCATGCTGACTGTCATTCTCTTGCTCTCTCTCCCTCTTGTTCTCTGTTAGAACTGCACTATTGCAGTTTGTGCAGTGATAAAGTGTACGGTTCACATGCAAGAGCTGCAAGACACTTTCTATAACATCTCTGGCGAAGTAAAATCGGGGTGGATTGAGCAGGTAACAGCAGAAATTGTGTTCGTAAAATTGTAACCGTAAAATTGTTTTGTAATACCGGTTAGTACTGCAGAATCTCTTGGAATTGTGTTACTCCATAAGACATTATGCCCAGTGGAAAAATGTAAGAATCCTAAGAGTACAGTAATGTATGGAGAGAATTTACAGAAGGTCACCATGTGTGTTCTACTATGAATCTCATAGGTCTCAAAGGGTACTGTGTTTTGTGTAGATGTTTAGAGCTTCATTTTTTCATTTAGCCCTTAAGTTTCTGTCTCTTTCCTCTCAGACGCAGCTCATGGCTCTAGATTTGGTCAGTAGCTTAGTTCTGGATTATGACCGGAACCAGTTTGTTTCTGCGACTATGGACCACGATCCAAGTGCTGAGGTAATATGATTAAGATGATTAAGTCATTTCTCACATTTTACTGAAAACTGTCAAATGAGGAGTCTCGGCACGTAATACACATTTCATACATTTATAAATAATCACTGGTGCTCTGTTTGTTTTCCTGCTGACTGAAGGTTAGGACACATGTGGTGATACACATCGAACCAAACTTCACCAAAGAAATTATAGGTGGTGTATTTGGAGGTTTGCTGCTCCTTGCTTTGATCACAGCTGCGCTCTACAAGGTCAGTGTCATCATTTTTTTTTTTTACTAAATATATATATACAGTAGTCCTTGCATATCCACCGGTGATACTTTCCAAGACCTATGGAGGATGGTTGATACTGCAGATAAAGGCGAACCACCCACAGACCCCATTTATAATGTAACTTTCTTGTATATACCTATAGTAAGTGATAAATTACACACTGTAAGACATTACCAACATCAAATACAGTAATAGTAAAGTACATTAAGTATTATTGTATGGTACAGTACAATACTATGGGCTCTCAAATGAAAATGATTTTGACATTTTAGCCTAATTTCCAAGAAATGATAGAGCAATGAACAAAATCATGTATTATGGGATGGCAGAGCAATGAAAATCATGCTTTTTATACCCATCAAAGGATGAAGGAATGTAAAAATATACTGTTACACAATTTACTATACATAAATATATGTATTTATATTTGGACCATGGAAAGCTGATAACTGAAACCAGGGATACAGGGAGACTACAGTGGTACCTCAGTTCTCGAACTCATTAGAACTTGAATTTCTTAAAAGTCGAACCAACCAGTTCGAATAAAATTTTATCTAGAACTCAATCTGAATCTCAGAAGTCAAACCGTGAATGCTGGCCTAAGATAACTTGTACTGTACGCACGGGGAAATGAGTCACGCGGCACATCTCTCAGTAGAACCAAAGGGTAAAGCTTCAGTCTCAGCCTCGCATTCGCTGTGATAGCATTGTGCATGTTTACACTAGCTGAATACATATATTTAGACAGTAAAAATACATTTAGACAATGATAGACAGTAACAGTAATTATTATTATATAATAAAATACATTTCAAAATAAAGATTTCTTATTAATTATTTTAATATCATTAATAATAAACCATTAATATATTTAATTACAATAATATTGTCCGGGGATGGAATGGAGACAAAGGCGCAGACGTCAGGGTATCGGGGAATACGGGGTTTAATTACAGGTAAGGCAAGCAAAACGCAGACGGACAATATAATGATTGGACTGGGGAAAAAAACTGAAACGTGGAAGAAATACAGAGGACTAATGACAACAACCAGAAACAGCTGATCACACGGGGATTCCACATGGGGTTAACGAGGGGGCGTGGTACACGGAAGGAGCGGACGATCGAGGCAGTTCGCATTGTTTTTTTTTTAACTTTACACATTGTTTGGATACATTTATTTTCTTACTTTACAAATTACTGTTTTGATAAATGTTCTTAGATGTGTTTAGTACAGTATATGCTTTTCTTGTTTTATCTGGTTCATTTTGTGTATAAATGCTAAAAAAAAAAAAACATATTTAGGTGTAATTTTTTGGGGCCAGGAATCAGTTAATTGGTTTTCCATTATTTCTTACGGGGAAAATTCGATCAGAACCAGAACTTTTTAGGATTTGATCCGGAGTTCTGAACGGATTAAGTTTGAGTCCTGAGGTACCACTGCACTGTGTTTGTTATGCACTAGTCAGACTATCACTGATTAGCCTCCTCTGTTATGTGAATAAAACCACAATATCTCTTCTCTCTCAGGCTGGATTCTTCAAAAGCAAATACAGCCAGATGATGGAGGAGACTGGAAACGAGACTGCAGAAGCAAGTCCTGATGCTCCACCAGCCGCCGAATAACATTTAAGAAGCACTTCATGCTTATTTGATAATGAAATATTTTTACATTTACCTGCATTCAAATATCTTTGGAAGAGCATATCATGAAATTTGGGTTTTGTTTTATTACTTAAGCTTATATTACATTGCTAAAGCATTGCCAATATGGCACAGGGAACCAACTGATTGGAAGCTCAGCTGAAGGTTTTGTCATGTTGGCCTTGAAACTGGATGAAACACTGGACACAAGTACTTTTCTTTTGGTTTCTATCATTTTTATTTTCTTTTTGTGTAACTCATATGTATGGCAAAATAAAAACATGTAAATAAAATCTACGCAAAATGTGCTGGCAAGTTATTCTAAAAGCAAAAAAATACCCCCATAAAAGGCAGTGGCCTTTGGCTATATCACAAAACAGAAAAACAAAAACACGTCTCAAAACAGTATTACCATTTCAGTTCTTATTTTTCATGAACTACATGTGGACTTTACAACAGAGTAGTCAGGCTGCGTGCCAGTGTTGTCAGAAAAAGAAATGAACATTATTATCATTAGTTAAACTACAAATTTAGAATAATTTGGCAAGGTATACAAAACTTTATATTTAATTTTAATTTATGTAGCCAGGTACAAAATTCAATCAAATTTACCATGATACTCCCCGGTGTCATGACTTGCTCGTTCGATCCCCCTGTGTGCCATGCCCCCTCATTACCTCGTGTTAATTCCAGATTGTGATCACCTGCTGCCTATTATTTTCTGCTTGTCTTATGTATTTCAGTCCGCGTTCTAGTCTGTTTCCCCAGATCAGTCATTAATGTTGTGTACCATGTTTCCTGGTTCGTCTGAATAAACCCCGTCTACCCGTGATTATGGCTCGACGACTCTGTCTACCCGCTCGTCTGCACTGCGGATGTAACAGAATGACTGATCTCCCTCAAGACGCACCACGGCAGCCTTAGTCTGCTGCAGGAGGTGCTATATTGGCTCAATCAGCCCGAGGTCCGGGAGGACCCCGTGGCTCTGAGTTTAGCCAGCCTCCTGAGTGAGGCACCCCCACCCGGAAATGTGTACCCCATGCGTCCCCGACTGTCTGTGTCCAGAAAAGGAAGAGGATATAGGCGCAGGGACCGGGTCCCGCCCACCTTGCCCCTTGGCTCACCCTCGCTCTCCCCGGCTGTGGCTCGGCGGCTGCCTGCGGGTCCTTCGGCTCCAGTCCGGTTGTTGCCTGCGGGTCCCCCTCCGGGGGCTCGTCGTCTACTTGCGGGCCTTCCTCCCGGTGCCCCCTCCGTCTTCCTGCTCGTTTCCTCTGTTTGTTCCTCAGCCTGTCTCCTCCTCCCCTGTGTGGTCCCCTTCGGCTCCATCCTCCCATCCACCTGTGGCCCCTGCGGCTGCCTTCTCTCGCCCATCGGGGTTCCATCGGTCTCCCCTTTGTCCTGCCTCCTTGCTTCGTCCCTCCTGTCCCTGCTTCTCGTCCCCCTGTGCCTTCCATGTTCACTCCTGGCCCTTTCATTCCCCCTGTGTCTCCCTTCCTGGTTTGCCTGTCGGCGTTTCCCGTTCTTTATCAGGTCCTGTCTTACTTCCTGTCCCTGTGCCTGTTCTGTGTCTGTTCTGTTCCCGGTCTCTTGTTTTTCAGGTCCCATGTCCCCGGTTTCGTCTCCTCCGTCACCTCCCCAGAGTGCGCGCCTTTTGGGAGGGGAGGGGGGGGTTCTGTCATGACCTGCTTGTTCGATCCTCCTGTGTGCCATGCCCCCCTCATTACCTCGTGTTAATTCCCGATTGTGATCACCTGTTGCCTGTTATTTTTTGCTTATCTTGTGTATTTCAGTCCACGTTCTAGTCTGTTTCCCCAGATCAGTCATTATTGTTGTGTACCGTATTTCCTGGTTTGTCCAAATAAATCCCGTCTACCTGTGATTACGGCTCGACTCCTCTGTCTACCCGCTCGTCTGCACTGCGGACGTAACACCCAGTATATACATCTAATGTCAAGTTTATTTTGTAGGATCTAGTTATGAAATGGTAATCAATACAGTAATTATTAATTGTCTGTTAATATTTTGAGAAGTTGTAACAAAATTGTTTCATTGCGTGAGGGTATACAGGCAGAAAAATGAAATAGGGTACATACATGGGTGAAAGTGGAAACAGCTCTTTTTAAGGATTAAAAATGACAATGGAAATGTCATACCTGTCGCATTAAGGAGGCTTCTCCACTGCACCAGGTACCTTACTTCTGTTACTTCGAGAAAGTACCAAAAGTATGGTATACTTCAAGGTGTTGTTTTTCCACTGCCGTAAAAACTGGTACCGGCGCCAAACGACATCACAATGCGAGGCGGGGTATTTTGTACTGAATTCGAAAAATGGCTAAAGTATATTATTTGGGCTGGGTCTTGTGCGATACTAATCCTGACATTGCATGTTATGCACATGTAATTGTCAGGGTCAGCCCCTGCTGTGGTCCTTCCATGTCCCTTCCCTGTTTGACCAGCAGGTGTTGCTGGTCATCCTGTTCTTTGTGTTAGTCTTTGTTCTCTTCTGCTACCTGTCTAGCCACATGGCTCAATGTGTTGAGCATGTGGTTGTCTGAGTACCCTTCTGTCCTGTGTTCGAATCCCGCCGCCACTGTTTTTGTATTTTGCTCCCCAGTGTTTCTTTGTATAAGTTTTTCTGGTTTCTATGATTTGTATTTGGTTAAATTCTATGTGCCCCTGCTTGCGTTTCTACCTGTCTGTTATTCCCCTAGTGTAGATGCTGTTTCCTTCTTTGTCAGTCTTAGTTTTCCCGTCCCAGTTCCCTGAGTTAATTAGTTCCACCTGTTTCCTGTTCTTGTGCCTGCCCTGATTGTGTTTTCCTGATTGCTCGTTGTCCTGCACCTTCCCCAATTGGTTAATTGCTTGTCTCACTCCTGCTGCCTCGTTACTCTGTTCAGTTTCTGCCTGAGTTTAGTTCACTTGTGGTTCATTGTTGATTGATTGTGTTGTTGTGTGTTCTGTTGTTCTTTGATGGTTCCGCTATTTTCAGTGTTTTGATGTGTATTTGGTTTTGTGTTTTAGTCTAAGTTTATTCCCTTTAGAGTTTGACCCCCCGTGGTCCTTTTGGTTTCTTTGGTTTTGTAGTGTCTTCTGTTTTAGTTAATAAACCCCTTCTGTCTCTGAGCCGCAAGTGGGTCGTCCGCATCCTTTCCGTGCCTGCACCATGCCGCGCTCCCGTGCCCGAGCTGCCTGCATTCATGACAGTAATTTTCACAGTGCTAGTAAACTAGATTAAGATTAGGCTTTTTCTTACTCGCGGGTGTAATAGTACAGGGAGTTTACGTTTCGGTAGAACATTTTTACTCTGTCATAGAAAAAAAACCTTAGCAAACTTTGCAATTTTAATTATTCATTTTATAGATTATATAATATATGTGTCACACCCCGCTCCGTCCACTCCTGATGTGTGCCCCCTGGCTCGCCCGTTCGGCCCCTGGCTGTGGCTTGGTGGCTGCCTGCAGGTCCTCCGGCTCGGGGTCGGCGGTCCCCTCTGGGTCCCCCCCTGGTTCCTCGGTGCCGGTCCTCGGTCCCGCCTCCGGGCCCCCCTGCTCCGGCTTGGTGTCGGGCGGCGCCTTCCCCGGCTCCGCCTGCCGCGGCTTCCCCCTCCTGCCTGCCTGCACCGGTGTTCCCTCCTGCTCCCTCCATGTCCCCTCCGTCACTCCCTCGTCCCGTTCCCTTGGCCCCTGGGTGGTCCCCTCCTGCTCCCTCCTCCCTCTCGCCTGCGGCCCCTCCGGCCGCTGCCCGTCGCCCACCTGGGTTCCTTCGGGCTCCCCTTGTTCCTCCTCCCTTTCCGCCTCCTGTCTCTGCTCCTCTGCCCTCTGTGTCTCCTTCGTTCACTCCTAGCCCCTTCGTGTCGCCTGTGGGTGTTCCTGTTGTCTCCCTTTTCTGTCTGTCTGTCTGCCTTTCCGGTTCTTTGTCGTGTCCTGTCTTTCGTTTCGTCCTTGTTCCTGTGTCTCTGTCTTGTTCCCTGTTCTCCGTTGATGGTTTTTGGTTTTGTCTTCCAGGTCTTGTTCCCCAGTCTCGTCTCGTCCGTCGCCTCCTCTCGGGCGCGCCTGGTGTGCGCGCCTTTGGGGGGGGGTTCTGTCACACCCCGCTCCTTCCGCTCCTGATGTGTGCCACGCCTACCTCGTTACCTCGTGTTCAGCCCTGATTGTGATCACCTGTGTCCTGTTACGTCTAGCTGGTCTTTTATTTAGTCCGAGTCTCAGTCTGTCTTCCCCAGATCCGCCATTGTATTGTTTCGATGTTTGTGCTTGTCCGTCATCCCGTCATTAATAAACCCCTTCTGTCCGTATATACGGCTCCATTCGCCTGCTTGCCGGTTCGCTGGTGCCCGATCGTAACAATATGTCTAAAAATCAGTGTAACGTTTACCCTCACTGCTTTTGCATCAGCACTGCGTGTATTCTCCAAAACAATCGGAATCATTTTCATCCTTGCTGTTTTAAAGCACTCCTAGATGTTTTTTTGAGAAATTTATGAACTCCTTTTTGCTTTATAAATACACCAATATTTAACAAAATCACATCGCCAGGACAGCATGCTATATGCGCCGGTGTTTCTATTGTGTTTCAGTGGCAGCGACAAAGAAAGCGCCCCACCCCAAAGTAGCAAAGTACCAAAAAGAAGTACCCCAGCTGGCTTGGCAGTTTTGGTACTCGTACTCGACTGGAAGTCAATGCAATAGTATAAATATCAAAAGTACCGTACCAAAAGTAAAGTACTTGGTTTGGTGGAAAAGCACCCTAAGAGAAGCTCAGTTACACACAGATGATACCGTAATACTCCCCAGTATATACTCAGCTCAGTTACACACAGATGTGGGGCAGGATTCCCTGCAATTGCCTCTCAAAATGGATTGAAAAAAATTGCCTCTGGTTTAAATGGATATTTGAAAAATAGTATTACTGCAGATACAGTAGTATGACATATACTGAATATTAGCAGCAATACAGCAATAAGTAGTAAATAAATGAAAGTGCAAACAATAGTTGCAGCAGGACAGAGTCTGCAGTATATAATAAATGGAATGTGAAATACAGATCATGATTCAGTTCTGATTCAAGAGTCTGACGGCCTGAGGCAAGAAAAGTTTCCCATCCTGGCAGTGAAGGCCCGTATTCTACAGAACATTTTGTCAGATGGATGGAAGGAGAAGACGGTTTGGGAGGGGTATGCAGAATGTACTCACTACATTCCCTCTGTAGAACATGGTGAGGTTTGGGGGGGGCACTCCCCTCAGTCTCCATAGGAAACAAGGATGCTGCAGGGCTTTCTTGGTAATGCAGCTGCTGTTTCACAGTCGTGGGTCATCAGCATGCATAGCAGAGGGCTGAGCATACAGCCTTGGGGGGCTCCTGTGCTTAGCGTGGTGGTACTGGTGTTCCTGCCCGTCCTGACTGACTGAGTTGCAGGGAGGTGTTCAGGCCCAAAATACAAAATTAATAAACCAAAATTCTACTATTGTACATTACAAAATCAGATTCTACCGATAGAAAGATTTTAGAAACAATGTATACCAAGTTCATCCCAAACATGCACACTTTTGTAATTGCTGCAGTCACATCATGAACTTTTATGCCAGTGCGCCGATGCAAATCGGTGAATCCTACTATCCCTAATAGACAACAGTGTTTACTACCACTCAAACCAGGCATTTGCTTGAGGTCCAGGTGGTTTGAGGCCCATCTGTTGCCCACAAACAGTCACTCCTCTAAATATTAAACAAACATGTTATTTAGGAGATGCTGAAGCAGCATTTTCTGTTAAGTCGTTCCTAAGGTGAGCGTTACACTCTTCCCCAATCAGATACTGTGGGTTGACAGATCAATCCGCGCTGCAGTGAACGCCTGGACTGCTGCTTATAACGCTGGTCTCACTATTGGTGTTATGAGCGCCTACAAAGCGGCTTCCTACGGCGTTCACGCGCGGTGAGACATGCAAAATGCTAGTACCGGGAGCGTGTGGAATCTCACTTCCACCGGGGCGACTCACGCAGCATGTGGCATGGACTGCGCACAATAACGGACTACAAGGTCAAAGACATTGCGACGGTGAGCACCGACTCTGCTTTCACCAATGAGCTCAACGCGTTCTATGCCCATTTTGAGGTCAGCTTGGCGGTGGATTCTACCTACAGCCTGATAACAGATGATGGTGACGTCATCAGCAATGAACGCACCATCAGCATCGCAGAGCACGACGTGCGCGGCACTGTGGCAGGTGAACATCAGGAAAGCTGCAGGTCCAGATGGCATCTCTGGACGCCTGCTGCGCTGCTGTGCTGACCAGCTGCCAGGTGTGCTGGCCACCATCTACGAGTCCCTAGTGCAGTCTGTGGTCCCCACATGCTTCAAAAGGTCCAAGATCATCCCCATACCCATGAGCAGTAAGCCCTCATGCGTGAATGATTACCAGCCTGTTGCATTAACACCGGTGGTCATGAAAGTGTTTGAGAGGCTCCTGAAGGACATCAGTGTTGCTGTTCTTTTTCTGCTGGATCCTGTTCTTTTGCGAGTTTGGTGTGGGCTGTGGCCGTACAGGGTACATTAAAGTGCTCTTTTGAGTTACACATGTTGTCTGGTCAGTACAATATTATAATAAATAATAACCAACTATAATTAGTACGAATAAAGTATAACATACTTTACCTTAATTTTGTTACATTCTGCATGTACACCGAGAAAAAGTGTTGTGCAACAACAAGTAAACTAATGGGTTGGTTGTCCATCTTTCCAGCTTTGCGGCACATGCGTAGTAACAAAAATCGATTGTTTCTTCCTCGATAGAGAATGCCTTGTACGTCCAATGACGTTTTTTACAGGTTGTTCAGGCTTGAAAATCCACTCGTAATTTTCAGAAGCGCAAGCGTAAATTTCAGAAGCAAGCGTAATTTTCAGAAGCGCAAGCGTAAATTTTAGAAGCAAGCGTAATTTTCAGAGGCGCAAGCGTAATTTACGCTTGTGAAACGTACATTTGACGTACATTTTTACGAGTTATTTTTGACAGCGATCTTACTCCATATGTATCCTATACTGATGTGAATCAGTCACATAGATAAAATAATTAATTGTTTAATCAATTAATACAGATGGTATGAGGTATGTACCTGTGAAGCTGGTATGGCATGTTTGGTGTCAAACTGATTGTTAATCACCCCTGATTCCAAATCTGGTCAGTGATTACCATAAAAGTGGATGTATCAAAAGTTATAACAGCTTAATGAAAATCATCAGTAAAGGGAGAATCAGTCGGGCCATAAATCCCAAAAGGACTGATTGTTACGTGCCGCTGTTTTTACTCCGCCTCCACATCCGAACTCCGCCCGCGACCATGCCCACGACCTGGCCTGGCTCCACCCCTACCTCCGGACCCCGCCTTCGTTTCCGGCCCGGCCCGACCTCGTCACGTCCGTCCGGAGAGGGATAAAAGCCGGACAGAGAGCCACTTCGTGAGCTTAGCTCATTTCTGAACTATTGTTGGATTGCTTTCTTTGGTTTGATTATTTGTGTATGACTTTTGATTTCCTTGACTACCGATTCTTTGCCTTACCCCTTTCTGTACTTTCGCCCGGTCTGCTTGATTTTCTGGTTATCGATCTTTTGCTTGCTTTTGGTTTACGTCTTTGCGCGCCCCTCTCACTTTGACGCTTTACTGTGTGTATGTTTTGCTCCAAACGCCACGCCTTCCTGAGTGCCATCAGCTCAGCAGCTCTGCCATCAACTGTCAAGACCCCCCCCCCCCCACTCTTCAACCAAGTAAACCAACTTCCTTTCATTCTAACAACTTAAGCTGTTCTGTTTAACCTGCTATAAGACTTTAGGGTCATGTTTCCACAAACTATGCTTGCTTTGCAGAACAGTATTTCCCATTTAAGGTTACTCATTTATATCCGGTCATTGCATACAAACAACATCATAATTACATCGTTTGTTTTATTCCGTTATTTCGTGTTTGTTGTTTGTGTTAGGTGTAATGTCTGTCTTATGTTAGTTGTAGTGTTAGCTAGGAATAAATGCATGTCTTTTACACAACTTCAGCCTCCGTCATTGAGTACTCACACTAAGTTCCTGCCTCTGTGCGATCTTGCTACACGCTCTGAACCTCAAACTCGCCTGAAACATCGCGAGACTCTTTCTCATCGGCCGTGAGGGGAGCTTTGCTACCAATCGTGTGCATTACCTGGTGATGCAGCTCGCTGGACGAGCCTTCTAACCCAGGTTACTAAGCGATACTGGTAATTAGTGAATCCCATTTAAGTCTCACATTAACAGACTCACAGGGATACCGCAATTGAGTTTGGAGGAGCCGACCATTCGGCATAACAATTGATTAATAATCAGCATTAAATAATAATTAATTAAACTTTAATTAATTCAAACATATTGGTGGAGATATTAAAATGTACCTGAGCTAATAATTCCTACATACCTAAATAAACCTCAAAGTGCTGGACCGCAAAGACAAGAGCCAGTGTCTCTTTCTCTATGGTGGAATACGGCTGTTGATTAAATTTCTTAGAAAAGAAGCAAATGGGATGATGGATGTTTTCCACACCAAACTGTAAGAGCACAGCTCCTGCACCGATTTCACTGGCATCCACAGCAAGCAAAAATGGCTTCGCAAAATCAGGCGCAGCTAAAACTGGAGCAAAGGTCAGCAACAACAACAAATGTATTTTTGTATAGCGCATTATCTATATATTATTACATCGTCTCAAAGCGCTTTACAGCATCCCCACCCAAAGCCCCCAGTGAGTAAGCCATAGGCGACAGTGGCAAGGAAAAACTCCCTAGAAGGAAGAAACCTTGGGAGGGACCAGACTCAAAGGGGGAACCCATCCTCCAGGGGCCAGCAGGGAGAGTCAAATACAGTAAATTTTGAGACACAGCCGGAGAGCAGGGGGGAGATGGCAAGCCGGTGCCAACGCTCCCTCCAATCGCCAGGCAACCAGAAGGCAGGGAGCGGGTCATACAAGGAAGATGACACAGGCAGAACGGCGAGCTGGATGCACGGACATCATTGGTAGAGGCGACGTCACATGTAGCAGGGTGTGCTGGACATCTTGATAGAGTGAGGGCTCCAGGCAGCACCCCCCAGGAGAAGTAGGGGAAATAAAATATGCAATTAGTCAAAGTAGGGGAGACTATAGGCAGTGCTAAAAGTTAGATGAGTGCAATATGAAGTGCAATGCTCCGGTAGATATGACTATGGCAGCATAAGTAGGAGGGAGAGGCAGGTGGGAATGCAGGCATGGGGAGTCCCTGAAATGACAGCACTCCAATCCCACAAGCGATTATGAAGCTAGAGTGACAGCACTGTCAATTCAGTTTATCCAAAGCCAATGGCACCGATCCCCACCCAGCTCTACACCTCACACTATAGGTTTAACTGGGAGTGAGAAGCTAGCTAGAGTTAGAACTAGTGTCCCTATAAGCTAAACTAAATAGGTGTGTTTTTAGTCTAGACTTGAATATTGAGAGTGAGCCTGAAATCCGCACATCCGGTGGAAGACCATTCCACAGCGGAGGAGCTCTATAGGAGAAAGCTCTGCAGCCTGCCGTAGCTCTTTCTACCCTAGGTACTAACAGATATCCCGCACTTTGAGAACGAAGCAAGCGCAGGGGGTTGTATGAGGTCAGCAGATCACTTAGGTATTCTGGTGCAAGGCCATTCAGTGCTTAGTTAATAGCAGTATTTTATAGTCAATCCGAGACTTAACTGGTAACCAATGAAGGGAGGATAATACTGGTGTAATGTGATCACATTTTTTAGTGTTTGTGAGAACTCTGGCTGCTGCATTCTGTACCAGCTGAAGTTTATGTAAGGATCCAGACAGGCAACCAGAAAGGAGGGCATTACAGTAGTCCAGTCTGGAAGTTACAAAGGCATGTATTAATTTTTCTGCATCACGAAGTGAGAGCATCTTACGAAGCTTGGCTACGTTCCGTAGATGATAAAACGCAGTTCTAGTAATACTTCTTATGTGAGCATCAAAACATAGATCTGAATCAACTAGAAGACCAAGATTTCTAACCACCGTGTTAGGTTGTGTAGGAAGACCACTAATGCTGAGGTGGTGCAACGTATTTCTTGCAGCCTTGGGACCAATCACCAGTACTTCTGTTTTTTCTGTGTTTAACATTAAGAATTTTTTTGCCATCCAGCACCGGATATCTAACAGACAGTCTTCTAACCGAGATAGGAGTGATGTATCATCAGGGTTAACAGATATATATAACTGTGTATCATCTGCATAACAATGAAACCCAACACCATGATTTCTAATAATGTTACCAAGAGGTAGCATGTATAGGGTAAACAGTAGTGGGCCCAGTACTGATCCCTGTGGGACACCGTATGTAACTTTAGTGGCCTTGGATGATTCGTTGTGCACATGGGCATACTGATAGTGATCAGTTAAATATGAGCGGAACCAAGAGAGTGCTGTCCCCGTAATGCCAACTACCCCTTCTAACCGGTCCAAGAGGATATTATGGTCCACAGTATCAAATGCTGCAGTTAAATCTAGTAATATCAACAGCGATATACAGCCACGATCTGAAGCCATAAGTAAATCATTCATTACTTTGACTAGAGCAGTTTCTGTGCTATGGTTTGGTCTAAAGCCAGACTGATGTAATTCATTAGTATTATTTTTTTGTAGGAAAGAAGACAACTGACGAACTACAACCTTTTCCATGATCTTTGAAACGAAAGGAAGATTTGAGATAGGTCTATAGTTTCCTAAAACACTAGGTTCAAGTTTTGTTTCTTTAGGACGGGTCTAATAACAGCCATTTTAAAAGGTTTTGGAACATATCCAAGCTTAAGAGATGAGTTTAACACATTTAACAGGGTATTGCAAATCTGCGGTGCAATTTCCTTGAAGAATTTTGTAGGAATTGGGTCTATGAGGCTTGTAGTGGATTTAAAGGAGGAAATTAAGTGTTTTATAGGAATGAAAGATTCAAAAGTCTCATTATTGATAGGTATAAGACTAGCAGGAGTCTGGCAGTCATCGGTAGCTAAGGACGTGCACTGTCTAATCTTAGTTATTTTACCATTAAAAAATGTAATAAAGTCATCACTCTTAAGAGCTTGCGGGACTTGCAAGTTTAATGGAGAATTCTGTGGTAACCTAGCCACGGATTCAAATAGGAATTTTGGATCGGTTTTGTTCCCATCTATTAATCTGGAGAGATACACAGACCTAGCAGTCACTAGTGCTTGTCTGTATTTAGACAGGCTCTCTTTCCATGCAGATTTGAAAACAACGCCTTAACATTCTCAAATGCCTTTTTACAAAGCTCAGACCACAAAAAAAGGCTTCTTTGGGCTAAGCAGATCAGTCAAGGGGGCTACCACAGAGGAGAAGTTCTTACAAAATGCCCAATAATAGCCCACCATGCCTAAACATCATCGCAACTCACGATGATCTACAAGGGCAGGAAAATTGCAGATGGCAGATACTGTATTTTTGCATCTAGGGGGCGCACCTGTCCTCCTCCTACAATTCTACCCAAGTAGGTCACTGTTGCCTTCCCAAATTCACACTTCGCCAAATTAATGATAAGATTAGTGTAGTGTTCGAGCGGCTGCATCATCATCCGGGATTGAGGAAGAGAGAATTTTAAGGACTTGCAGAAACCTCGTAATATCAAGAAGACGATATTTATTAACAGACTGAACAGCACACAAAACACTTCTTGTCTTTTGTTTCTTTTAGCTCACCCTTCTTCCGCAAGCACAACTACCTAGCTGGCCAGCTTGCAAGCTAGCAGACCTTGTAGTTGCCCACAGGCATCTTACGTTAGCAAGATAAGTTTGGTGATAATTAATGCAGCTAGCGAATTACTTACATAAAAACCTACTAGTTGGGGTTGCAATAAGTTATCGTATTGACCAGTAAACGACAAGAAACATAAATATCACAATCAACAAAAATCTGCTGCCAAGTCAATCAGTACTTGTACTGATCGCTTGCTTCATTTTGATCGCGGTTCCCTAAGAGAACTCTTGGTAATCTATGGCTCATCCTGCTAGTCCTGGATGTAGAGGGTTGAATTTCGGATCGTATTTTAAACCACTGAAATTGTGGCAGCGTATTTGAAACAGCGAAAATAACGGGACTGAATATTGTAAAGCAGAAATAAGAGGACTGAATGTTACTGCTTGAATAATAAAGATGCAAATAAAACACATGGTATATTTTCAACGGAATTTGTTCTTTTGAAATTTATTTTGAGGCGAAATTAAATTAACTGAATTCATGTGGTTGAATTATAAACATGCACTTTAAAATACCTATCTTTTGGAACTGAATTTTGGAAGCCGAATATTTTTGTACTGAATATTTAAGCAATGAAATTACGATTGAAATGTTTTCAGTTGAAATCTTCAATGTTTACATGTATGCACATATTAAATTACAGTCCCCAAAAAATCAAAGCATCATTAATGCAATGCGTTTTTATTCGATAAGTGTAATTCAACGTGTTTTTTTTCATCAACGACTTTTGTCATTAATTTACTTCCATAGTTTTACAGATTTAATCTCTGTGGAGCCCTTTTTACCCGGAAAGGCCTCTTATAAACAGAACCTTGAAATACTTCTGGTACCTCTGCTGAATTTCCAGTCACACTTAACCCTTTTTCAGAAGTGTCACACAAGTTTTTAGCTGACAGTGTTTCCACCTCCTGCTCAGCCACCTTCAATTGTGTTGCTCTCATCTGATCTACATGCTTTTTGTAGGCTTTTCCTTCTACCCAGACCAGGTATGTAACCGGACCTACAGTAACGGTCTCTCAATTTTTCCTAGCTTCCACCTTTCTTCCCCTCCCCTGAATTGCTTCACCAGCACTATCTGCTGTGGGTAAAATGCTCTCGCACGACCAGAACGTCTTGTCTGCACTTGCTGTTTTTCTTGCATTTGAGAAGAGAACTAAGGCTGTAACTGAGACAGCCTTGTTCTAATCTTTCTTTTTAGAAACAATTCAGACGGAGGTTTTTCCGTCACTGTCAAAGGAGCATTTCTGTAACTGAACAAAAATCTATCAATGCAACACTGAAGTGTAATGTCCAAAGACTAAGAACCTGTCTAATTTTTCCTTAAAGTGAAATACAATGGTACTTCGGTATGTGCCCTTAATTATTTCCAGATCCTTGGACTTATACCTAACAGGACGTATACCAAATAAATTTTCCCCATAATTAATAAAAGGGAAATGATTAATCCCTTCCCATGGAAACAAATCCTATTAATCTTGGCATATAATACACTCACCTAAAGGATTATTAGGAACACCATACTAATACGGTGTTTGACCCCCTTTCGCCTTCAGAACTGCCTTAATTATATGTGGCATTGATTCAACAAGGTGCTGAAAGCATTCTTTAGAAATGTTGGCCCATATTGATAGGATAGCATCTTGCAGTTGATGGAGATTTGTGGGATGCACATCCAGGGTACGAAGCTCCCGTTCCACCACATCCCAAAGATGCTCTATTGGGTTGAGATCTGGTGACTGTGGGGGCCATTGTAGTACAGTGAACTCATTGTCATGTTCAAGAAACCAATTTGAAATGATTCGAGCTTTGTGACATGGTGCATTATCCTGCTGGAACTAGCCATCAGAGGATGGGTACATGGTGGTCATAAAGGGATGGACATGGTCAGAAACAATGCTCAGGTAGGCCGGGGCATTTAAACGATGCCCAATTGGCACTAAGGGGCCTAAAGTGTGCCAAGAAAACATCCCCCACACCATTACACCACCACCAGCAGCCTGCACAGTGGTAACAAGGCATGATGGATCCATGTTCTCATTCTGTTTACGCCAAATTCTGACTCTACCATTTGAATGTCTCAACAGAAATCGAGACTCATCAGACCAGGCAACATTTTTCCAGTCTTCAACTGTCCAATTTTGGTGAGCTCGTGCAAATTGTAGCCTCTTTTTCCTATTTGTAGTGGAGATGAGTGGTACCCGGTGGGGTCTTCTGCTGTTGTAGCCCATCCGCCTCAAGGTTGTGCGTGTTGTGGCTTCACAAATGCTTTGCTGCATACCTCGGTTGTAACGAGTGGTTATTTCAGTCAAAGTTGCTCTTCTATCAGCTTGAATCAGTCGGCCCATTCTCCTCTGACCTCTAGCATCAACAAGGCATTTTTGCCCACAGGACTGTCGCATACTGGATGTTTTTCCCTTTGCACACCATTCTTTGTAAACCCTAGAAATGGTTGTGCATGAAAATCCCAGTAACTGAGCAGATTGTGAAATATTCAGACCGGCCCGTCTGGAACCAACAACCATGCCACGCTCAAAATTGCTTAAATCACCTTTCTTTCCCATTCTGACATTCAGTTTGGAGTTCAGGAGATTGTCTTGACCAGGACCACACCCCTAAATGCATTGAAGCAACTGCCATGTGATTGGTTGATTAGATAATTGCATTAATGAGAAATTGAACAGGTGTTCCTAATAATCCTTTAGGTGAGTGTATAGGGCTGGCTTACGCAGGAACCTCGACATAACCAAGAACAAAAACTGCTCGGAGCAGGTTTGAGACTTAGCGTAAATTGCCATAGCAGAATGCCTCGACTAAACCCTACCCAGCTTTCGTAGTACGGATTAATCGCAAAGTTACACCACACATCAAGTTACTCGAGAAGGGTCCAGCTGCAGACTGTCATGCCCCGCTCCGTCCGATCCTAATGTGTGCCACGCCCCCTCGTTAACCTCATGTGGAATCCCAGTGTTTTACAGCTGTTTTGGATTGTTGTCATTAGTTCAGTGTATTTAGTCTGCGTTTCCGTTTGTATCCCCAGTCCGGTCATTGACGTTGTGACGTTGTTTTGTTTTGTTTTGTTTTGTTTTGTTTTGTTGTGTTGTGTTGTGTTGTGTTGTGTTGTGTTGTGCTGTGTTGTGCTCTGTGCTCTGTAATTAAAACTCCGTATTTCCCGATCCCTGGCTTCTGTTCGCCTGCTTCCCCGCGCCGTGCTACACACGCCGTGACAGAATGACCGGACTCCACAAGACGCCCCAGATCGGTGAGGCAGAATACCTCGACCTCACCGACGAGGTTTTATATTGGCTGTCAGAGCCCGAAGTTCAGGAGGATCCCCTGCTTCGGGCTATAGCCAGCCGGAGCAGGGACATATTAGAGGAGATGTCCCTGCCCAGAGACGCGCACCTTGCGGGGGAGGTGCGCGACAACGTGCGGCAGCTTCGTGCAGGGGTTGCCAGAATATCGCTGAGGCAGGTCGCGTTGGACAGCGGACTGCCAGACTGCTGCCAGCACGGATCGCCCTCGACACCGCTTCCCCCAGCACGGAGGAAGAAGCGGAGAGGCAGGAGACGGGAGGACAAGCATGAGGTCTTTCTGGGGGCTGTTTCTCTCTCCGTCGCTTGCCCTGCTGAGCACCGGGAGAATCCGCGCCCGATTCTCCACCCGGCGGTGTTCGCGGGTGACGTCACCGCCGCTTCGCTGCCCAAGCCCTTCAACGGGATGCGCCTGGCCCTTAAAGGGGCCAGGTCCAGTAAGGACGCTATCCAGCGGGTTCCGCGGTTTCGGGAGGCTGCAGCGCCCCCCGTGCTTCCTGAGGCTGCAGCGCCCCCCGTGCTTCCTGAGGCTGCAGCGCCCCCCGTGCTTCCTGAGGCTGCAGCGCCCCCTGTGCTTCCTGAGGCTGCAGCTGCCTCCCCAGTGACTCCCCTGCCTGCAGCTCTGGCCCCTGTGATGTCCCCTGCTGCAGCTGCCATCGTCGGCACGCCCGAGATGCCTGCAGCGTCAACCCCAGTGACTCCCGTGCCTGCAGCTGGCCGCACGTCCGCGGCCCCACCGGAGGCCGCCGCTCTGCCCGCGGTCCCGCCTGAGCTCCCCGCGGCCCCACCTGAGATTGCCGCGGTCCCCGAGCTCCCAGCTCTGCCTCCCAAGGCCCCTGTCCCCGAGGAGGTCCCGGACTGCTGCCCTGCTGCTCCTCCCTCCATAGTGGAGTCGGAGGGGGAGCTTGAGTGGGACCCCTCGGGGATTGCCTTGGCTTCCCCCGTGGCTTCCCCCGTGACTGCCCCCGTGACTCCTCCACTGTCACCCCAGGGTGAAAGACCCCGGCCAGGTCCCCGCCTCTCAGTTTCCCGGAAAGGGCGGGGACACCTACGTCGGGTCCGGGTCCCGCCCGCCCTGCCCCCTGGCTCGCCCGTTCGGCCCCTAGCGGTTGCTCGGTGGCTGCCTGCGGGTCCTCCGGCTCTGGGTCGGCGGTCCCCTCTGGGTCCCCCCCCGGTGCCTCGGTGCCGGTCCTCGGCATCGTCTCCGGCTCCTTGTCGGTCTCCTCCGGGTCCCCCTGCTTCGGCGGGGCGTCGGACGGCGCCTTCGCCGGCTCCGGCTGCGCCGTCGCCTGCCGCGGCTTCCCCCTCCTACCTGCCTCCGCTGGTGTTCCCTCCTGCTCCCTCCGTGTCCCCTCCGTCTCTCCCTCGTCCCGTTCCCTTGACCCCTGTGTGGTTCCCTCCTGCTCCCTCCTCCCTGTCGCCTGTGGCCCCTCCGGCCGCTGCCCTTCGCCCGCCTGGGCTCCTTCGGGCTCCCTGTTTCCCCCCGCCCTTTGCCTTTGTGCCCCCTGTGTCTGCTCCTCGTCCTCCTGTTTCTCCTTTGTTCACTCCTGGCCCCTTTGTGTCGCCATTCGGTGTTCCTTCTGTGCCCTCTGTGTCTCCCTTCTTTGTCTGTCTGTCTGCGTTCCCTGTCCTTTGTCAGGTTTTGTCTTGGTTCCTGTCCTTGTTCCTGTTCTGTGTCTCTGTCTTGTTTCCTGTTTCTCGTTGATGTTTTTTGGTTTTTGTCTTTCAGGTCCTGTTCCCCGGTCTCGTCTCGTCCGTCGCCTCCTCTTGGGCGCGCCCGGTGTGCGCGCCTTTGGGGGGGGGTTCTGTCATGCCCCGCTCCGTCCGATCCTAATGTGTGCCACGCCCCCTCGTTAACCTCATGTGGAATCCCAGTGTTTTACAGCTGTTTTGGATTGTTGTCATTAGTTCAGTGTATTTAGTCTGCGTTTCCGTTTGTATCCCCAGTCCGGTCATTGACGTTGTGACGTTGTTTTGTTGTGTGCTCTGTGTTTTGGAATTAAAACTCCGTATTTCCCGATCCCTGGCTTCTGTTCGCCTGCTTCCCCGCGCCGTGCTACACACGCCGTGACACAGACGCCTATAGAGTGGAGCTCCACCGGAAATACGTCACCTCCACAGGAAACACGTGACCTCAACTCTGTTACAGCGAATAAACACTAACCTTAACCTTAACCCTAACCCTAACTGGAGCTCCACTTTACACCCTTAAAGATCACGTGTTTCCTGTGGAGGTGACGTATTTCTGGTGGAGCTCTACTCTACAAGCGTCTGCAGCTAGACCCTCTTGAGTTACTCGCAAAGTTACCTCGATAAGCCATTAACCCCGCTTCGTAGTACAGTAACTACCAGCAAGCTAAAAACCGGGAGATACACCAGTAAACAACTTATTATTTTTTTTCTACATTTACAACTAGACTGGCCAAAATCAAACATAAAGCCCAGCTTTCTGTTCCTGCATAATTTATTACATAAACATAAGATAAACAAAGAAGAAATTATAAAACACAACTGAAAGTTGCTTCGTATGTGCTCAACCAATTAACAGTCTAGGCAGTTGCTGTTGTGTTGGTGTGCGTTGGAGCTTGTTGCAGTCCGAAAGCGAGGAAGACCAAAAAAATTAAAATGAAATAATAACCCAACCACTTACTCACAGTCCCTTCAACGTGCTCAGCGTCTCCCTCCAACGATATTTACTCCTCCAAAAGTCCTGTCACGAATTCCCCCAAGAAAAAAAAACAGTCCTCTTTCTTGTCCGTTCACCTCTTTGCGCACTCCCCCCCTCTCCCCCAATTCACTATAATTCGAATAATTGACAGACAATATATTTAACCAATTATAAACCGTTTCACCAACACATCACAAACAATAATTTTTTTAACCATAGCATTAAGAAGTGAACAGATCACATAAACCAAAATACATTAATTAACCAGAAGAACATATTTTAGGCACTCACCGCACACATGTCAGTGCTTATACACTAGGGGTGCTACACATGCAATCAGAAGTAACACGTACAATTACCCACCATGCACTTCAATAAAAACTAATGGGAATACAAATTTAATGGGAATATAATAAAATTAGGTTTTGCGAACGGTCTTTGTTACATCCAAAACGCCAGAGCAAAACAGCAACTAAAATATCTGTAAATGCAGGCTTTCTGCAAACAAAAAATCACTCTGGGGTTACTATACATAAACCTATGGGGCACCGTTTGTAAAGGTACTAAACATTTTTGTACTTGTCACTTTTTCAACATTTAGTGCAATTTTATGACATTTAGCTAGAAGTCAATGGTGTTGTGGATCATCAGATTTTTTTGCTGTGTAGATTATTTTCAAAATTGTTTATCATAAGTAAATATATCTAAATATAAATATTAAATGTAAATCTTAAATATAAATCTTAAATGTCTCAAAGTTATATCTAAATGTTAAATGTAAATATAAATGTTAAATGTAGACTCTAAATGTTGAGATCATATGCAAATTCCCCATGGTTATCTGCATTGAAATGGGCGGTAACAACGAAAGCGCGATAAGTGGTTGCAGGTTAGGGGTGATGGAGGGCAACATGGCAAATTCCGCTCACTTAGAGGTGATAGAACGTGCAGTTTTGGCAGGTGTTCATGCTGCATTACATGGTATTGCTACACAGCCGGGAGCAACATCATCTACACCTTCATCTACACCTTCTGTCACATCAGTAAGTTAAGAATGTATTTTGGGGCAGGAGGGGGATCAGTAGTATCGTATAAATTGGCCTTAAATATTTCCCACCATGCTTTAGTTGATGGCGGCAGCTCGTAAGATGCTGCTGCTGAACGTTTCGTTCAGAAATGGCAACAAATTGCTTGCAAAATGGCAGGTCCAATCACAGAAACTACGAGGAGCATAATCCATTGCGGTTATCGGTGCGATGTTTCATGTAATGTGTTTAGTGATTTTCATCTGACAAACAGAAAACTGAAGTAAGCAGCAAGGAAATGCACCACTATTATAGAGCACGTTGTCCTCATCACCCCTAACCTGCAACCACTTAGCCTTGACTTCTAGCTAGATGTCAAAAAATTGCACTAAATGTTGAAAAAGTTACAAGTACAAAAATGTTTAGTACCTTTACAAACGGCGCCCCGTATAAATCACAGTTCTTATTGAAATCAAACCTATAGCCAGTAATACTTTAATACATAGAACACAAAAGGGGTGCCCAAAAAAAACTGGGGTGCTAGGCTGCACAGCAGCCTGACACAGTTTGGTTGCTTCACTCCAGGAGAGAGTGGTAAGGAGTATGTACTGATTACAGTGTGTTGCCACACCCACCACATGACAAACCATGTCAGGGACAAACCTGAGTGCAGCCATGTGATCACCTCATCACCACTGTGACATTTTTCTCCAGTGGTTGGAGTGCCAAACCCCATGTTTTTTCCCTGTAAGTTGGAGGACTTCCTTATAGGGCTGAATGTAGATTAACATCATACCCAGGATGAAGCAATTGCAGGTTAAGGGCCATGCTCAGGGGCCCAATGGAGTAGAATGATTCCAGGCATTCACGAGATTTGAACCAACAACCTTCCAGTTATTGGCACAGACCCCTAGCCTCAGAGCCACCACTCCACCAACTCTGGCTGAGCTGAACCAAAAAGAAAAAAACTCACTCTGCGTTTGCTGAAGTGCTGATCAGTCTGGGACGTCTCTCCCCTGCCGATAGCAATAAGCTTATCTGGATACCTCTGTTGGAACTGGTCACTCATTAAATAAACCCCTTGTAGAAGCTTGCCCTCATAGATACCAAGTTCCCCACTATTCCTTTCACAGTTACCACGTCAGCAACTTTTTAAAACAACAGTAATGTAATTAAATAGTCATGTGAAAACATTAGGGCCCATTAAATATTTGGTACTTTATTTTAAAATATCAATATTAAATCTATCCATCCATCATCTTCCGCTTATCCGAGGTCGGGTCACGGGGGCAGCAGTCTAAGCAGGGAAACCCAGACTTCCCTCTCCCCGGCCACGTCATCCAGCTCCTCTGGAGGAATCCCGAGGCATTCCCAGGCCAACCGAGAGACATAGTCCCTCCAGCGTGTCCTGGGTCTTCCCCGGGGCCTCCTCCTAGTGGGACATGCCCGGAACACCTCACCAGGGAGGCGTCCAGGAGGCATCCTAAGCAGATGCCTGAGCCACCTCATGTGGCTCCTCTCGATGCGGAGGAGCAGCGGCTCTACTCTGAGTCCCTCCCGAATGACCGAGCTCCTCACCCTAAGGGAGAGCCCAGCCACCCTGTGGAGGAAAATCTTTTCGGCCACTTGTATTAGCAATCTCGTTCTTTCGGTCATTACCCACAGCTCATGACCATAGGTGAGGGTAGGAACGTAGATCGACTGGTAAATCGAGAGCTTTGCCTTTTGGCTCAGCTCTTTCTTCACCATGATAGACCGATGCAGCACCTGCATCACTGCTGAGTTGCACCGATCCGCCTGTCGATCTCCTGTTCCATCCTTCCCTCACTCATGAACAAGACCCTGAGATACTTAACCCTCTGGGGTATAGGGGTAGGGAACACACTTTCACTGTCTGGGGCATGGTCACACATTTCATTCAATATCATAAACTTAATTCATGGCAAATAAATAAGAAAATCCTAACTCATGTCACTATTTCTGGCTCCTTTCATTGAATATGTAGCAACTTTCATGTGTATGAAGGAGCCATTCACACTTGGCCACATCCCCCCCCCCTTTATGTTGCTGATGGGGATGTATCTGGGTTGCGTTTCACCGGTGCGTTGTTTATCAAATTACCATGTGAATGCGATTTGAATATGCGCTAATGCGGCTATTTAGAATGTGAATAGCGATCTTCAGGTGAGAGCGGTACTACACGCCCCTGATGCAGGTAAAACAAAGTAATGTGACATGGTTTACTTTTTTGCCAATTTAACCTAACTTACAGTATAAAACTTAAATATTTCCGACAATGGACCTTTGAAAAGAAGACAGATTACGGATTTAGTCAGCGTTTTTGTTTCGTTTCTATAATAAAATTTCAGCGAGTTATGAACTGAAATACACGAGAAAGATATGCGGCATCGTCCACGATGCCGTCGACTCCAGACGGTTGAACTCCTCCACTTGGGGAAGGACCCCCTCCCCGACCTGGAGAGAGCATTCCACCCTTTTCCGGCTGATGACCATTTTCTCGGATTTGGAGGTGCTGATTCTCATCCCAGCCGCTTCACACTCGGCTGCAAGCTGCTCTAGTGAGAGCCAAAGGTCACGGTCCGATGACGCCAACAGAACCACATCATCTGCAAAAAGCAGAGACCCAATCCTGAGGTCACCAAACCGTACACCCTCAATGCCCTAGGTGCGCCTAGAAATTCTGTCCAAAAAAGCTATGAACAGCATCGGTGACAAAGGGCAGCCCTGGCGGAGTCCAACCCTCCCCCCCGGGAAACGAGTCTGACTTACTGCCGACCATGTGGACCAAACTCTGAGACCGGTCATACAGGGACCGAACAGCCCTTATAAGGAAGCGCGGCACCCCATACTCCTGGAGCACTCGCCACAGGACTCCCCGAGGGCCTTCTCCAAGTCCACAAAGCACATGTCTGCAGCGTACCTGTAGGTGGCGACAACAGACCAGTGCTAAAACCACATGTATTTCAACACAGCCAGGGAATACAGTTACCAGAAGGATACAGATATATTCCCTGCCTGTTATCAGAACATACACTCAGACGCAGATGACTCCATTTCCTTACAGCTGTTTGGTTTTCCTGTGTGCTAAACCTATAATTTTGTTCAACTGGTTCCAAATTCTTCCATTTTCTGCAACTGCTCATCCTGTTCAACTTCTTCTTTTTTTTTCCCCCCTTGTCGTGTCCGGCAGTTTAGCAAGCAGGATGTTAGTCTGGGTGCCTTATTGTGCCAACACTTTTATTTTAACAAGTGGAGCTTCGGATTTAAGCTCCTCTTGTTACTTGAGGTATACTCTTTATTAATCATTTTTATGTCAATGCGCCACAAAGCCGGAGCTGACAGGGGGGGTTAGTGGGAAAGAGATAGAGAAAGTGAGAAAGGAGAGAAAGGGGTGAGAGACAGAGGAAGTAGAAAAATAAATAAATACATAATAAAAATAAAAATAAAATAAGGAGGGGGGTCAGAGAGAGAGAGAGACAAATAATACATAACAAACAGTAGAACAGAAAGGAAAGAGTGATAAAAGGACAGCTTCTGCATCTTGCTGCTTTACACCGTATCATCACACCAGCTGCTGTATCTGAAAGATAAGATCCAGGGACACACACAAACAGTATACACATAAAGAAACCAGTGGTACCATTATGACATGGGAATGTGCTTGTGCCAGTATCTGCTTCTGGAATTAAATACGTTAATACCAACGAAAGAAAATAAATTTATATGCATAAGCAGACCACCAGGAACACTGTCTAAATATCGTCGTACCCGTTTCTGCATCTGAGAGGAGGGAGTGGAAGCCACACACCAACTTTCACACACACTCTCACACACACACACACACACACACACACCCAGACAAGGGGAAAGAGGGATAAAATAGGGGAAGAGAGCCCTAGGCTCTCTTGTGTGTGTGTGTGTGCGTGTGCGCGCATGTCTGTGTGTGTGTGCATTCTAAGTGTATGTGTGTTGATATGAAAGTGTGTGTATGTGTGTGCGTGTGCATATGTACATGTATGTGAGTGTGTACGCATACGTGTATGTGTGTGTGTTTGTGTGTTGTGAGTGTATGAGTGTGCAGGTTAACATGGAATGATTCCCAGTGTGTGTGCGAGGCCACAACAACACCGCCCTGGGGCCCCCAGACGGCTGGGAGAGCCCCGACGGGTCACGGACCCAGCCACCCCACAGCGGCCAGGTACCCGGGCCCCCGCCACCGGACGGCTGCGCGCCCACCCAAGGAAGGCAGGGGGGGAGGCACTGGGCGCCCCCCACCGGCGAGCATGAGGCAGGAACCCCACGGCCACAGGCGGCAGCTAGCTGGCCCCCCGCGGGAGGCCGGCCACGCAGGCACAGACAGAGCCCGGACCCCGGACCACCCGCACACCCTGCGGGGGCCCCGCCAGCCCCGGGGAGACCCGCCCCCCCCCAAGACCCCCACCCGGGGGACCAGGGGGACGCCCCGAGAGCCACCAAGCACACCCGCCCCTGACCCCCCCTCCCCCAAGCCCAGATCCCAACCCTCCCTCCCCAGCCCCCGCACCCTCCCTCCCCCAAGTCCCCTCACTGCCGCCCCCACACCGCCCCATCATCCACGTGTTCCCCGTTCCAGGACAAACCTGCAGACACACAGATCCATGCATGCACTCATACACACACTCAGACACACACTCCCAGTCACACCTGCCCGTCTTTGAGGTCCGGCCGCAGATGCCCTGGACTTGCCCAGTGGATGGCCCAGAGTATGTTTCCCACCCCCCCAGATCGCAGGCGAGCGGGCACCCCGCCGGAGACCGACAGCACCCCCCAGATGCAGCCGACCCCCCCCGAGCCCACCCGCCGGCGCCCGCCGCCCCCGCCACACCCAGGACCCCTCAACCCGCCCGCCCCCCACCCACCTTGATCATTGATGGTGTACATGTGTGTGAGCTAAGGTATCGTTGAGATATTGGGGAGCATATGGGGAAAAGACACCCACCGGCCCCCCCAAGCCCTAAGTGTCTAAAGTGGAGTTAAAATGGAGGGGAAGGGAGCTGTGCAGTCCAGCTGCGGGCTGCAGGAGCAGCTGACCCAGGACCTGCCCAGCTCCCCCCGCCCTCCAATGCCCTATGTGGATGAGTGGTGTGACGTGGATGTATTGTCTAAAATGCAGTTAAGATAATGAGGGGGGGATGAGTGGCTAATCGCCCCCCTCCTTCCCTCTGTGTGGTGCGGTGTGATGTCTAGGTGTGGCGTCTAACGTGTAATTAGGAGAGAGTCCTGTTCAACTTCAAAGTACTCCTACTTACATATAAGGCACTTAAAGGTCTAGCTCCTGCCTACCTGACAGAATTACTTAAAGTTTACAATCCACTCAGATCACGGAATGCAGGTTTCCTTGCTGTTCCACATTTAAATTAAGTGACAGTGGGCGGTAAAGCATTCTGCTACAGGGCTCCTATATTGTTGAATGATTTACCAGCCAATGTTCAGGATGCCGATTTGGTCGCAGTCTTTAAGTCTCGACTGAAGACCTATTACTTCAGTTTAGCTTACCCACAACCTAGCACACCATAGCTATGGATGCTGGTGCTGCTGTACATGTAATTTTTATCTCCTATGCTTGTCCATGTATGTGTAACGCATGTTCAGACCATCCATGCTCTCTGCCTTCCCACTTGTCCCGATGGTGCCCATCTGAGCTGGAGTCATGGTTCAGTCCCATGGAGGGGCGACATTGCGAATGGGACCAATGAACTATATCATCGTGGATGCAGCCTTCAGTGCCACCCTACACAGGCCAGCATGGAGAATAGACTTATTAATGGACTTTGGCCACCCTACACACGCCAATGTGGAAGGGACTAATTGATGGTCCTTGTCTTGACCCATAATTACATCTTATAGCTAGCCATTCCACTCTTTTCTGTTTTCAGAAATGTTAGTATGCCCAGGGGGGTTGAATTAGAATTTCATGATCAGTGTTGACACACCACAGCACAACAACGAAATGTATCCTCTGCATTTAACACATATGTGACATCGTCACATAGCAGGGGCCAGCTAAGTCAGCACCCGGAGAGCAGTGCTTGGGGATGGTACCTTATACCTCAGTGGTGCCTTGCTGGTCAAGGATTCGAACCAGTAATTTTTTAATTACAAGTGCACTATCCTAACCATTAGGCCACCACTGCCCCAACCAGCTGGCCTTGGATGCCCAGAGGTTTTTTTATGCTTACTTTGGAGTTTTTGCTTCCTCTATTCAGTTGTTTTCTGGCTTTCTTTATTTAATGTCTTTCCTTCATATTTCCAGTTCTGTATAACTCTGTATTTGGAGAGTCAGTGGTATTGAAGGTTTCTGGTTTCCTCCTTGTACTAAAAAAAAAAAAAAAAAAGTTTCACAACCTCTTTCGATATGAGGGGACGTACAGAACTCCGATTTTTTTTATAGAATACTCAGGAAATTATCTCACGAATCACACTGAAGCTACCAGACACAATATGGAAGCAGTTTGGTCTCACTTCAGGGACTGCAAGGCAGCTATAAGCTTAGTGCTCTAATATAGGGTTACCATGTTTGGTGAGAGGAAAAAGAGAATTAATGAGTTTTCATGTTCACTGGCCAATCAGGTAGCACTTCTCTTATGAATATTAATATGTTTTCCCTAACCATCCCATAAAACGAAAATTTGTGTCCAGGGAAGTCCAAAGATATGGCAATCTTACACAATATAAGTGTATACAAGTCTTTTTCAACAATAGTTACAAAACAGTAAGCTGAAGTTCGTTAAACTTCAAGCAAACGATGCAAATCACTGTTCACACGAAAACAAAGATAAAGTTTCAAAGTGCCAATGGTTTCTGGACGTTGTCATCACTCCTGAGTAGCATTACATATAGGGATGTGCATATCATTTAAATTTTAAAGTAAACATGTGCATGAGCCTGGCAAACACTGTGTGATGATACTGATACTGAGTGGTTGCTGTATATATTGCTGCCATTTCCTTTGCTTGGTGCTCCACTGTAACTTGCAACACTGGGTCATATGGGTTGCAGCGCTAAACCCGGACACAAACTGACGATTTTTAAAAAACCACCTGGACACCTGGACAGGGGCCCAAAAAGAAGATGTGTCCGGGGAAACCTGGACATATGGAAACCCTACTCTAATGTGTACGAACCCTGGCTAGGTACTTCAGTAACATCTCTCTCTATCAATCTACTAAAGATCGTAATTTCAGAAAAGCAAGATTGAATCAAAGCAAGTTATTTATTATTCATACATGCACAATCCAGAAGCCGCTTACTAGATGATTTTGGGACTGATTCACCATTGCTGCAGATGGTTTTACATTAGCGTAAGGTAATTTACAGATGTTTTTCAAATTTTGCAGACACATTGTATAAGTGATGAAATTAATTTTTCAGACAGATTGCGGCAAAATTGAAGCAGCACTGTATACTGATAGCAAAGTGAGGAACAGCCTCAGGCACTTGTTGAAGCAACACCACTCAATGGCAGCAAAGGGATGGGTGACTGCAGAAGACAATTGACCTTGTGAGAAACTGTATTTTATCTTATTATGATATTTACTATATTTGATCTTTGATGTATCTTATTACCACTTCAAAGATAATGGTAAGGTCAATAATTAAGTCAAATAATTAGGTCAAAGCCTTATTACCACTTCAAAGAAGGTGGCAATAAGGGGCAGTGTGTGGCTCAGTGGACTAAGCCTCTGTGCTTGTGATCAGGAAGGTGCTGGTGCAAGTCCAGCCTCAGCATGTCTGCTCTTAAGCTCCCTGGGCACTGCAACAGGTGGCTGTCCTTCACAGCCAGGTCTCTCACCTACAGAGTGGGTGCTGTGGGCCAAGTGATGGCTCTGAAGCTTGAGATCTGGCACTTAACCTGCAATTGCTTCATGCCGGGTATGATGTTCATTTAAATCCAGCCCTGCAAGGAGGTCCTCCAACTTACAGGGAAAATTTGGGATTTGGTGGCAGGATTGGCACTCCAGCCACCAGAAAAAAACTCACACTGTTCTATCTGGACTGCTGTGGTGCTGAGGGATCACCTGCTGTACAGCTGCACTCAGGCTCTTATCCCTGAAGTGGTTCATCGTGTGGGGGAGGTATAAGAATTTTCCCATGGGGACCAATGAAATATCTATTATTTTACGGTTAAAAATCAACGCAAGACAAATTGAGGCAGCACCATTAGGTTGCAGTAGAGGATGGAAGGGGTGGCTGCAGAAAACATAAAATTTAGTAAACATTGTAACCCTGGAAGTATTTAAAACTATGACAGTAATGAGTCTCTTTCAAACTTCTCAGCAAAATTATACAGATCAGTGGGGTGTGAAAATATTTTATTTTCTTTGCAACCCCCCCACCCCCCATGCAACCCCTAGGAAAACTATGAATGCAGGCCCACTGTGACATTGTGCCTTTAATAACTACTCGCTGCTTCCTGTCTGTTAACCAGTTTTCGATTCAAGCTGCTACTGTACACTTCCTAAAATCCCTGCAGGATCAAACATCAAAGGCCTTCTGGAAATCTAAGTAGATCACATCGTAGGCCTTTTTGTGATCACTTACTCTTGTAGCTTCCTCAAAGAACTCAAGTAAAAGTTAAACAGGATCTACCTCTCCTAAATCCATGTTCACTATCATGTTATTGGAATCCAGGTAATCTACCATTTTCACTTGGATTATAGCTTCCATTACTTTTCCAGTTATGCAAGTTAACTGATTGGCCTATAGTTTGCTGGATTACTTCTATCCCCTTTTTTGAATATGGGCGTTATATTAGCATGCTTCCAATCTGAAGGTACCATACCCGCAGATAACGGTTTCTGGAATATTAAAGTTAAAGTTTGGCTAATAATATCTCTCATCTCTTTTAAAACTATAGGTAAAATGCTATCAGGGCCCTGCGATTTATTTATTTTGAGTTTAGCTAGGCTTTGAACCACATCAGCCTCAGTTATATATATATTGGTCATAGATGATGCTGTATTCGTACAAAATGGTGGTAAGTTGCTTGTGTTCTGTACTGTGAACAACCGTGTGAAATAATCATTAAACTCATTTACTATATCAATTTCATTTTTAATTACAAGGCCCTTACTTTCCTGAAAATCAGTGATTATATATCAGAGCATGTGAGCGGAGTGGAGCGGTGAGAATTTCCGCTCTTCGCTCACGAGGCTGTTGGCTCCGCCCGCTACTCAGCTGTAATTCGCTCCGCTCAACACCGCTCCTCGCTCCACTAAAATTTCCTCCCGCTCCAGTCAAATTGCTCCACGCTCGCTCCAATTTAAAACAGGGAAAAATAATCTGCATGCCTAACAAATGTCACCTTAAACCGATGCCTTATATCATAAAGAAATGTGAGCAACGGCACTCAGAACAGAAAATATTTATTTTTAAACATCATATAGGCAACAACGGACAGGTTTGGCAATAGCATTCCACACAAAATAGGCTTTAAAATAAAGGAATCAGTGGGCTTAATAGCCTAAAGCAGGGGTCTCCAACTCCGGTCCTGGAGAGCTACCATCCAGTAGGTTTTCTATACTACTTGGCTTATGATGAGCCACACCTGTTCCTGGTATTTACCTGAGAACAGGTGTGGCTCATCAGAAGCCGGGTATGATAGAAAACCTACTGGACGGTAGCTCTCCAGGACCGGAGTTGGAGACCCCTGGCCTAAAGAATATACAGGCTAAGCGCATCCACGTTTTAAATTCCTCAGTTATTTTCTGTTGATGCTGCTGCTGCGTCTATCTCTATAAAATAAAATTTCACTGACAGCGTAACGTGAATTTAAAAAATCCTGTTAGACCTAATTTGAATGACAAACTAATTTATTTGATTACCAAATTATAGGCTTTTATACTTTTATTTACTTTATAGACTTGATATGCTACAACCATATAAAACGTGCTCACGTTTTGCTCTGGCCTCCGCGTGTTCACGTAGCACAGTCATGTTTCCGAGAAAGGTCTTTTTAGATTCCAAAGCGGATCTAAATCTTGATAATTGTATAGATGAATTCTGGGAAGATTTGCGCAAGCCTCAGAGTCAGAATCTTCATTGCTCTGAACTTGGAGAGGTCGGTGGCGGCAGGAAATGCTGATGGAGTTTGTCACAACACTCTCTATGATGGCTCAATAAAAGTTCATCATGATGCGTTGTGGTGTGTGCTGGCACAGGAAACCTAAGCTTTTTTTGTGATGGAGATGATGTGCTTATCCCACTTCAGTGTGTTGGAGATGGTGGACCCTAGAAATTTAAATGATTCAGCCACCGACATAAGCTGGCCCTTCTCCAGGGGGTGAGTGTGTGGGACTGCCGGCGGAAGTTGATCCTCATCTCCATAGTCTTGACAGCATTGAGCTCCAGGTTATTCTGAGCACTTCAAGTCATAAGATGGTTATCTTCTTCATGATAGCTGGCCTCATCATTGTTAGAGATGATGCCCTCTACATTTGTGTCATCCACAAACTTCAGGATTTTGGGGGAGCTGTCCTGGGATGTGCAGTCACTTGTGTATAGTGAAAACAGGAGGGGTGAGAGGGTACAGCCCTGAGGGGAACCTGTGCTGATGGACATCGGCTCAGTGAGGTGGGAGCCCAGGCTCACATACTGCTTCCTATCTGTCATGAAGCTGGTAATCCACTGACAGATGTTGGAGGGTACAGTAAGCTGGGTTAACTTGCCGTGGAGCAGCTCTGGCACAATGGTATTGAAGGCCGAGCTGAAATCCACAAACAGAATCATGGCAAAGGTTCCAGGGGAGTCAAGATGATGAAGGATACAATGGAGGCATACGTTGACTGCATCCTCCACTGATCGATTACTCCTGTAGGCAAATTGTAGAGGATCAAGTAGGGGGTCAGTGATGTCCTTGAGGTATGCTAGCATCAGACCTTTAAAGGTTTTCATGACCATTTACCTCAAAGTGACTGATCAGTAGTCATTGAGGCAAGTCATCATGTCCTTCTTGGGAACGGGAACAATAATGGCAACCCTGAAGTAGTTCGGGACCTTGCAAGTATGCAGAGAGCTGTTGAATATCCCAGTGAAGGCAGGGGCTAACAGGTTTGCTCAGTGTCTTAAGGTGGCAGGGGATACACCATCACAGCCTGCTGCTTTTCTGGTGTTCTGTTTTGTGAAGAGTTTGTGGGAGGGGAGGCTGGAGGAGGTGAAGTGACTGGTTGCAGGGGGGGGGGGGGGGTAGCAATGGTTGCAGGGAACATGGTGACAAAGGGACCATCCTAAGAAGTGGATGGGGGTCAGGGGGGAACAAAAGGTTATGCCCATAGAAATGAATGAAGAGTGGCCATAATGACATAGATACCAAATCTGTGTATGTGTGTGTGTGCGTTTGTCCACACGCACAAACGAGCGGGTATACCTATCCCCATAATGTGATAAATATCCGTTTTTTTCCCTTATGGGGACCGGTTTCTTTGTCATAAGGGAAAACTCTATTTTATAAAAATCGGTGACTGCTATGATACGTGGGAGTTAGTAACCCTGTAATACATAATACAGGCCTGCAGAGCTCATGCAAAAGCATCAGCGGTGAACTTTAGACTGATCTTTAAAAATGTATCTTTACATGTACTAGATAATTTTGAAAAGGAACCATTATAAAAAATAAAGCATACTAAGTTTGGTTTCTAGTGACTGAGTTAAAAAAAATAAGTTCTACCACAACTTATTGAAGCTTGAACCCTGCAGGCTATCATGGTCCATGAGATGTGACAGTTGCATGTACATGCAAAGCTGTGTTGATATTAAGGTCACACATCGTGCAAATCTGTCAGGGTGGCAGAATGGTGCGCTGGGTTTTTGTGTTGCCACCCACCGCCGCTTTGTGTGTGTGGCGTTTCTGCGGATCCTCCGGTTCACTCAGTGTGCACCCTGTGGTGGTTGGTTGATTCCTGCCTCGTGCTAATTTCTTATTACATTATATTATATTATATATGGTGGTGCAGTGGTTAGCACTGTTGCCTCACACCTCTGGGACCTGGGTTCAAGTCTCCGCCTGAGTTACATGTGTGTGGAGTTTGCATGTTCTCCCCATGTCGTCGTGGGGTTTCCTCCAGGTACTCTGGTTTCCCCCCACAGTCCAAAGACATGCTGAGGCTAATTGGAGTTACTAAATTGCCCGTAGGTGTGCTTGTGTGAGTGAATGGTGTGTGAGTGTGCCCTGTGATGGGCTGGCCCCCTGCCCAGGGTTGTTCCCTGCCTCGTGCCCATTGCTTCTGGGATAGGCTCCGGACCCCCTGCGACCCAGTAGGATAAGCATGTTGGAAAATGGATGAAATGGATATTATATTGCTTAGAAATAAATATGAATTTGTTTTAGGGGATTGTGCAGAACATACCAGGGTGATTCCTGTTTTGGGGCACATATTTGGCTGCCTGTTTTCTGAAAACTGAAATGATTGTATTTTATGGTTTAAACATTTTGTCAGGACTATACCATACTGTTACGCACGCGGTGCAGGCGAGCAGGAAAGCAGGCAAGCTGAGCCTGACTGACAGGCAAATGGGGTTTAATGATTACAGACGGGCAGACAGGGACAGGACCAGGCACTACGTCGGACAATGTCAATGACAGAACTAGGGAATACAGATACAGACGCGGACTAAATACACCAGATGGGCAGGAAATAACAAGGAACAGGTGATGACAATCGGGTAGTAACACGAGGTAACGAGGGGGGCGTGGCACACATGAGGATCGGACGAGCCGGGCGTGATAGAACCCCCCCCCCCAAAAGTGCGCACTCCAGGTGCGCCCCAGGGGAGGCGACGGACGAGACGAGGGAACAGGACCTGGAAGACAAAAAGGAGACCATCAGCGGGGTATCGGAAACAAAACAGACACAGAGAACAGGCACAGGGACAGGAAGTAAGAAAAGACCTGACAAAGAACAGGAAACGCCGACAGACAAACCAGAAAAGGAGACACAGGGGGAAGCGAGAAAGGAGGAACAAAAGGACCAGGAGTGAACGAAGGACCCACAGAGGGTGGAGGAGCAGAAACAGGAGGGACGAAGGGATGAGGAGCAGACAAGAGATGCCGGACAGGAATGGACGGAGGACAAAGGGGAGCCCAAGGATGCCAAGGCGGGCGATGGGCGGCGGCCGGAGGGACCGCAGGCGACAGGGAGGGAGGAGCAGGAGGGGACCACGCAAGGGGCAAGGAGACAGGGCCAGGGACAGACGAAGGAGACAAGGAGGGAGTCGGAGGGGCCACCAGCAAAGGGAAGGAGAAGGGGGAAGCCGCAGCAAGTGAAGGCAGCCGACGTGCCGGAGCAGGGGGACCCGCAGGCGACCGACTAAGATCCAGAGACGGGACCAAGGCCGGGTGACGAAGCCCCGGAGGGGGACCTGCAGGCGACCGCCGACCCAGAACCACAGGAAGCGCAGGCACCCCCCGAGCCCCAGCCAAAGCAAGCGAGGGCGAACCAGTGGGCAGGGCAGGCGGGACCCCGGTCCTGCGCCTGTGTCCCCTCCCCTTTCGGGATACACACAGCGGGCACTGCGGCAGCGGCAGGCGAGGGCGCTGCAGGCAAAGCAGCGGCTGGTGAGGGCGCAGCAGCAGGCACCACCCACTCATGGCCAACAGGGGGAGCCACCGCATGAGCCTCGGGTGCAGCCTGAGGTGGGGCCGGTGCAGGATCCCCAGGCATATCTGTAGGCAGAGGCGGGGCTGTAGGCGGCGCTGGGACCTCAGGCGCAGCGGCAGGTAGTGCCACAGGCACCGCCTACTCTCGGCCAGCAGGGGAGCTGACGAGACGGGCAGGGCAGACAGTACAGGCGCCGCCTACACTAGCGGCACTGGCAGGTCCGACACAGGCAGTTCAGGCACAGGCAAGTCAGGTACAGGTAGGTCAGGCACAGAGGGGGCTTCAGCAATTACCGCTAAACCGGCGATGTCCCTTTAAGGGCTCTGGAGACCCGAGGGATTGCATCCCACGTGGCCCTTGATCCCCTGTTAGCCAGGCGCGACACCCTGTAATTATATGCCACTAGCGGCGGCTCCTCTATGATGACGCCGGGGGCTTTGTATACTTGCGGGTGCGTTGCAGCAGCGATGTCTTCGGCAAGCAGGGATTCCCACCAATCACCAGCTAAGAGTGAGGCTGGGAAGAGAAACGCGGCTCTCAGGAAGAGGGTTGGGGCGTCTTCTGGCTTATTGTATATATTTCTCCAGACGTTTTTCACCCTGTTAGGGACATGTACATGGTAATCACAGAGTTTACATAATGTACAAGTCAAACAATACTGAACTTTTCTGGGATACAATGTGTCCCTTTTGCTATGATAGAAGCTTCATTCTTGTAGTATTAACAGTTTTAATTTTATGAAGAGTACAATATCAGGATAATGGAATCTGCATTTTTTGTCCCCATTTTGTTGTCTTGTATGAGGAATTTTATTAATTAGAAATAAAAGTATATGTAGATGCATTATATGTACCTCATTTAACAAAACACTATACAAATATACCAAACACTTACTGTTGTGATTAGAATATTTTTTTAAGTCATTGCCTAACAGCATGAAATAGAATATAACAGGGTGGAACTGAGTAGGCCTCTTAACAAGTAGATTCAGATTCACAACAAAAATACTACTACTACAACTATTAATAATAATACCACTGTAGTAACAAATAATTAAGAAATATATTCATAAAATAATAATAATAATACTTTTTGATTATACAGTACCATTATTATTCATTATCATACACAAGAAATACACTCCAATAAATATTTCCCATAATATATACTAACAGGGTGGAACTTTAAGGGTGCCTGAAACTGGTATGTAATATAAAATTGAGAAAAATACAGGAGAGTTAAAGCTTACCTTAGTCTTCCAGTTGAATTTCCCCCCAAAAACAAATGATGTCACTTTGTGGAAATGGCTGTATGGATTTGTAATCTTTTTAGGGAGCCAAGAAACTAGAGGCCCGCAGGGTGGAAAACGAATGCGGGGACATATAATATATTACATAATTACAGAAAACAAAATAAGTTTCACCAGATTTGTTTCTCTCTCTAAAGGTAGTATACCCTAGTCTATCAAAAGAATAAAGAATAAGTTTTGGTTTTTATAATTTTATAGTTTATATTTACTGAAGAAGTTGAATACATTGCATTTGGGACATGCTAAAATGAGCGCATATTCCAGAGAAATGGTGTTTTAAAGAGATGTAAAAAGATAAAAATAGTAATGTAGCTTTGTTAGAGCACTAGAAAACACCTAAACACATAATAAAATAGGTTTGTTATAAAGATTTGTCTAATTTTATAAAAGAATAAGAGCCAGTTAAACACGAGGACATGAATATGTGGCCCATAACAGGAATCACCCACCAATAGTATATTGTGTACAAAATTATTTCTGTTAAGTATAAATGTCTAGGTCAGAGAGAAATTGATGTATTTGCATTTTTTTTTTATTAATCAGTTGTATTTTAGGTGGCATGCATGGAGCAGTACAAGCTATGTATTGTACAATGTTTCGGAGATCTAGCATTTTGTTAATGAATTTATTTATTCGTTTCCTTGTGATTTGTTTTGTGTTTATAATACTGTTTGGATAATCTGGATCACAGAACTATCAGTTACATTTTTAATCTATAATTATAGGTTCATAAGTTGTCCTTAGTGAACTATTCAGGCAGTGACAGTATTGAGGACCTGCAGAAGGATGCACATATTGTACCAAGGTTAAAGAGGACAAAAAGCATTATAGTAAGCACTTTGTCCCTGACACCACCATAAGTGTGAATTTTTTTTTTCTGAATCAATTTTCTTGTTATATATCCTTTTAAGTGGATATCTGCCATATTGGGCATTGGATCCTAAATGTATCTTAACTTCTTCCAGATGAAGGACAGTAATCCTGAGATTTCAGAAGAACTTTTTGTTTCAAGTGAAGAGAGTGGAGAGGATTTGTTTACACATGAGCAAAGGTCGTTTGCCAAAAGGTCACACATTAATGTAAGCCCCCTTCTACTGTTAACATTCGCATAAACAGATTAGGATAAAGTTATTGGCAGGAGAAAGTTATTATCTAAATTATTGGTTGGTTCTTTAGGGCAATTGTCAATTGTTCCACTGTTAGGAAATGTTTGTCATTACAAGAAAACTTTACTGCTGTTTTATCAGTCGTCAGCTGTTGTCCCACCTAAAGTATAAAGCTGTGTATTTTTGTTGTGTTGTAATGTATGCAGGAGAACTGTCAGGTCCACTGTCCAGCGAGCAGGCAGGAAGCGGGGAATGACAAGGCAGGCAGAACAGAATCCAAAAAGCAAACGGGTTTATTCAGACGAACAGGGCATACAGCGACGAACATCAATGACAGATCTGGGGAACTAACTCAGACGCAGACTAAAATACAAAGGACAAGCCGAAAATAACAGGCAACAGGTGATCACAATTGGGAATTAACACGAGGTAACGAGGGGGGCGTGGCACACAGGAGGACTGGACGCGCAGGTCATGACAAGAACAAACACTTGGTTTTATGTTTTTTTATCTTTAAGGTTCATATGGGTCCTGTAAGATCAGATAGTGAACAGGAAGATATAGCTGACACCAGTGAGGAAAGCGTAGACAGTGAGTTGGAGATTTGAAATAGCAAGCCAAGCTTTGACTCAGTTTGATCAGTCCAAGTGGAATTCTCCTGAACTCTTACCATTCACTCAGGATGTTCAAAATCTTCACTGTCATTTGTCTGAAAATCAGGAAGAGTGTTTAAATGCCCTGAGACAAGATGCTTTGTCTACAAATTGATAATATTTAGCAAAGGTGACTCTTGCTCAAGTGATCCTTTTCAATCGTCGAAGGGAAGGAGAGGTGTCAAGAATGACATTGTCAGCATATCTCTCAAGAGATAAATCAGAACAACATGAAGATGTTAACTTGGCTCTTACAGAACTTGAGAAGAAGCTTTGCCAGCATTTTATTCGGGTGGCAATCGTAAGCAAAAGAGGAAGGAAAGTCCCTGTCCTTCTCACTCCATTAATGAAAGAATCACTTGATCTGTTAAATGAAAAGCGAGAAGAATATTGTCATGCCCAGCTCCGTACGATCCTTGTGTGTGCCACGCCCCCTCGTTACCTCGTGTCAATCCCCGATTGTCATCACCTGTTTCCTGTTTCTCTTGCCTTGTCCGGTGTATATTAGTCTGCATCTCCCACTGTCTCCCAGATCAGTCATGTGTATTGTTCGTGGAAGTTCTTGCCTGTCTGCCCTGTCGTCTCCAAATACACCCTGCTTACTCGTCCATCCAGCTGCTCTCGCCTTGCTTTCCTGCTCACCCGCTCCAC
The DNA here is from genome assembly GCF_048594095.1 of Paramormyrops kingsleyae. Classification (NCBI taxonomy): domain Eukaryota; kingdom Metazoa; phylum Chordata; class Actinopteri; order Osteoglossiformes; family Mormyridae; genus Paramormyrops; species Paramormyrops kingsleyae. Next base: position 36,575,005 of record NC_132801.1, on the reverse strand, counting down.
CAACATGACATAATGACAGATCTCCCTAAAGACTCACCGTGGCAGGACGTGGCGGAAGTGCGTGCTCTTCTAGTACAGCTAGTCCGCGAATGGAGGGAGAAGCGGCATTCGCCGATCGCCTTCACAGAGGCAACCCTGCCTCCACCTACCTGTCCGGGCCGGCGAAAGAAGAGGCGCAGGGGAAAAAAGGAAGAAGCCGCCCTTTTGGGGGCTTGCTCACTTCGCCCCGCTTTCATCCCTGCCGGCGGGCACGGGGACTTCCCGATAATCTGGGAGGTCGCTCCCGCTGCCAGCCCCGCGGACGAGCAGCCGCCTCCCTTGGAGGCTTAACACTACCGGCCGTCGCGCCTATTCAATAGTGGGGCTAGGGCCGTCTGGGACGCTATTCCCCAAATCCCCAAGGCCCTTAAAGGGGCAGCGCCTGCTGACCCGGCGCCCACCCTGGTGCCCGTTCCTGATCTGCCTGTCGTTCCAGACCTGCCTGTTCCAGTCCTGCCTGCGGCGCCCCCTGCTGGCCACGTGTTGGCGGCGCCCGCTGAGGCGCTCCCTGCTGGCCACGGGTCAGCGGCGCCCGCCGAGGCACCCCCTGCTGGCCGTACGCCTGAGGTGCCCGCCGAGGTGCCCTGCTGGCCGCACGCCCGAGGTGCCCGCCGAGGCGCCCGCGGCCCTGCCTGATGCCGCCGCTCTGCCCGTGGCCCTGCCTGATTCCGCCGCTGTGCCCGCGGCCCTGCCTGTCCCGCCTGTCCAGCCCGGCTCGCCTGTCCAGTCCGCGGCTCCAGCTGCATCGCCTGTGGCACTGACTCCTGTTCCCCCAGAACTGGCCCCAGTCCCCAAGGAGGTCCCGGACAATCAGATCCCCGCTCCTTTCTCCTTGGAGAAGGAGGAGCTTGAGTGGGACCCCTCGGGGGCCTCCCTAATTACTCCATCGCCCTTGCCCCTGCAAGGCCGACACTCCCCAGGACACCGCCTTTCTGTCTGTCCGCGTTTGTCGGGTCCTGTCCTGGCTTTTGCCCTTGTGCCTGTTTTGTGTTTCCGTCCTGTTTCCTGTGCCTCGTTGATGGTCTCCTTTTTTGTCTTTCAGGTCTGGTTCCCTCGTCTCATCCGTTGCCTCCGGGGGGTTCTGTCACGCCCAGCTCCGTATGATCCTCGTGTGTGCCATGCCCCCTCGTTACCTCGTGTCAATCCCCGATTGTCTTCACCTGTTTCCTGTTTCTCTTGCCTTGTCCGGTGTATATTAGTCCGCGTCTCTGTAGGAATTAATAGCTCAAATAAATTTTTATATTCTCCACCAATATGTTTGAATTAATTAAAGTTTAATTAATTATTATTTAATGCTGATTATTAATCAATTGTTATGCCGAATGGTCGGCTCCTCCAAACTCAATTGCGGTATCCCTGTGAGTCTGTTAATGTGAGACTTAAATGGGATTCACTAATTACCAGTATCGCTTAGTAACCTGGGTTAGAAGGCTCGTCCAGCGAGCTGCATCACCAGGTAATGTACACGATTGGTAGCGAAGCTCCCCTCACGGCCAATGAGAGAGAGTCTCGCGATGTTTCAGGCGAGTTTGAGGTTCAGAGCGTGTAGCAAGATCGCACAATGGCAGGAACTTATTATGAGACACACAATGACGGAGGCTAAAGTTGTGTAAAAGACATGCATTTATTCCTAGCTAACACTATAACTAACATAAGACAGACATTACACCTAACACAAACAACAAACACAAAATAACGGAATAAAACAAACGATGTAATTATGAAAATGCAATGACCGGATTTAAATGAGTAACCTTAAATGGGAAATACTGTTCTGCAAAGCAAGCATAGTTTGTGGAAACACGACCCTAAAGTCTTATAGCAGGTTAAACAGAACAGCTTAAGTTGTTAGAATGAAAGGAAGTTGGTTTACTTGGTTGAAGAGTGAGGGGGGGGGGGTCTTGGCAGTTGATGGCAGAGCTGCTGAGCTGATGGCACTCAGGAAGGCGTGGTGTTTGGAGCAGTGGAGTGGAGTCCCTTTAGATTCTCTCTCCTGGTGAAGCTTTGTCTTGGGTGCTGTTCTCTGTTCAGCTGGGCCTTCACCGGAGGGCTTCTTGTGGGTTTCTCTTCTCCCGGGCTGATGTTCTCCTTCGGGCGGATGGTTTTCTCTGCGCCGGCTGGCAGTTGTTCTGCTCTGCTGCTGGTTGTTCTCTGCTCCCCTTTGTTCTGAGGTGCTAGATTTTTATGGTCTAAAGTTCATGAATAGGGATGACCAGGAATTCGACTCCTGGCCCAATGGCTGGCCATCCATTTGGCGGGCTTTCGGAAGGGGGTCTGTATCAGTCCTTTTGAGATTTATGGCCCGCCTGATTCTACCTTTACTGATGATTTTCATTAAGCTGTTATAACTTTTGATACATCCACTTTTATGGTAATCACTGACCAGATTTGGAATCAGGGGTGATTAACAATCAGTTTGATACCAAACATGCCATACCAGCTTCACAGGTACATACCTCATACCATCTGCATTAATTGATTAAACAATTAATTATTGTATCTATGTGACTGATTCACCTCAGTATAGGATACAGGGGTTTTGGGTTGCACCTCAACAGATGTTACACTTTGTGCGGATATTACATCGAATATTCCTATTACAAACAGCACATCTTATCCATAGATAGGCGTGGCCGTTAGTTTGTGGTAATATCAATATAAGTTGCACATCTGGAAACAACATATTTTGTTTGGTGTGGCTTGTGCCAATTCATCTTCTCCAGAATGGATAAGATACACCTTAATTCAGTTCTTTTAACATAGCATGGTAGAAACAAAGAAACTTGGTGACTGTCCACCAAGATCAGATAAGGACCACAAAGGAATGTTGGAAGAGAAGGGGGGGTTTTTAACACAGAAGACTCTCTAAAAGTTAGGACACATACAAACATAACGTATCTGTATATTGAGACTAGTAGTCGTGAGTAAATCAATATACAGGGTATACAAAAGCCAGACTTAAATGAAACTTCCTTTAGGGTGTTTGTCTGTTGGGTGAGTGAAATGTAAGGCAGAGTGTATGTGGAGGGGGTTGGGTGCCAAGTCGAGGGACCCCTGTCCGGGAAGTCCACTCTGCTTGTCTGTAGGTCCCTAAATCTTTGGGCAATAAAAGTTGGAGTGCTAGCCTCCCTGGTTATCTGTGTGTGTGTGTTTGTGTGTGTAACCCCCCTTTGGTGCCTCTCGTACCAGGCTCGGCCTTGTCTCAGGCCACCTGGAATTTAGGCCCTGTGATATGTGCATGTGTGATCCTACATATCCCCCCTTTCGGCTGATGATGGCATTGCCATCATTCAGGCGACGGAAGTTGAAACAGGATCACCACCATGCAACGAGGCATTGTTGACATCCTATTGTTTGGCACTCTGGGTGGCACAGTGACAGGATGGACAGGGAGGAGGCGCAGGGGCTGGCGCCTGGCTTCTGGGACCGCGAGGAGTGGTGAATCTTATGTCGAACAGGTTGCCAACGGCTGCTGCAGCTCCCAGCAGGGTGCTCAGGAGCCTCTTGGGCCATCGATTGGACTCAGCTTGGGTCACGGTCGTTGGGTTACTGCTCCAACCTGTGGGTAGTGTCAGCGGCAGCATGATGCAGGGCCTCCTGAGTCCATCTGACACCTGTCCCACTAGTTTGGGGTCTCTCGGGCAGGTAATGGCTCAGTTGACATCGTCCGACGAATACTCTTTCTGTATGGGTACAACAGTTAGTAATCAAGATACCGGGCTGTCCCCGGAAGATGGTGCCAGGTGGAGGCCCAGGGAACGCCGTGTCAGACTGGAGCCTCAGCCTCCTAGGCAGAGTAATGCTAATAGCGGGGGCAGCATCATCCTAGTAATAGGGGGTAGAAAATAAAGACCAGATTAAGATTGAGGGGGTGAGTCGAGACTCTGAATGTTGTGCACACCGGTGCAAAAGGAACAGGGAGGAAGAAATAATGGGCAACAATTCTCGACCAGAGAACAATTGCAAAGAAACAAACGGGACAAAGAAAATTGCAAAACCGGATCCTCTTCAGTAATTTCCCGGGCACGCGTGAGCCACCCCAGGTCCTTACCAAAAACAACAACCAAAATAAAATGAAAAGCTATCAAAAGAAAGAAACAGATAAGTACGGCAAAAACTGAAAAGGTCACCCAGATATCAGTAGTCAGGCCCACCACCTTAATCTACCCTATCTGTGACCATCTTTCCTCCCCTTTCTCTTTGGTCTTTCTCCTTGGGAGTTTGGGGAGATTTCAGACTGAAAAGATGTCTTTCTTTTGGTTGGAATGTGGTTTATTCCAAGCTGCTGGCTTCGTCTTGAGAAGACTGGTTGGTGGGTGTTTCAGGCTTTCTCTGGGCTTGGTGTTTCTTGATTTGATTCCGATGAACCCACTTGAGGCATGTTTCGTGGGTGCCTTTGTTGGTTCGGATTCGGTAAGCCACAGGTGACAGTTTGTCCACGATCTCATGTGGTCCTGACCAGCGTGGTAGAAGCTTCCTGGAAAGTCTTTGTGCTGAGTTTGGTTGCACAAACCTATAGTACCAGATTTTGTCTCCCACTTGGAGTTCATCTTGTGAGGTTTTCTGGTCATAGTAGGCTTTCCTGCCCTCTGCGGTTCTTTGCAGGTTTTGTTGGGCAAAGGAAGCTCTCAAATGCTGGTGCAGGTTGTCCAGATATTGTTGTGTGGTTGGTAGGGCAGGTGGAGAGGGAGTGTCATTTGTTGTCCTGTCATCAGTTCGAAGGGGGACACTCCTGTGGACTTGTGGGGTGTGGCTCTGATTGCCATGAGCACCAGAGGCAATTTCACATCCCAATCTTTCTGATTGGATGCCACATATTTCTTGAGCATACCGACGACAGTTCGGTTGGTCCGTTCTACTTGGCCGGATGCCATAGGATGGTGGCTGATGTGGAACTGGGCTTTGATCCCCAACAGTTTCCAAATGTCCTGCATCACTTCGGCTGTGAAGTGGGTGCCTCGGTCTGAGTTGACTTTCAGTGGGAGGCCAAACCTGGAAAACACATGGTTCGTGAGTAGATATGCCGTTGTCCGGGCTGTGTCGTTGGGTGCCGGGAGGCATTCTACCCACTTAGTGAACTGACAGGTGACTGTGAGGAAGTATTTGTTTCCGCGAGCTGATCTCGTCAGGGGTCCTACCCAGTCAATCTGTAGATCTGACCATGGGAAATTGATACCCCGTCGCTGCAGAGGTGCCTTGTGGTTTGGGTTTGCTGGTTGAAATTGGCAGCAGACCAGACATCCTTTCACATATTCTGTTACATCCTGTCGCATGTTAGGCCAGTAGGCTACTTGACTAAGTGTCTCGTAGGTTGTTTTGGCATTGCGGTGTCCTGCACAGGGTGCGTTGTGGGCGTACAGTAGCATGACCCCCCTTTGTGCCTGAGGGACCACGAGCTGTGGTGAAGTGTGGGCATCAGGGACATCAAGAGGTACGCCCTCGGCAAGATGAAGAAAGGGTAAAGCCATCATCAGGTGATGGAGGTCAGGAAGGGATGCCTGATCAGTTGTGGAGATCGAGTTAGCAGAGAGGTCGCGGAGGTGATCGCAGACCTTATTGAACACAGCATCAGTGGGCTGGAGAGAGACGATGTCAGAGTTGGAGACCTGAAGGGAAACTTCCAGAAGTGAGGCCTCTGGCATCGAGGTAGGTGCTCGGCTGTGGCTGCAGGTGACGACCTGGACAGCATGGGCGGGTGGGAGGGGACAGTCACCATGCAGTGCTCCTGCTTTAGCGAGTGCATCAGTGTGGTCATTGTACGTCTTGTCCAGTTCTGGGAGTCTGGAATGACCACAAACCTTCTTCCAGTAAATCTGCGTGTTTCGTGCGGTAATCAGAGCATCGCACGTATGCAGGAGGTCTTTGTGTTTGACTGGCTTGTTCCCTGATGTCTTGAAGCCATTCCGTGTCCAGTGAGGGAGATGGCACATGAAGTTGAGACGTGCATAGCTGAAGTCTTTGCAGATCAGCAGGTCCTTTACTTCACGTTCGGAGGCCATCTCCAGGGTGATTAGGATTGCTGCCAGCTCTGCGTACTGTGACGTGTGAGGACCAAGCTTGAGCTGTTGTGGTGGGACAGGGTCGTCATTGAGCCACAGAATGCCAGCTCCAGATTTCAGGGTCCCCTGATGTTTGAATGAGCACCCATCTACATAAATGGTGATCATGTCTTGACAGACATTTTCATCAAAGTAGTGGTGTTGCGACGGTTCCATTGGTGTGGGCGTGTCCACAATGTTGGGTGCTGCTGGTTCCTCCTGAGAATAGTTGTGGCAGCTGGGTGACTGTACTGCGTCAGGCTGGGCAGTTATGGCATGGATTGTCAGGTGTTGGTCGTCAGCAAGCTCCACGTGACATACAATCTCTTTTGTCACTGGTGACTCTTCTACCTCCATGGTCATTACCAGATCTGTGACTTCCATGCCTTGGGGCCACATGCCTTTCCCGATCTTGGGGCAGAAGGATCCCAGGGTAGGGTCCTGCCTGCACAGGAAGGAGTCATGATGCTGGTATGGGTCTCTTGCGTCAAGACACTGATCTCCAGCTGTGCTCTCTCCATGGTGTGGAGTGAGGTCCGAGGAGACAGCCAGGGTTTGACATTCCCATGTGGCTGTGTCAGGTGTCCACAGCGGCAGCGGTTCTCTAACTTGAGCCCAAATTTTCTGACGTTGGAAGTCTAACAATGGCTCGAACCGGTTCATCAAATCTTTCCCAATGAGGAATGGAATGGACTCAAGTTGGGAAATGTATACAGGGTGCATTACATTCATGGGGCCGATGGACAAATTGAGGGGGATCATGTGATCCATCCTGGTGCCCACTGGTGAATATGCCTGCACGTCCAAAGAGCATTTCCTCGGCTGGAGGGTTTTGTTCTTCTGGGCGGCTAGGTGCTGCACCTGATAGAAGAGACTGGCTGACATGAGGGTGATGTCTGCTGCAGTGTCGATGAGGGCCTCGAGGGTGAGAACATCTTCCAGGGTGATGGAGAGGTAGAATTTCTTGGCTACCCCCCTTTCCATCAGGTCACCCAGAAGCTGTGGCACAGGGGCCTGGCCAGGAAATGGTGAGGCGTCGCCACAGTCAGATTGGTGCTCTGAGTCAAGGCACACAACCAGGACAGTGCTGCCGGGCACCGGCGGGGGCTCATCCCCTTGATCAAGCTCTGTGTTGGTGATGGCAACATCAGGTGCTCTTACTGGGCATGAGTCAGTAGCACTTTCTAATTGAGGTGGGACTTCTTCAGTTGTTCCAATATTTCTGGTAGGGAAGGCCGATGACTGTTGAGTGTCATTTGGGGCTGACCTCTGAGGGAGTTTGTAGGCATTGTCTGGTGTGGGTTCAGGTGAGGGTTGTGGGGTCCTGCGTGATTTGTGCTTCCGTCCTAGTCATTTTGGATCTTTCTTCTGAAAGTCCTCTTGACCCTTGAGGGGATGCTGAGTAAAGAAATCACGCAGCAACTGTAGTAGATTAGACTCCTCTTCTTCCTTGGTTCGTCCAGGCCTCGAGTCTGGATCGTAACCTCTCCTTCTGTCTTGCCAGTTCCGTGGTGGATTCCGTCGGGAACTTGGGGGAGAGCTTAGCTTAGGAAACTGGTTTCCCTGTCGGTCTCTCCACTTGTTCCATGGCTCCATTGGTCTTAGCTTACCCTTGTTAGGATAGCGCCGTGTCTCCCACCAGTCTGGCTGAGTCTTTGACTGCTGTGGGGGCACACCAGGGTAACGCTCACTGTGGCTTGCTGTTCTCCAACCTCGGTCGTGGATTGGTGGTTGATGAGGAGGGTGGCCACCTTCCAACGCTAGATGGGATCTGTAGTGCCAAGGTTCAGCACTGCCGGAGCCTTGGTTGCCTTCTCAGCTGCTGTTCTTTGTTTGTGGTACGCCTTGATCGCCAGGTCTCGCAGTTGTTGACTTGTCATGGTGCGGGGACAAGCCATGAGCCCCAGGTAGTGGTTAATGGTTGGGTGGAGGTTCCGAAGGAAGAGAGCCTTGAAGTTCGCATCTTCTTCCATGTCTGGCTCATTTCTGGACCCAAAATATGCCCGACGAAGGCGATTGTAGTAGGCTTGGGGAGCTTCTTGTCTGCTCTGTTTAACATCGAAGGCGACGGCGATACCTTGTTCTGACTCAGGATCAGCAAACTCCCGAGTCAGTGCTTCGTGTAGCAGCATGGCGTTGGCTTTGATTCGACTAGGTTGTCGATCCAAGAAGCTGCGGACCTCCAGGCTAGATGTGATCCTGATGAGGTAGACTCTGTCCTCATTGGTCACATTGTCCAGTCTTTGGAGGTGGAAGTCAATGTCTTGGAGGTAGGCATGAATGTCGTGGCCTCCTCTGGGATTCGGGGTGAACGTGTTGATATTCCGAGCTACTTTATCAAGCTCCTTTGTGGTAGCACGGTGCTGGTGTAACGTTCGCTTTGGTAGGCCTGTTCCATCTGTGGTGTCTTCTCTGAGAGAGACCTTCTGGGTTCTTGGTTCCTCAAGGTCTGGTGATGGGCAGGGAGTTACCTTGTCCCGATGAGAGATCCCCGTGTGCCTTGGGAGCGACCGCACTGTTAGAGATGACGTCGGTCCCATCGCTGATTCGTAGGATGTTCCAAATTCTGACTTCACCTCATATGCTTGCTTCAGTCCCCGTCTCAGCTGGTCAATCTCTTCTGCGTCAGCCCAATGTTTCGTTCTGGCCTCGGTGAGCTGTTCTTGGGAACTGATCAGTTGGTGATTCAGCTTGTGCAGGCATCTCTGTGCCTCGTCCAGATGGTTTTCCAGGGCCTGGATCCGACCATCCTTTTTCTTGAGCTCCGTGTGGGCTCTGTCCAGCAGGGTGTCGGCCTGGTCCAATCTGGCTTCAAGGTTTTTTCTGGTGGCTCTGGCTTGCTGTTTTTGCTGGTCAGCTTCAGCTCTGAGCTCTTCCAGGGCATGTTGAAGCTTTTTGCTGGTGTGAGGCATCTCGCCTTCTTCCGTCTCCTCCTCCTCATGGGGTGGAGAGCTTCTCTTTTGGAGTTCTTGCTCCAGGTTCCCAATGTGATGTTGGGCCTGGGCGGCATCTCTCTGTGTCTCTGTCAGTAGTCGTTGGGTGTTTTCCTCCTGCTGTTGGAGTGCTTGCACCCTTTGCTGGAGACGGGACGTTCCCTCTTCATTCATCTTCAGCCTGGCTAGTAGTTTGTGTGCGAGGGAGCCGAGTATTTTGGTTAGCTCTTTACTCCCGCATTTCTGAGTGGGTGGCATGTCCATAAGTTCGGCAATGTCGTCCTCAATTTGGTCAGCTTCTTTGGACCATGTGAGATCGACATGACCAGGCGGCAAGTTGGGAGTCACATCTTCAGGCCAGATACCAAAGTCTTTCCACTGGTCCAGTGGGCTTTCGATGTGGGTCATTGTGACTCGGTCAACAGGAGGGTGGCTGCAGAAATCTGTTACTCAGGTTGGGTGTTGCCTAGGTGGGTGGCTTGACACCTAAATCTGGGCGAACAAATTAAACCAACAAAATAAAATAAAGTAGAACTTGGGGCCTGTCAATGGGTAACTGGAAGGGTGTAGTGAACCACGGGAATAGTTACCCACGACAAAATAAACAAACAAAAATTGTTCCCTGGGAGAAGTTGTTGCAGGTTAGAACAGTGTGAGTTACTCTAGAGCCTGAGAGATGCCCTAGTGAGGGGGAAAGGATAAAGCCTTATCCTGGAAATTGCAGATCTGTGGCTATTGACAGTGTCAGAAGACCACAGGAGAAGTTGGGAACAGGAAATGAGAAATAACAGCTTCAAACCAATGGGACTGCATTCAAACGTAGCTTGCTGTTGCAGATCAGATTACCCCTGGGTTGGGCTCTGTTGTACAACTCCGCTTTGACCAGAAGGGGGACCACTAGCAGGTTCTGCTTTATTTGTCCCTATATGAGGTGTTGCGGTGTTAAGCTAGTCATGCAGTTAGAGAGGCTTGAACGCTGTCAGGTGTCCCTCCTGAGTAGGGCACGTCCCACAAGCTCAATCCCAGCCAAGCAGGCCCAAGTCCAGCTCCCACTCCCCCGATCCCCAGCAATGTCAACTTGGAAGGGGGTGTTCTGTACGCACAACTGAGACAAGCCAGGTGGGGCTCAGCTTATCGGGCGCACTTTTGGCCCTGACTCGAACAAGAGACGGCGCAACGGCACTCAGGTGTCACCCAACCGATTGAGAGTCCAAGCTAGGGCTGTTCTCCTGAACTTCGCCCTAGACGAGGTCCTGCTCAAACTTGTAATGACCTCCCGAGATACCTGCCAACCTTGCCCTTAATGAGTCAGCGGGTGCAGCCGGGCTGGCGCGCTTTTGGGCGTCCAATTGCTGAGAACTCCCCTTCGGTTCTGACAAATTGTACGATCGTAAGCAGTGACAGCAGAGCTACAGGTAAGCTCAACCAACAGAGAGCGAATGGTAAGCACTCAGCACAGGAAAAGCTCAACTGATCACATCCAAAACCTCAATGCCTCCCTGATGTGTAACTGGTTTACTGTTATTAATAATGGTTGAACTTCTATGCAAGTCTCCTTGTTGGGGGAGAGAGAGTGAATGAAAGCATAAAATGAAATAAAACCTAAAATAAATCAAAAAGGTAAAACAGAAATCAAACCAAATTAATTGGTTCTTATTGTTTAATTGTAAACATCAATTAGGTATGCAGCAATAACCTAATTAGATGTTAATGTGTTGTGATCTAATCGATTTGGTCTGTGAAGTTGATTCCTGCTTTCAGGCAAGAACCTGTGTGTCCAATTATGTGTGTTGGTATTACCGGTGTTGACCACTAGAGACCCAACTCAGATGTTGTTACACTACTATGGCTGACCACTAGAGACGCAATTTCGAAATGGAGTGGTAGTTCTATGCCTAACCACTAGAGGCGCAATTTCGAAATGGAGTGGTAGTCCAATGCCTGACCACTAGAGGCGCACTTTTGAAATGGAGTGGTAGTTCTATGCCTGACCACTAGAGGCGCAATTTCGAAATGGAGTGGTAGTTCTATGCCTGACCACTAGAGGCGCAATTTCGAAATGGAGTGGTAGTCCAATGCCTGACCACTAGAGGCGCAGTTTCGAAATGGAGTGGTAGTTCAATGCCTGACCACTAGAGGCGCAATTTCGAAATGGAGTGGTAGTTCAATGCCTGACCACTAGAGGCGCAATTTCGAAATGGAGTGGTAGTCCAATGCCTGACCACTAGAGGCTCAATGGGACGTTGCTCCCTTTGTGGGGGGGTCCCAGGTACGTGAGCCTAAGGGGTGGGGTCACTGGTGACCCAGGAGAAAAAAACAAATGGCGTCAGGCAGGCCTTCAGGGCTCTGACCTTTAAGTGGTTAGAGTGGCGTCCGCTGACTGCACTCGTAACCAAGACGGTTGCTAGGCGATTGCCGACGCTAGATGAGTGACATACACTTTTAAAGTATGCACACGCCGCTTGCGGCTAACTTCTGTGTCTTGCGCAGTTTAAAACCCCTTAAAACAATTGCTGAAGCGAGACAGCGCTCGCGTTACGGCGACGGATCTAAATAGCGAGTGCACTATATCTCGTCGCAAATGGTGCTTAACCACGGCGGGTCTCAAGCACTGGAGACTCCCAAATTCTAAATAACATACACACTTGGCTCACAGCGCAAAGTGGTGTTAAACTTGCTTTGTCTAAAGCAGGCACACACATACGAGAAAGATCCTGATAGGTAGCTAAGCTATCGGTCTTATCTCAGGGAGTCCTAGCAACAGAATTCAGGTTAGATCCTCTTAACAAGAATTCCTGTTCGCTAATAGAAAGAGAGATCTCTGCCAGGATTTATAGAAAGGGAGAAACTCGTCCGAATCTATCCTGGAAACAACGCGCTATACCTGAGAATCTCGTCAGATATAGGGTTTAAGTTTACTGCAGTTTAAAACGAATGAAACCTAAAATAAAATAACCGAAAATAAAACAAAAGAAAATAACTACTAATAATAGAAATAAAAAATAATAAGCCCGTACAATCCCGCTTAAATGCCTTCGGACTGCCGTGAGTGCAATTAATCCTCAACTTTGGAACCCGTTCACAGTAGCGCTTATTCAACTGCACGTTCGGTCATAAAAAGTTTAAATTGTGTGCTCTTAAAAAGTTTGAACCTTGTGCCCGCATTCTCCACCATTAATGTAGGAATTAATAGCTCAAATAAATTTTAATATTCTCCACCAATATGTTTGAATTAATTAAAGTTTAATTAATTATTATTTAATGCTGATTATTAATCAATTGTTATGCCGAATGGTCGGCTCCTCCAAACTCAATTGCGGTATCCCTGTGAGTCTGTTAATGTGAGACTTAAATGGGATTCACTAATTACCAGTATCGCTTAGTAACCTGGGTTAGAAGGCTCGTCCAGCGAGCTGCATCACCAGGTAATGTACACGATTGGTAGCGAAGCTCCCCTCACGGCCAATGAGAGAGAGTCTCGCGATGTTTCAGGCGAGTTTGAGGTTCAGAGCGTGTAGCAAGATCGCACAATGGCAGGAACTTATTATGAGACACACAATGACGGAGGCTAAAGTTGTGTAAAAGACATGCATTTATTCCTAGCTAACACTATAACTAACATAAGACAGACATTACACCTAACACAAACAACAAACACAAAATAACGGAATAAAACAAACGATGTAATTATGAAAATGCAATGACCGGATTTAAATGAGTAACCTTAAATGGGAAATACTGTTCTGCAAAGCAAGCATAGTTTGTGGAAACACGACCCTAAAGTCTTATAGCAGGTTAAACAGAACAGCTTAAGTTGTTAGAATGAAAGGAAGTTGGTTTACTTGGTTGAAGAGTGAGGGGGGGGGGGGTCTTGGCAGTTGATGGCAGAGCTGCTGAGCTGATGGCACTCAGGAAGGCGTGGTGTTTGGAGCAGTGGAGTGGAGTCCCTTTAGATTCTCTCTCCTGGTGAAGCTTTGTCTTGGGTGCTGTTCTCTGTTCAGCTGGGCCTTCACCGGAGGGCTTCTTGTGGGTTTCTCTTCTCCCGGGCTGATGTTCTCCTTCGGGCGGATGGTTTTCTCTGCGCCGGCTGGCAGTTGTTCTGCTCTGCTGCTGGTTGTTCTCTGCTCCCCTTTGTTCTGAGGTGCTAGATTTTTATGGTCTAAAGTTCATGAATAGGGATGACCAGGAATTCGACTCCTGGCCCAATGGCTGGCCATCCATTTGGCGGGCTTTCGGAAGGGGGTCTGTATCAGTCCTTTTGAGATTTATGGCCCGCCTGATTCTACCTTTACTGATGATTTTCATTAAGCTGTTATAACTTTTGATACATCCACTTTTATGGTAATCACTGACCAGATTTGGAATCAGGGGTGATTAACAATCAGTTTGATACCAAACATGCCATACCAGCTTCACAGGTACATACCTCATACCATCTGCATTAATTGATTAAACAATTAATTATTGTATCTATGTGACTGATTCACCTCAGTATAGGATACAGGGGTTTTGGGTTGCACCTCAACAGATGTTACACTTTGTGCGGATATTACATCGAATATTCCTATTACAAACAGCACATCTTATCCATAGATAGGCGTGGCCGTTAGTTTGTGGTAATATCAATATAAGTTGCACATCTGGAAACAACATATTTTGTTTGGTGTGGCTTGTGCCAATTCATCTTCTCCAGAATGGATAAGATACACCTTAATTCAGTTCTTTTAACATAGCATGGTAGAAACAAAGAAACTTGGTGACTGTCCACCAAGATCAGATAAGGACCACAAAGGAATGTTGGAAGAGAAGGGGGGGTTTTTAACACAGAAGACTCTCTAAAAGTTAGGACACATACAAACATAACGTATCTGTATATTGAGACTAGTAGTCGTGAGTAAATCAATATACAGGGTATACAAAAGCCAGACTTAAATGAAACTTCCTTTAGGGTGTTTGTCTGTTGGGTGAGTGAAATGTAAGGCAGAGTGTATGTGGAGGGGGTTGGGTGCCAAGTCGAGGGACCCCTGTCCGGGAAGTCCACTCTGCTTGTCTGTAGGTCCCTAAATCTTTGGGCAATAAAAGTTGGAGTGCTAGCCTCCCTGGTTATCTGTGTGTGTGTGTTTGTGTGTGTAACCCCCCTTTGGTGCCTCTCGTACCAGGCTCGGCCTTGTCTCAGGCCACCTGGAATTTAGGCCCTGTGATATGTGCATGTGTGATCCTACATCTCCCACTGTCTCCCAGATCTGTCATGTGTATTGTTCGTGGAAGTTCTTGCCTGTCTGCCCTGTCGTCTCCAAATAAACCCTGCTTACCCGTCCATCCGGCTGCTCTCGCCTGCTTTCCTGCTCGCCCACTCCACCAACGTCACAAATATGAAGTAAATGCCTATTTATTTGCTTTGTCAAATTCATTGCACCACTTCAGAGGTTCAGATTGCATACGGCAGTTTGTGAAAGAGTGTCAAAAACCCTAAAGCGCTTACATCTATGAAGCTCAGAAAACACATTGCAACCCTCTCTACAGTACTTAATCTGAAAGATACAGAGCTTGATCAGTTAGCTGATTTTCTTGGACACAATGTTAGAGTTCACCGCATGTATTACCGCCTTCCGGAGGGTACACTCCAGCTTGCAAAGATAAGTAAGATACTTGTGGCACTTGAATAGGGACGGCTTTGAGATTATAAAGGGAAAAGCCTAGATGAGATCCACATCGATCCGTCTGGTACTGAGCATTTTTAATTACATTTGTTAACTTCGGAATATTGATGTCAGCTTTACAGTATTTAGATACAGTGGTACCACGCTTCTCGAACTTAATCCGTTCCGGACTCCGGATCGAATCCTAAAAAGTTTGAGTTCTGATCGAATTTTTCCCAAAAGAAATAATGGAAAATCAATTAATTGCTTCCCGGCCCCCCAAAATTACACCTAAATATGTTTTTTTTTTTTTTAGCAATTAAACACAAAATGAACAGGATAAAAGCAGTGGAAGTGAAATGTTCTGGCAAACTGTCAGGCAACTCAGGAGGAGGAAGCAGGGCTTTACTTGGAGGAAGTACAGCGGCAACTCAGACAGGGACTTGCCCATATCTAGGTTTGAGGTCACTGAAGTAGTCAAAAAACTCTTCGATGGTAAGGCTCTGGGTGTGGATGAGATTTGTAAATTTATAATCTTAACATGGCAGCAGCCCCTAAACAGTTTTGTTTAACGCCTTAAACACACGCATTGCCAGGGTTGCCAACTCTCACGTGTTTGGTGTGACATGCTTTTTGACTCTCGTGCTCACGCAAGAAATCTTAGGGCAAATCTATATTATGCTGAATTAAATCACTCATATTACGATTACAGTGGTACCTCGGTTCTCTAACTTAATCCGTTCCGGACTCTGGATCAAATCCTAAAAAGTGATCAAATTTTTCCCATAAGAAATAATGGAAAACCAATTAATTGGTTCCCGGCCCCCCAAAATTACACCTAAATATGTTTATGTTTTTTTTTTTTTTTTTTTTTTTTTGCATTTAAACACAAAATTAACAGGATAAAACAAGAAGAGCATTTTTTTCTTAATGGCTTCCAAAACAATAAAGATCTTATCCCAACATTATCCCTGTCCTGCCCCGATCATCCGCTCCTTCCGTGTGCCACGCCGCCTCGTTAACCTTGTGTGGGATCCCCATGTGATCAGCTGTTTCTGGTTGTTGTCATTAGTCCTCTGTATTAAGTCCGCGTTTCAGATTGTTTCCCCAGTCCGGTCTTTGGGTGCGTTCGACTTGCTTACAACGCTGGCTTAAAGCAACGCATTCTGATCCTGACGCAATGCATTACAGTACGGTTAGATGCATTGTGACCTCTCACCCGGCTGCACAAACTGGAACCGGCTCCGTGACGACACACCTTTTCTCTTATTGGCTGAAGAGTTTAGTTACACGCATGGCGTTTGTATCCCAGGCAGTTCCGACGCGTAATCTGCTATTTCTCCCGAATATCACGTAAAGCAGTGAGAACTGGTTTCAGTTAATTTACCTGGTAAAATAAAGTTTAAATAAATGACATAAATGGTCTAATAGTACACGTAAGTTAGTGGTTTATTTATTGTTAGTTACTGTAATGTTGCGCTGCTTTATTTGGTTAATCGTCCAATCTGTGAAGAAGGCATTCAAGTAAGAATTGCATTGTAGTATGACTCATTTCCTGGCACGTACAATTTATTAGGTCGGCGTTCACGGTTCGACTTCTGATATTCAGATCGAGTTCTAGGTCAAACTGGTTTGTTCGACTTTCAAGAAATTCGAGTTCTAGTGAGTTCGAGAACCGAGGTACCACTGTATATTGTGTATATGGAGGAGTTTGTTTCTTGAGCTTGCTAGTGAGAGTGGGGTGGTTAAGAACTGTTTTGTCCTTTCATTTACCTTTTAGACAGAGTTCATGTTGATACTGAAGAACCAGGGGATGACAGTACTCATGAGGACATGCCAGGTGTGTGATCTCCATTGCTTTTCACTCTTCACTGTAATGACGTTAAGCTAATGGTAACTAGCAAAAATGCAACAGTAAACAATTTAAATGCTTGTGGAGTGTTATTTTAGCAAGTTATTGTTGTCTTTCCTGTAGCACCACAAAGGACCAAAAACCTAAATTTACACCCGGCTGACAAAAAGATTTTATGTATGTTGTTTTTCCTTAAATTGTGTGTCATAGATGATACACCTGAACAGCAAGAAGCAGAGGTAACATCAACACGCACTGACTCCATAGAGACCAAACGTGATGGACTCAGCACACCTGTACTTAAAAATAATCTGGGACCAGGCCAAAAGAGAGGTGAACTTGCCATTTCATGGTTAACTTTGGGAGAGTAAACACAAATGTCTGTGATGACTTCTTGTGGTCTTTT
This sequence comes from Paramormyrops kingsleyae, assembly GCF_048594095.1. Lineage (NCBI taxonomy): Eukaryota > Metazoa > Chordata > Actinopteri > Osteoglossiformes > Mormyridae > Paramormyrops > Paramormyrops kingsleyae. The sequence goes on along the minus strand of NC_132801.1, from coordinate 36,558,098 downwards.
TTTGAATGCAGATTTTTCAAGTAAAACTAAATGTCTTATTTGCTTAGGCCGTCAGACTCCTTCCAGAAGGAGCTGGACAAAGCCTGAAATCTCTGCCGTGGAGAGACATTTGAAACAATTTATCATCACTGGTCAAGTCAAAGGAAAGGACGATTGTGACCGTTGCCGTAATTTAGAGCCCAATGACCTGAAAGACCGGGATTGGAAAGGAATTACTGCTTTGAAGGGAAAATATACAGAATAATTTTGAGTGCTCTTCATGCTATAATTTTTTTTGTGGTTAATAGGACTTGTAATTTAGCTTATGTTAGTGATCACTTTTAGTTTAACATTATAGTTTTAAAAACTATATTAAAATCAGTCTCAATTTTAGAGTTTTGTTTTGGCATTTACTGGACTTATAAGTTACAAAGTATCCTTGTACTTAAAGGTATTCTGTTTTGTTTGTATTTTTTCATGCTTAAGGTGATTATTGGTACTTAATCTTTTTTTCTAATGCTGGCAGACTGGTATTTGAGATACATGTACATGATTTAATTGCATACCTTGCTGATTGCTAATGATGTGTACACAAGTATAGTTTCTACTTAAAATTATTATTATTATTTTATTTATTTTTTTGTATTGGCCACTCTTGTCGATTCGGATGACAAATTTCCAAGCAATTTAGCTGACTGGAAGCAGCAAGGGTTCATTTTTTTCACGCCAAATATTACTTACAATAATTTAGCTTATGTTAGTGATGGCTTTAAGTTTATCCTGCCTGGATGCAATAAGGGCTCATTTTACCAAAAAATGCAAGTTTGATTTTGCAGTGAGTATTCTGACAATTTGCAGTGAGTATTCACACACAATCAAAGAAAGACACACACACACACCTGCATCTGCTTTGTGTTCATTTCCTGTCCCAGTCCAAACTCCATCCCCCCCCAGTATACCCTCACACAGTGAACAAATATTTGAATGCATACTATACATTGCTATAGTCTTTCATGCTGAAGAACAGAAACATGCAAACTCTGTATTTTAAATGCCCCATTAACTGTAACTTCCTCTTTAATTTGTGTTTTTTCAGTTCCTGTCCAGAAAATCAAACGATCACCAAACGCTCTCACCCTAACCACCAATTTTCAGACTTTCTTAAATGAAAGAATGAAAATGATCTGCAAACTAAGAATCTTTATTTGTCTCTTTTTAGGTAAGTTTCATTGATTCATAATCTGAGTAACCTGTTATTAAACTATATTGATAATAACACTTTTGAATTAACACCTTTTATAACTTTACTTTTATTTTAAATAATGTGATTTTTTTATAGATGTTGTTGAAGTCATGCAGGTTATTTTTCTATATTTAGCGTTAAGAATTATGAAAAATAATTATTGTAACTTTTGCCAATCCTATCAGCTACAGCAAAATCCTCAGCACATAAGGAGTGAAACATTATCATAAATAATTTTAAAAATCAAATAAAGCACAGGGTTATGCATAGACTGGTAGATTACCTACATGCCATTTCGGTAAACGTTCTTTCTACATATGTCTTGGTGATGTGTGTCAGGGCCATTCTAACAGTTTAAGTAAGTATATATGTTGCCAATAATTGTGTTTACACTCAACACGCTTAGATTTTTGATTCATTAGCGTACAGTTAACTTTTTTAAACATGTAATTTAATTGTACCTTTAGCATGACAAGCTAAAGACTACAAAATATACGGGGGACTGAGGATGATCAGTCTTTTTATTCCTTGATTATATTATTGAAAAAGAGTATAGGTAGCTTACCGGTCAGGCTGACTGTTATATCATTGTATTCTAATTTACGGTCCATGTTTCAGATTTAAACCTGTGATATGTAATGTCTTGAAACAATCTCGAGAAGTCCGCTTTTTATTGCAACACACTCGGAACATTACATCGACCACGTCCTTGTTCTGCGATATTAACAATAAATAATTTTAAAAATCAAATAAAGCACAGTGTGTGGATATTAACAATGCTAGCTCATCATCTTTAAAGGCGCGTCTAAATATATTACATGATGGACTGGTGTTTCCAATTTGTGTCATGTGGGACCCTAAAGAAAATGCATGTATAGTTCTGGTTTCAAATTTATCCATAAGCATTAACTCAATATGGGGTCGTGGAAAGCCCAGAGTCTGAGCCACAAAATACAGCAGACACATGATAGAAGTTCACCTAAACCTGAAGCTGTGAGGACACAGACTGGGACTCAATTACAGGCTGGAAGTTTTATGCCCAAGACCAGCCTATTTTGTCTTTGTTCATGGGGGAACTTTGATAAATGTCACAGTTCAAGTGTTATTATCCCAATAAATTTATTACTGACATTTCAAAAAGAAAATATATAATAAATAGAAAATTAAACTGTTCAAGCAGTTTGACTTATCAGCCCTGCCTGGCTTCTTTCTACTGTCCACCATTTGAGAAACTTCTAGTGATTATCAATAGCAAGCGATTAGTTGTGGCATCGTCCGCAGCTGTGCACTGCATTCACTCATCTCTGAATGACAAGCCATCACACTGATGCGCAATTGTGATCTACTGTTTGTGTATGTGTGCACGTGCGTACGTGTGTGGCTAACATTCTGAAGCGTTGTTGTAGAATTTTAAAGTTGTCAAATTATTTTGTTTCTGACCGGCACAGTACCTAAGTTGCCCACTGGGACTTCTGGGACTACCCAGACTCATCACCAAGCTCTTAGATGTGGGAGCTTGCAGCAGTGAGAAGTGACACACATCTTTTACAAAATAACACAGGGAACCCACAGTTCATTTGTGCTGAGCCTTTCTCACTCTCCCATTTGCATTGATGGAGATGCTGTGGTCACTGTTACTGACAACCTAATTTGGTCATACCACACATCAAATGTGATTTTAAAAAAGGTCCACTGGTGCCCTTACTTCCCGAGTCATATGAGGCTGTTCTGTCCTACCAGTCTCTATGGATGCACTATGGAGTCCATTCTCATTTGTTGCATATCATCTTGGTATGACAATGGCTTGGCATAGTACCTCAGATGCTCTGTAGAGGGTGCTAAAGAACGCAGAGCATTACTGGGGCACACCTCATAGCAGTCCAGGACACTTACATCACATGCTACCTTACAAAGACAGATTATGCTATAAAAGAAATAACTCTACAGACATTTTTATCCCTGCTTACTACTGAAAGAATGATAACTGGGTATCTGCAAGTTAAGGCAAGTTAGTTTTAAGACTTAGATTTAAGTTTTAAAACTATCTTAATGTTTTAAGTTTAATTTAATGGTGGATTTACACCAAACACCTTTTCAAGCAATTTCATTGTTACAGACACACTTCCGACGTCAGAATAAAATCAGGAGAGTTTTTCTAGAGTTGGTATGCTCCTGTCATCTCGATCTTTTGGTGTAAGGTGGTCAGGCTAGCAGTCTTAAGTCAGTCTTTTTCTGATAAATCCACATACGTTCTGATAAAATCAACCATTTAACAGGAAGCAACAATGTGGGTACAGGATCTCAGGTGATAGATAGACATGGAGGAGACTTTGAAATAACAGCAGCTACACTACAAAGTACAGGATCTCAGGTGATAGATGGACATGGAGGAGACTTTGAAATAACAGCAGCTACACTACAAAGTACAGTACTTACAGTACAGAGGTAGATTATTTTGAATACGGGATGCATTGCATTTCCGCTGCACTTTAAAATTACTCTGAGGGTGCCAAATTTTCCAGTTTTCCAGTGTATGGTTAGCATAAGGCCAGTTTCACAATAACAAAAAGGTCAAAAAGCATGCAATGACCCCAATTCCACAGCTCTGAGTTTGAATTTGAAGAACTTCATAAACTGTAAAATCTGCATCATGTTCATTAATGTTAACAGGTTTCAGCAGTCTCACAAAACTAGGTTCACATGGTGGCCCTCCGATGCAAATGCGATTGGACATCACTCAATAGGACATAAGTTGATGGATATTGCAGTGCAGCATGGCGAAGGTGGGAAAAAGGGTGACTAGCAACTCCGAGACAAAAAGGTGGGTTTATTAAAGAAACTGAGCACAGAAGGTAGAACTACAAAAACAAAAGGACCACGAGGGGTCAGAAAACCAACAAGGAAAATTACTGAATAAACTAAAACCGTGAAATAAAGCACAACTAAGGAACTAAGTAAAAGCACAGGAAATAGAACAGGACAGGTGTAACTTGTAATCAACTTAACCAAGGGGAACATGATTAACTAGAAACAGGTGGGGTGGATTACAATTAGCTAATCACAGATAATCCATTGACAAGCTTACAGTGCCACCAGAAAATATTCATACCCCTTCACTTTTTCCAAATTTTGTTACGTTACAGACTTATTCTGAAATAGATTGGAGTATAGTTCTTCCTCAAAGATCTACACACAGTACCCCATAATGACAAGGCAAAAACAACTTTTTAGAAAGATGTGCACATTTTTTCCTTGCCAAAAGCTTGTTAATCCAGCGTTTCATAAGTATTCACACCCATGGCTTAATATTTTGCTGAAGCACCTCGACTGTAATCACAGCCTCAAGTCTTCTTGGGTATGCCTCTACAAGTTTGGCACACCTGTTTTTGGGGATTTTCTCCCGTTCTTCCTGGCAGATCCTCTCAAGCCCAGTCAGGTTGGATGGGCAGCGCTGGTAGAGAGCCATTTTTAGGTCTTTCCAGAGACGTTCCATTGGATTCAATTCTGGGCTCTGGCTGGGCCACTCAATGACATTCACCGACTGCTCCTGAAGCCACTCCTGTGTTATCTTGGCTGTGTGCTTCTGGTCATTGTCGTGTTGGAAGATGAATCGTTGCCATAGTCTGAGTTCCAGAACACTCTGGAACAGGTTTTCTTGAAGAATCTCTCTGTATTTGGCTGCTGTCATCTTACCCTCTATGCGGACTAGTCGCCCAGTTCCTGCCCCACAGCATTATGCTGCCACCACCATGCTTCACAGTAGGGATGGTGTTAGACAGGTGATGAGCAGTGCCTGTTTTTCTCCAGACATGACGCTTTGAGTTCAGGCCAAAAAGTTCCATTTTGGTTTCATCAGACCAGATTTTGCTTCTTGCAGTCTGAGACTTAATGTGTTTTTTGGCTCCAAACTGGTTGCCATGTGCCTTCTAGTGAGGAGTGGCTTCTGTCTGGCCACTCTACCATAGAGGTCTGACTGGTGGAGTGTGTTAGCTATGGTTGACCAAGTGTGTGCCATTCTATATCATGTTCAATCAACTGAATTTACCACTGGTGGACAATCAAGCTGTAGAAGCATCTCAAGGATGATCATTGCAAATCGGTTGCACCTGAGGTGGAGGAAGAGTTACTGCCTCAGGCGGAGGAGTTTACAGTGCCACCAATTGTGTGATTTGGAATGGCACACACTTGTCTGTATATGGTCTCACAGTTGACAGTGCGTATATCAAAAGAGCCAGCTGAGGTGGTTCGGACATCTATCTAGGATGCCTCCTGGACGGCTCCCTGGGGAGGTGTTTCAGGCATGTCCAGCCCGGAGGAGGCCCCAGGGCAGACCCAGGACACACTGGAAACATTATATCTCCTGGTTGTCCTGGGAACGCCTTGGTATTCCCCCGGTGGAGCTGGAGAAGGTGGCTAGTGCATGGGAGGTCTGGGCATACCTGCTTAGACTGCTGCCCCCGTGAGCAGACCCTGGTAGCGATACAGAATCTTCATATTCATGAAACAATAATCCTAATCATGAAATAATAATTTATAATCATGCAAATCAGTGTTATTTTTAAGACCCGTTACAAATGGAGTTAAGATATTTTAATAAAAATTAAGGCTGTTTTTTCAGACAAATTCAGTACTTTTAAGGACTTTATTAAGGATCACGATACAGTAGGTTCCTTGACAAATGATACTAGCACATCACATTCACTGTGCCACTGTATTTTGGATTTTATCTAGCATGTACTGATGGATGGAACAAACTTAGCTAGATTTTGATGATAAAATTACTTTGAATTCACTTTCCACTATCACAAGTTATACAGTACACAGCATAAAATACTTGCCTTCAAATCCATCAGCTAATGCTATATTCCATTCTAGCCACTTAATATTTGTTAACTGGCCTCAAGCTGGGACGTGGTGGTGCAGCACATGCTGAGGTGGAACTAGGGATGGCGAAAACTAAAAAATTTCTTGACCGACCACCGAGCCTCAGTAGCCGGTTGAAACCGGTTAACCGATTAGTTTAAAATATGGTACGCTATTTGAAATAACAGCCATTTCGAGCCGCGCCTGCAATTTCGCAACTCTGTCGCATCTCTCTGCCGCTCTGCCTTCCGCACACACACACACACACACACACTGCCACTCACGTCACTTTTTTAAAATCCCCTACAGCGCGAAACATGAGTCCCGCAAACGCGGCGCCGAAGAGCTTGTTGTATGTAATCGTAGGACAAATGGCTCCTTAGTTTCAAATGGTTTGGGTACAAGGTGATCGCTTTGAAAATAAAGGCGTTTGTCTAGGTTAGAAGCTCATTTGAAACATTGCCACGGCTCATTTAAGAAAATGACAGCTCCGAAGAGACGCCGCTTTAGTTGAGGTAGTGCTAACCATAATAAAGAAAGATGATGATCATCATCACCTTATCGGTTACCACTGAAATGTAGATGTAATGTATTTCCAAATCTAAGCCCATCTTATGCGGAATGTTGCCTAATAGACTGCAACATGATAAAACCAATGGATAAAACAGGCACCTTCAGAATGCGTAAAAGACGCACCGGCCAAGGCAGGTCTAACTCACTGTGTGCCTTCTAATAACGGACAGGACAACTCTGTTGTATAATTAATATTATTTTTTTATTTTTCAAAAAGACAAGTGTCAACTTCTGTTAAGGGCAACATCTCCTAAACCATAACAGACAAAAACCTACAGCTATTCTTAAGAATAACATTAAATAAACGAAAAATTATTAGAATCTATGAATGAGAATACTGTAGCCAACAAACAGCTCACAGACAGGTGTTAAGGGTGCTAATTATTAAAACATAACACAACGGTTTGGCCATTAGTTATTCTTGGAAAATAAATTAACGAAAAACAAGTTAAAGTTAAATTTCGCAAACCTTGTGAGCGCGCGAACCCAAACGCTGTGACCTCGCGCCAAATGTTTTTATTGGTTTATTAAGTACAAACAGGCGAGTTATGAAAAATTGAGTGTGAGGGATAATTTGTTCACTTAACACAAAAAGATGAGGAATGAGATGGCTAACTGTAGTAGCGTATAGTCCACTGTCTATAATAGCCTAATTTAGATATCACTTTTTTTTTTTAACCGACTACCGACAACTTTGACCGGTTAACGTTGATACGGTCAACCACCGGTCAAACGGTCATCGGTTAACATCCCTAGGTGGAACTGCCAAATTGTGTGTGTGTGTGGGGGGTGTTATGTATATATATATATTACATTGTGGGGACCAAATGCCCCTGAAATGTGGTAAAATTCTGTTATTTTAATGTTGTGGGGACCACTTATTTGGTAGGCCTGGGTAGGGGTTAAAGTTGTCATTTATGGAATTAGGGTTTTTCCCATAGAAATGAATGGACAAACCGCCCAAAGATATGGATACAAACATATATGTGTGTGTGTGTGTGTGTGTCCTGTCCTGGGTTATTCCCTGCCTTTTGCCTGTAGCTTCTGGGATAGGCTCTGGACTTTGTGTAAAACAAGTGGGTATAGAAGATGGTGGTCTCAAACCTGAAAAATATGCCAAATTTAAAGTAAGGATATGTACAGTTGTGTTTAGAATAATAGCAGTGTGTCTAAAAAAGTAAATAAAGCTCAAAATCCTTATAATAGTTTTTATTTCCATACAAGCAAATGCATTGGGAACACTACAAATTCTATTCTCAATCAAAACAGGGAGAGAAATTCATCACATTTGTGTTATTCCTTTACAGAAAGTGAAGGAAAGGGAATATTAGTTCAGTTCAGTTCAGTTCAATTTTATTTATATAGCACATTTAACAACAACCGTGGTTGACCAAAGTGCTTAACAATATCTGACACTCACACATAAAACTAGCCAAAAACAATTATTATAAGTCACGATATCTCAACTCAGCTTGTAATAAAAGCTAAAGAATACAGATGGGTCTTAAGCAACGACTTAAATGTTCCAACAGTCTGAGCAGTTGTTATGTGTACAGGTAAACTATTCCACAAATTTGGTGCCACCACTGAAAAAGCTCGGTCACCTTTATTTTTTAACCTTGCTCTTGGAACATCAAGGAGCACCTGATTGGATGACCTCAGTGCTCTAGCTGGAGTATGAACATGTAAAAGCTCTGATAAATAAGCAGGTGCCAACCCATTTAAAATCTTATAAACAAACAATAGAACCTTAAAAACAATCCTATAACGGACAGGAAGCCAGTGAAGTGAAGCTAAGACTGGGGTAATATGCTCGTACTTTTTAGTCCCAGTTAAAAGACGAGCTGCTGCATTCTGGACTAACTGTAAACGTTGAATACATGACACATCCAAACCAACATATAAAGAGTTACAGTAGTCTAGTCTAGTTGTTATAAAAGCATGAATCACACTTTCAAATTCCTTACCTGGCAAGTAAGGCTTGACTTTAGCAAGCAGTCTCAGTTGAAAGAAACTGGCTTTTACAACAGAAACATTACATCTGTTTTTCAAATTTAAGATCACTGTCAAAAATCACACCAAGATTCCTAATAAAAGGACGAACATACCAACCTAAATTACCAAGTCCATCTACACAACCACTTAAATCCCCAGGACGACCAAACACAACGATCTCAGTCTTGTTCTCATTTAGACAAAGAAAATTATGATTCAGCCATCTCTTTAAATCTCTTAAGCAATTAAATAATGACAGAAAAGAAGTGTTGTCATTTGTTTTAACAGGCAAATAAATTTGGACATAACAATGGAAGGCGATATCATGTTTTCTAAAAATATACCCCAAGGGCAACAAATACAAAGAAAACAACATCGGACCCAATATTGACCTCTGAGGAACACCACAAGAAAGAGGGGCAGTAGATGAGGAAAATTCGCCAAGGTGAACAGAAAAACTTCTTTCTGTCAAATACGACTAAAACCATTTGAGAGCTATGCCTTGAATGCCAACACACTGTTCTAGTCTAGATAAAAGAATCGAGTGGTTGACCGTATCGAAGGCCGCAGTCAAATCTAAAAGGACTAAGACAGCCGACTTACCAGAGTCCACAGCTAACAGAAGATCATTAAAAACTCTCAAAAGCAGTGGCGTGCACAGACATTTTGGGGGGCAAGTGCTCCAGGGGGAAAAAAGGGCACTTTTTGCATATGTGGAAAACCTTTTCTTTTTATAATAAAAAAAACGCACAGGTTAAATGCAATTTGACTTTTATTTCAAAACATTCTCTAAAAATCAAAAATCACACCTACTAAAGACAGTCAAAGACATTAATTTCAATCTTACCAAAGTAGGACAGTAGTTGACGTTAGTTATGGAAAGGCTAATCCACAAAAACGGAGAAACGTCCATAATTCTATTATTCATAATCATGTCAAGGTTTTAGGTTTTTCTGCAGTTCCATCTCTAAAAAGTGTGATGTCTTCCCGTCACTGACTTCAGTTTGAAAACTTTGTATTTATTCACAGATTTCCGTGAGATCATCCTAAAATTTGTAACGAAAAATGGGCTCAAAAGAGCCCTCTGCCTAACGGCATGTAGCCTATAGCATAACGTGATATTTTCAATAGTGTATGCAAAAAGGTCGGAATTGATGGAGAGTGGGGTTGCCTAAATGGTTTAGGTTACATTTTAAATGTGTCGTTTTTTTGTTTATCCATATGGATGGATGGAGGGGGCAAGCTGGCAAAGTTTGTCATGTGCAGTTTCTGACAGGCTACTTCACAACAAAACAATTGCAGGTTGGTCTTAGAGGGCAAACAGAATAATTTCACTCGATTCATGGGTTACCTGACTGGTTGGGAAGGGAAAGAGCTGCCGTGTTGTCCGCCGTGGCTCCCAGTCGCTATAGTTAGCCTACTATGCCTACTCCAAGTAGTCCTATGTCATGCCGCTGCTACACGCCTCACAACAAATGAACTGCAAGCGTGTTCACGTGACACGGTGACAGTGAAAAAGCGACAGGGTTCGGGTGTCTTTGAAGAAGGGGCACAAATCAAGCCATTATTTTCACACCTTTTTAAATCGCGCAGCTTTAAAAAAAAAAAAAAAAAAAAAATCACGTCTTTCAAAAGGGCACTTTTTTGGACTGAGGGCAAAAGGGCAAGTGCTTCAGCACCACCTCGTCTCTATCTGTGCACGCCAGTGCTCAAAAGAGCAGTTTCCGTACTATGTCTAGGCTTAAAACCAGACTGAAATTTTTCAAAAATACTACATTCATCCAAAAATGATTTAAGTTGGTTGAAAACAACTCTCTCCAAAACTTTCGAAAGAAAGGAGAGTTTAGATATAGGTCTAAAATTAGACAAAATTGATGAATCCAAGTTTTTCTTTTTTAGAAGTGGTTGCACAATGGCATGTTTGAAAACAGCTGGTACACACCCTGAACTGAGAGATGTATTCACCAAAGATACAATGCTTGGCCCAACAGTATCAAAAACATCTTTAAATAAATGAGCAGGTATACTATCAAGGGGGCAGTATGCAGGACCTAGCTGCTTAACTATGTCAGAAAGACAAGAAAGCGTAACCGACTCAAACTGCTGGAAGGCAGCTGATGGGCATGAGGAAAAATCAGATGAATCACTGATAACCATATAGGGTGAAAAATTAAAACCAGTAATTTTGTCCACAAAATATTTCAGAAAGTTTTCACATAATATTACAGATGGCACAATACAATCAGATTCACGGGGATTAACAAGAGAATTAAAAACATAAAAAAAAACCTGAGGCCGATGGCTGTTATTGGCTACAAGATCTGAGAAGAACTTAGATTTAGCAGTTTTTACTGCTCTTTGATATTTACGTAATGCTTCCTCCATCATTTCGAATGAGATTTCCAGTTTATCCTTTTTCCACTTTCTCTCGGCGACTCTACTTGCACGTCTGAGAGAGTGGGTAGTCTCATTCAACCAAGGTTCTGATTTAACTTTCGGACGTTTTTTCTTAAGCGGAGCAATAGAGTCCAATATATTGGTACAAGTAGAATCAAACAGGACAATAAACTCTTCAACATTGAGATCACAACCAACAGAGTTATACAACAAGGAGTTTTTAAAAGCACTAGAAAACTGAGAAGTAGTTTTAGGGTTAATTGCCTTCCTACTGCATGCAGAAGCACAAATAGAAATCCCCGAATTGGGAACAACTGCAGTAAATAAAACAGGCAGGTGATCAGAAATACACGTGTCACATATTTCACTAACAGTAATACATAGACCATATGACAACACAAGGTCCAAAGTATGTCCTTTCTCGTGGGTCGGACCAATAACAGACTGCATGAGATTAAACAAATCAATGAGACTGAGAAAGTCCTTAGCCAAAGGTTTGGATTCACAACACACATGTATATTAAAATCACCGGCAATTAAAAAGCGATCATAATTCAGTGCAATCCCCGACACAAAATCTGCAAAGTCCTGAATAAAATTCTTATTATACTTTGGAGGACGATATACCACCGCACATAGTACAGTCGCGGGAAAATTTGTCTCAAAAAGCTGCAATTCAAAACTATTGTAACCGTCCACCGCAATCTCCCGACAGTGAAAGACAGACTTAAGTACAGAAGTCAGCCCTCCACCTTTACCGGTAGTCCGAGGGGAGCTAAAAAAATCACAACTGGGAGGGAGAAGTTCAGAAAAAGACATTAACTCACCAGCATGAAGCCAGGTTTCTGTTAAAAACATAAAGTCCAACTCACGTGAAGTGAAAAAATCATTCAGCAAAAAAGTCTTGTTCGCTAGCGATCTAGCATTAATCAGACCTAAACGGAGGGTGCGATCATCACTGGCCGACGACACCGCATGGCCCAGCGGGCGAAGGTGCGAAGAATCCACCCCTCCCCCCCAGGCCCGGACCCGAACCCGCACAGGAGGAGAAGACCCAATCGACAAGCTGCCTTCAGCGATCCCTGTCGAGCTGGGGAAGACAGGACGGAGCCAACGGCCTCTCATTTCCAGCGAACGCAGGGAAACAGGAACGCAGCCTCCATCGCGAAAACACCTTCCAGACATGGTGGACACCAGGTATGCCTTGCATCTGACCAGGATACCTCCACGCTTTCCCCATCGTCTCCAACGCTTCTTACGAGGAATAACGCAAGGTGATCGACGTAAAAACGCCGGTATATCTACCAGGAAGGGAGGAAGGCTCGTAGACTGATTTCCCAAGTCATATCGTCCAGCAAGTGTATCTTCAGAAACTCTAATTTTGTAGAGTGATTGGCGATCATAAACGAGCAGAGCAGAGACATCAGGACAACATATACAAATAAAAAGAGCGATTGCAAGCAACAAACTGAGCAGACAACACGGAGACAGACGGCATGCCATAGACACTGGCGCCATCCTGAGTACCAGGTCATATTAGAATATTAGACTGTTCAAAAAATAGCAGTGGCCACATTCTTCTTTACAAACTCAGACATTCACTGTATGAACTGAAAAATGTTTTAAGATTTTGCTTTCCTTTGAATCATTGAACTAATATTTAGTTGTATAACCACTGTTTCTGAGAACTGCTACACATCAGTGTTGCATGGAGTTGACCAACTTCAAAAAAAGGTTAGTTGGCAGTTTGGGCGGAGCTTAAAGCTGTCCCCCATCTATGATGTCATAAGCGGGATGTGGGCGTATCCTTTGTTCTGATTGGTCGGGGGGAGGGGGTTTTGGCCAAATGGTATCATACATGCTTATGCCACGTGTTGCCGATAGGGGCGCCGTATGGTTTGGGGGTTGTTAAACTTTAATAGAATAAAAATACATTACATGTATTTTATTAATGTGTTATTTTTAATAACGTTTTAAGGAATAATAAAACATATAGCAGGATGAACGTAAGCTAGGGCAAAACTTTAGTGTTACATTTAAAAAGAAAGAAAGAAAAGCAGGCGGAGTACAAACATGCCCCGAGCGAAACACCGTATTTTAAGCAAACGACACAAGTCCCAAACTTTAACTTTTAAAAAGAAAGAAAGAAAAGCAGACGGAATTTAAACAAGTAGAGACATGCCCCGAGCGAAACACTGTCAAGATAAAACACCGTATTTTAAGCACAAACGATACAAGTCCCAAACTAAAGACATACCCGAGCGAAACAAGCACAAAAGAGCAAATGCGAAACAAGCACAAACATTTTAGCACAAGTTTTTAAAAACAAGAAAAGCCGTAATCAGTTTAACAGTTTATTTCAATGTAAAAGAGAAAAAGCATTTTCACCAAACGCGAAGATCCATCGATAGCGGCTCTGGGTTCTGTCAGTGTAGCAAGGCAGCCATTATCCCGCAACAGAGCGAAGCCGGCATGCGGCCGGCCTGTTCAAAACTTGCGCGACAAATGATCGATCGCTGGGGGAAGGGGAGGGGCGTAAACACGCCGAAGCACGTTCAAAATGGCGACGGCTGAAATTGTAATCGCTAGCCCATGGCCCTTAATTGTGTGAGCACGCCACCATCCTGAAAGAATGCGCATTAACTCTATTTGTTAATCTGACTTATTTGTAAATAGTACAAATAATATATTTCTAAATTAAATAAAGTCGATTTGTAATTTAGTATTTTTTTTAAATAGACAAAATGTATGTACATGTGCTATGTTCACCAGGGTGGCTGAGTGGTTAAGGCATTGGACTTAAGATCCAATGGACGTATGTCTGCGTGGGTTCGATCCCCACCCCAAATAAACCCTTTTCTGGGTAGTAGTGCCTTGCCGCTGGTAATCCTTGTTAAAATGAGCGCATGCGCTCTCTCTCTCTCCACGTAGAGACACACTATGTGCTTTAAATAGCAGCATCGCTGTCAAATCGGTGACGAAAATAGCAACCAGCGGACAAATTGTTTCCGATCTCATACAGACAGAGCTTGTAATGAGTTTGACGACGACACCTACCCGTAACTTGGTACTGCTAAACCCGCAAGCCGCCGAGACAGCGCAAGCACGGTTCACTGTGCAGCGTATTCTCGCATAAAAAAATGTATCTGTATAAAACTCGAGAAAAAATTTTGAACAAAGTGTGGTCGGTGACGGGGTCGGCCCACTTCTGGTGATGACGCCCAATGAGATGAGAGAAGACCATGTTGAAAACGTATTAAAACTCCGCCATCCTGTGAGCCATCACTCAGGACGAGACACATCTCCCAGCAAGCAATGGCGAGCGAACTGACATCTCCTGAAGCCGCCCTACTGGAGCCTGCATCGCCTTCTGACCAGCGATTGGGTGATACAGACCCGTACCTTCAGTGATACCCATCATTGCCTCAGGCATCAACTTTTGAACTGCGACTGGACAAACCGCTAGAGCATCCTCAACTCATCCCGCGGCGCCCCGCATCATGGTGCCCGTATGGTGCTCCGTTCCTGCCACCACCACCACCTCCTTCTAGCCCGACCTGGGCTATGTGGCCGGGATCACAACAGCAACCTCCGCAGGAGACCTCCGACCTAATGGTCACATCGCAACCCCCTGCACCGACGATAGATGAGCTCCGCGAGTGTTTTGCTGTGCGGACATTATCTGAAGATGCTGTGGATGGGAGCATCACTGACTCTGCCATGAAGATAATCAAAGGGGCACTGGCCTGTATTCTGGATCGGATCATCGAAGATGAAATGCAGGAGACCTGTGTCGGGTGTTCTGTGAAACACCCAAGCCAGCGGAGGCACATGTGTCTCTACGAACCTGAAGCGTTTTATTTCTTTAACAATTTTGAAAAGCTGATCAAAAAACTGTATAGACCATGGTTTAAATATATTATCACAAAAGCAGTCGCGATGTTTCACCCTCACCCCCCACCTGTCAAAGTCCAAGGTGCAGTCGAGGCAGTAATTTCTGAACTTAAAACCGAAATTAATGTACGGGAAAAATTACGCGAGCTGAAACGTGATGTTGAAGGGAAAGATTATGAGTGTGCTGTAGATGGTGCAATTAGTGATTTCTGGGATATGCACAAGTTTGAGCAGACTCTGGCTGGGGTGTAAACGCTGAACAACGTCTGTCAAAATGTGATTGGCTGGCAATTTTTATATGCTTTCTAAATAAATTGAGTTGAGTCATGAAAATATTGTGTCATTATTGCTAGAGGTTCATGATGGAAAACAAGCACTTGAAACGTGTCTATTATACGCCATCAAACCCTGGGTCATTTGGTGGTGTCGATAGATTATACAGGTCACAGATAAATGACCAAAGTGGACATACTGTGGATAAAAAGCAAGTTGCGACATGGCTGTCTGGTGAAGATGCATACACATTACATAAACCGATCAGATTTAACTTTAAAAAGAACAGAGTCTTTGTGACTAATATCGATTCTCAATGGCAAGCTGACTTGGTGGATATGTCGGCTTATGCGGACCAGAATGATGATTTTAAATACATGTTGACGTGCATAGATATTCTATCAAAATACGCAAGGGTGCGCTGCCTTAAAAGCAAGACTGGTTTAGAGGTAAAGAAAGTGTTTGAAAACATTCTCTCTGAAGGCAGGATACCCAAAAAGCTACAAACCGATTGAGGGACAGAGTTTTTTAACATGCTGTTTCATAAGTTTATGGAGAAACATGGGATAATACATTTCGCAACCGGTAATGATGTTAAGGCATCCATAGTAGAAAGATTTAACCGCACTTTAAAGACACAAATGTGGCGCTATTTTACGGCTTATAATACAAGAAGGTATGTGGACATTGTACAAGATCTGGCGAGTGCTTACAATAACACCTGCCATAGCACCATTAAAATGAAGCCGGTTGAGGTGAATTCGGAGAATGCCGGACAGGTTTTCAACAACATATATGGCTTGACGCCTGGCGCAGCTGAAAAGCGTCGTTTTAAGTTTAACATCGGTGATGTGGTCAGGGTATCGAAAGCACGGGGGAAATTTACCAAAGGATATGAGCAAACTTTTACGGACGAGTATTTTACAGTCACCGAAAGTCTGCCAAGATCACCACCGGTGTACAGGATTAAAGATTATGATGGGTAGATCACAGACGGCACATTTTATGCAGAAGAGCTACAAAAGATCAGAATAGACAAAGACAAAAACTTAAAAGTTGAGAAAATCGTCGCGGAAAAAACGCAGACGGGCAAAAAAATGTTTTTAGTGAAATGGCTGGGGTGGCCCGACAAATTTAGCAGCTGGGTCCCCGCTAGCCAAGTAGTTGACATATAACTGGGATGGTACGTGCCTGTGGCATGCATTCACATCAAAAGCAGCCATGGAGGAGGAAAGCGGTTTTTATGTTACGCTCCCTAGCATCGCATCTATGGATGTTTTCCCGCACAATACCATATCAAGCTACACGACAAAACTAGCCAAGCCGATTGATCTGAACGGTAAATGGGAAGTAGGATTAACGGATATCCACTGCCCGCGAACGTGGGATACGCTGGTGGAAGAAGACACATTATTTTATGTGACCGGAGGGGTGTCAATACCTGCAATCCTGCAATACAAGCTAAAAGCGGGGCATTACAGAGATATTGAAAACCTAATCAGTGAAATTAACGATGCTCTAGGAATGTCAAAACTAAAACTTGACTATGGAGCGATAAAAAACAAAGTGTATATGGTTGGTCCACCACACATGGCTTTTAAAGCGAAAGGTAACCTTGCAAGGATGCTGGGGTTTGTTCCTGGGGTATTTCAAAAGATTGGTGATAGATCAGCGGCTCCGAATCCAGCAGACATATGCGCCGGATTTTACACAATTTGCGTGTATTCAGACATTGTCGAGCACCAAAGAGTGGGTGACAGTTTCGTACCTCTGTTACGGGGTGCACATATTACGGGGACTCACAACTCGATGGTCACAATATCTTACGACAGGGTTCATTACGTGTTGCTCTGCAAGAATCACATTAATAATATTGTAATCCAGTTAAAATCTGACCAGAACAAGGCGATACCCTTCCGGTAAGGAAAAACGATCGTGAAGCTGCATTTCAGGCCGCCTAAGCACTACCCCCAATAATAATAATGTACAGTGCCGACGGTTTTTCAGATCCACATAGATATGTGGAATACTACAGAAACCAAGCTGGTAACGGACTCCCCGGATACAACGGAGCACCCGTCATGTACGGAGGGGGTCTGGGGGGCCTTTTTCGAGGGCTCCTCAGAATGGCAGTGCCATTTCTGAAAAGGACTTTCAGTATGGCGAAGCCACATCTAAAATAGGCAGCGCAAAATATTGCAAAGGATGCAATTTCCGGAGCGATTACGGGCCAATTAACAACACGACAGCAAGAGGGCTCTGGGCTCATGGTGTTGGCGTGTGGTAAGCGTCAAAGACCCCCCGGGGCTCGAATTACCGCTGCTAAAAAAAGCAAGGTGTCAACCAAGAGAAGCTCAGTAGTCAAAAAGAAGCGAGAGAAGAAGAAGGCGCCCAAAAAAGTACAGAGAAGGAGATACAAAACTATGGCCCTCATACACAGCCTGTCAGAGGAGTGCATGAAATCAGAATTCCGTCAACCTCTAACCAGGACTGTCACACTGATAGTTTACGTGACCTTCGACAATATAATCGAGATTAACCAAAGGAGAAACATTTTGTATGATTACTACTAGTCATGAATACCCTGGAGCTATCTAATATCCTTAGTAGAAACCGATGGACCGCGAGACATTTTTAGGGTGTTTTAGCTTGTGATGAGCTGGAGGAAGTAAAGCTTGATAAATTACCCGCAATCTTCATCGTCAATACACATCCTAGTCAAGCCCCCGGAGAACACTGGCTGGCGCTTTTTATCAACCATGACAGCTCCGCAGAGTTTTTCAACTCATACGGGAATCCACCTGATCATTCCAACTTTCCGAGAATCATAAAGGCATCCATGACGAGGAACTGTGACTGGCTTGTTTACAACGCAAAGCAGGTTCAAGACGATCTCAGCATGACGTGCGGCCAACATTGTCTTTTTAATTTAATTAACCGCTGTAGAGGCTTTTCTTTTTCTAGAATTCTATCGTTTTATAGCAATGATTTTAAAAAGAACGATACCATGGTTTCTCATTTTGTTTCTAAATTTAAATATACCAATCGTGTGAAAAATGTGTTTACCAAAATGCAAACGGTGAGCTGTTGTTGTAAGGCTTTGAAAAAGACAGTATGTTAAATAAAAACCACAAAGACAAAATATCACGTTTTAGTGTTTTATTAAGTAAGTACAAAAACACTTTAAAACATAAGCCAGTCTGGTTTTAAGAATTTCCGCGGAGTGCTACGGGAGCCTGGAGACCGACAAATACTTTTCGGTGTAGTGTCACATGACACATCGATGGGATTCTTGATCGCTTCTATGAGACGGCAGACATTTTGGTTAGGTATGAGGGAGCAAGGCATGTTGAGTCTTGCCAGTCCTTGTAGAAACTCGCCCCATCCCACAGGTCTTCTGGCATCGCCCACATTACGAGGGTTGGTAATGTTTTTAAGCAAATCGAGCATGTGCGACCCCGCGATAGTCTTTCCATTAAAAACGAACTCCCCGCGCGGAGAGTTAGCGTAATCCATTTTAATTAACCCTGATGAAAAAGACTGGTGAGAAACAGTATGGCGATGCTTAAAAGGGGTAGAATGAACCCCCCACCGGTCTGGTTAATAGCCTTCTTCTTTCTTTTTAACGATGCCCGTTTGCTCGCAAGTAGTTTAATGCCGCTTTTTTGCTTTTTAAGTCTTGCAGTCTGTGATTTGGTTAGCGGGATGTTACCGCACAGTACGTTCAAAGGTATTACACAAAGAGTGTTCAGCAAACCCGGAGAGGCCATCTTTAAAATTTTCTTTCTCTGTCTGGCGTTACTGTCAAATAAAGCTTTCAGGGCACTCCAGTTTCTTTTTATACGAGCCGACATCGTTAATATTTTTTCTTGAGAATGTAAGCAACAGGCATCTTATGGCAACTCAATTTATTTAGAAAGCATATAAAAATTGCCAGCCAATCACATTTTGACAGACGTTGTTCAGCGTTTACACCCCAGCCAGAGTCTGCTCAAACTTGTGCATATCCCAGAAATCACTAATTGCACCATCTACAGCACACTCATAATCTTTCCCTTCAACATCACGTTTCAGCTCGCGTAATTTTTCCCGTACATTAATTTCGGTTTTAAGTTCAGAAATTACTGCCTCGACTGCACCTTGGACTTTGACAGGTGGGGGGTGAGGGTGAAACATCGCGACTGCTTTTGTGATAATATATTTAAACCATGGTCTATTATCGTCTGTAATTTATCTCTGGGGTTTTTAAATAATACGATGTAATTGGCATTCAGATTCATGGTCCGACTTTTCTTACATTGGAAGAAGAGATTCTGCACCAGATAAATAACACTCAGATTTCTGTGATGTGTATACTTGGTTTTTCGACTTCGTTATTAGCACAGGCTTTTTCCATTAGATCATCAATGATGATTAGGTTGATTTTATTTGGAGGCAAAAGTTCATCGTCACACAGAGACTCCAGAATTCCTTCCACAAATTTAATGTTCTTTATTTTGCACAGCAATTCATCATACAGCAGTTGCCAGCAAGAATAGCACCATACAACATTTTCAGGAACTCTGGATAATGTACAATCCACATTTTCCAAAAGTCTTTTAATGAAATATGACTTGCCAGAGTTACTCGGTCCCGATATAATACAAGAGAACGGATGCTGAAGTCTATTGTCGAACCCTTCACTAGTAGCCATAAGGTAAGGTTGTGTAGTCAAACTGAAGCTGCCGCTTAGTGTACACGACCTTGAAACACTTGCTGACTGTCATTTTTTAAATGGAAACCCCTTTTATCCTGCACAATCTGCTGCGTGGATGTCCTGATCTCTCTAGGGGGGTCACGTGGGTTACTCACATAGTCCTGAACCAATCCTGTCAGAGATGCAATATTGACAACTTTTGAATTGGTGTTATGCAACGTGATCCCCTTCACTTTCATGCTCGTTTTGCCCTTTGCCGTTCTGTACCCATAAGTTTTGGGCATTCTGGGCAACCATGAAAAAAACACCCCGCAAAATCGTACGCCGTACGAACCCCACCGGTTTCGGCATAGCCATCGAGGTAGTAGGGACCCATTTTCACCTCCCCTCTACACAGCGCGTGCTGAATCTCTATTTGTTCGCGATGGGCTATGTATTCCAGGCATTGAATAGATGGCGTGGAGTATGCTTTTTGTCGCTTGATATAACTATCCGGAGTGGTTAGCGCGACTGTATTTTCAGGCAAAAAGCTCATGCAAAACTGTTTCATGCACACTGAGGCTATGGTGACACATTGAAAAGGGTCTAGATTACAACTGTTGATGATCTCACCCCTGAATCTGAGACAGCCCTCTCTTAAGATGACAACATCATTTTTACAGTACTCTGCCATTTCAAATCAAACACACCCCCAACAACAGTGCCGTACCAAGCCATAAACTCTCTCTTTTCCTTTTCCATCATGGTTTGCACACCGTATGCCTCAGGTGGCGGGTAGGGTCCTGTCACGCTTCGCGGGGAGGGCGAGCAGGAAGCAGGCGAGCGAAGCCAGGCAGTCAGGGTAACGGGGTTTATTCGGAGGCAGACGTACAGGTACGGACACTACACATGACAATACAATGACGGAACTGGGGACTACTGACTCAGACGAGGACTAAATACACAAGACAAGCTAGACTTAATAAGACACAGGCGAGCACAATCAGGGTTGAACACGAGGTAATGAGGGGGGCGTGGCACACATCGGGATCGTACGGAGCAGGGTGTGACAGAACCCCCCCCCAAAGGCGCGCACACCGGGCGCGCCAGAGGCGACGGACGAGACGAACCGGGAAAACAGGACCTGGAAAACAAAACAGAACGTCAACCAAAATCAGGGAACAGGATGGAGACGCAAAACAAGAACAGGGACGAAAAGAAGGACAGGACCTGACAGAGGACAGGGAAGGCGGACAGACAGAGCAAGAAGGGAGACACAGGGGGAACACCCACAGGCGACACGAAAGGGCCAGGAGTGCCAAAAGGAGGAACAAAGGGACCAGAAGGAGAGACAGGCAGGACGAACGGAAAGGGAGGAGGAACAAGGGGAGCACGAGGAAGCCCAGGCGGGAGACGGGCAGCGGCCGGAGGGGCCGCAGGCGAGAGGAAGGAGGGAACCGGAGGGGACCACCCAGGGGCCAAGGGAACGGGACGAGGGAGTGACGGAGGGGACACGGAGGGAGCAGGAGGGAACACCAGTGCAAGCGGGCAGGAGGGGGAAGCCGCGGCAGGCGGAGGCGCAGCCGGAGCCGGCGAAGGCGCCGTCCGACGCCCAGCCGGAGCAGGGGGGCCCGGAGGCGACCGACATGGAGCCGGAGGAGGGACCGAGGACCGGCACCGAGGATCCAGGGGAGGACCCGGCGGCGACCGCCGACCCCGAGCCGGAGGACCCGCAGGCAGCCACCGAGCCACAGCCAGGGGCTGAACGGGCGAGCCAGGGGGCAGGGCGGGCGGGACCCGGGCCCGACGCCTATGTCCCCGTCCCTTACGGGACACCGACAGGCGGGGTCCTGGGGGGCGTTGGCCTTGCCGGGGTAAGGGCGAGGGAGTCAGAGCCTCCCTGGGGGCAACAGGCGTGGCCATAGGCGGGGCAGCCAGGGCCGCGGGCAGGACGGAAGAGGCGGCCTCGGACAGGGCCGCGGGCAGGACTAGAGGGGCGGCCTCAGGCAGGGCCGCGGGCATGACGGGAAAGGCGGCCTCAGGCAGGGCCACGGGCATGAATCCAGCAGGGGGCGCCTCAGTGGGCTTGGGTGCAGGCGGAGGCGGCACCGGGACCTCAGCTGCAGCTGCAGGCACCACCAGCACGTGGCCAACAGGGGGCGCAACCGCGGCGTGCACCTCAGGCAGAGCGGAGGCAGCTGCAGGCGTGCGACCAGCAGGGGCCGCTTGGGCAGGCGCCTCGGGTGTCCGGTCAGCAGGGGGCGCCTTGGCGGGCGCCGCCAGCACGCGACCAGGAGGGAGCGCCACGGCGGGCGCCGCCATCACACAGCCAGCAGGGGGCGTAACCGTGGCCACCTCAGGCCGTTCAGGCGCCGGCAGGACGGGCGAGACAGGCAGTTCAAGCGCCGGCAGGACAGGCAAAACAGGCAGTTCAAGAGCCGGCAGGACAGGCAAAACAGGCAGTTCAAGAGCCGGCAGGACGGGCAAAACAGGCAGTTCAGGTGCCGGCAGGACGGGCGAGACAGGCAGTTCAGGTGCCGGCAGGGCGGGCGCCGCCATCACGTGGCCAGCAGGGGGCACCGCGGCGGGTGCCGCCGTCACGCGGCCAGCAGGGGGCACCGCGGCGGGTGCCGCCTTCACGCGGCCAGCAGGGGGCACCGCGGCGGGTGCCGCCTTCACGCGGCCAGCAGGGGGCACCTCAGCAGGCGCCGCCATCACGCGGCCAGCAAGGGGCACCTTGGCATGCACCTTCGTTGTGCGGCCAGCAGGGGGCGCCTCGTCGGGCGCTGCAGTCACTTGGCCAGCAGGGGGCGCCGCAGCGGGCGCCGCCAGCACGCGGCCAGCAGGGGGCGTCGCAGCGGGCGCCGCCATCACGCGGCCAGCAGGGGGCGGCGGCATCAGCAGCAGCAGGCGGTGCCGCGGGCAGAGCGGCGGCATCAGCAGCAGCAGGCGGTGCCGCGGGCAGAGCGGCGGCATCAGCAGCAGGCGGAGCGGGGCCAGCCACAGGGACTGCAGGCAAACCAGGCAGGACAGGCGGGTCAAGCAGGACAGGCGGGACCGCTGGCAAAGCGGCAGTAGCTGCAGCAAGCGGTGCCGCGGGCAGAGCGGCAGAAGCTGCAGCAGGCAGGAAAGGCAGTGCCGCTGACAAAGCGGCGGAAGCTGCAGCAGGCGGTGCCGCAGGCAGAGCGGCGGCAGCTGCAGCAGGGAGGACAGGCAGGACGGGCAGGTCGGGCGGTGCTGCTGGCATCGCGGCAGCTGCAGCAGGCGGTGCTGCAGGCAGATCGGCGGCGGCAGCAGGCAGCGCAGCCGCGGGCAGATCGGCGGCGGCAGCAGGCAGCGCAGCCGCGGGCAGATCGGCGGCGGCAGCAGGCAGCGCAGCCGCGGGCAGATCGGCGGCGGCAGCAGGGCCGGCACAGATACGCCCGGGACTATCCCTTTAAGGGCGGCATATGAAATAAATATTTCATAAGCATAAGAAGGGAGCACGCTCCCAGGAAGAGCGTCGGGTTGGCTCTCTTTTTCCCCCTGCGCCTCTTCCTTCTAGGAAGAGCGGGGCTCTCTAGGACCCAGGGTAGGTCCTTCTCCTGGGGTCTTCCCCCAGGCAGCTCCCCAGTGCTGGGGAACTGAGCGGCCGTAGCCGCGTTGCGCTCAGTTGTGCGCCGCTGAAGAGGCGTCTTTCGCGGAGTGGTCGAGGCTGGAGCCCTTTCCGGCTTGCTAGCAACCGGGATGGAGGCAGGTGGTGAGTCGGGGGGCGGCTCCCAGGAGGTGTACCCCAAGGGGGACAGCCAGACTGCCGCTCTCTCCCTCAGCCGCTTAAGGTGTTCTCCCACCTTGTCACGCAGCTGCTCCTCACCGATCTTATGCCTTCTTCTCAGGAGCACCCAACATCTCTCCACTAGCGGGCGGGCCACTGGATCCCCCTGAAGCTCCAGCATGTTGGTCCACCAAACGACCTCTTCGTCTACGGGGAGGTTTTCCCCGGTAGCGCTGAGCGTGTGTAGGAGACTGGTCATTCTGTCACGCTTCGCGGGGAGGGCGAGCAGGAAGCAGGCGAGCGAAGCCAGGCAGTCAGGGTAACGGGGTTTATTCGGAGGCAGACGTACAGGTACGGACACTACACATGACAATACAATGACGGAACTGGGGACTACTGACTCAGACGAGGACTAAATACACAAGACAAGCTAGACTTAATAAGACACAGGCGAGCACAATCAGGGTTGAACACGAGGTAATGAGGGGGGCGTGGCACACATCGGGATCGTACGGAGCAGGGTGTGACAGGTCCGATGTAATTTTGATTTTCTACAGTGTTCCAAAAATGGGGGAAATGGCCTTTCTTTTCACTCTCAAAACCCAGAGCTGCAGGGAATGCGCTCAGCTTCATGGGCAGAAAGCAAAGTGAGTCAATGTATCTTTGGTTAAAGTCCTCGTCTGTCACACATAGCAGTTTGCTGCCCTGCGTGATAATGTGTGGGGTGACGCCATTTTCAACTAAATATTTCATAAGCAGGTAACTGTCATAGCCTTTAGAGTTGTGTGCTATGAATGTATACCCTTTGTATTTAGAGTTGCAGTACTTCTTAAAAACTGCCGCAACACACCCGTCCCCTTTAGTGGACCAGCAATTGCCTGCATAGTCCATTGAGCAGATGTAATTTGCAATGTGCAACCCCACATCTTGTCTGCATTCAAAATCATAAAACACATAGCGCTCTGAGAGGTTCTCAGGTGCTACTGGCTTGATAAAACACTGATGTTCACACCCTGGCGTCAAGTCCTCTTTACAAAAAGCACATCTCATATTAGGTGTACATTTATGACCTTTTGGGTTATTTTTTTTAGTGACGACGTACCGTCGGCAACACTTGTCACAATACTTGACCGAATCACACAAAATATAAAAACTGCCATCTGGCTGTTGCTTTGAGATTTTGTGCTGCTCAAAGCAATACCGCGATCGACAGAAAGAGCCACAGTCCTCACAATGGATGTGCGTTGTGGCATGCTTATGGCACTCGGGACTCAGACATACATTGCAGTGATACTTGCATTTGTGTTGTGTTTTATAGCTGTAAAAATGCCTTCAAGCTTTTTATGCCAAAATAATGTTGATCTTGAAGATACAGAAAGATTGTTTTATCACAAGGCTCGGGGTTTGTCTGAAATTTCTTAAAAATGTCAGACTTGTCACAGCAGTACCACACCACAATTTTGACCCCAAGCATTTGCTCAAACTCTGCTATGTTTGAGAATGACACCCTGTCTGACTCAGTTAGACCTACTGCTTCCTGCAAACGCTTAGCTTCGATCTCAGCAGCCTGATGTGACATG
Organism: Paramormyrops kingsleyae; assembly: GCF_048594095.1. NCBI lineage: Eukaryota > Metazoa > Chordata > Actinopteri > Osteoglossiformes > Mormyridae > Paramormyrops > Paramormyrops kingsleyae. The sequence continues at coordinate 36,532,872 of NC_132801.1, read as the reverse complement.
TCGGGGTTTAACAGATGGGTTACGCAGTAAGCAAAGCATAGATTATTGCCAGAGTTTTCAGAAACGATAAGCCATCTGAGCTTCTTTTGCAGAATATCAGACTTTAAAAGCTTTGTTAATTTCTGTCGTTCGGCTGCCCCACCATTTCGATTATGTACAATTCGTATGACCAATTCCAGCGTATCATCGCTGAAAACTTGGCATTGCTCTGTGAAAGGTTGTCTACCATCGATAGCAGATCATTTAGATCGATCTCGCCTTGAACATGTATAGCTGTGTTATTGGTTAATGACGCCCCTTGCAGTTCCACCTGTATTATATCCCCAGCCCCCGCTAAAGTGTTCACTCTGTCGACCAAATTCTGGAATGTCTGTATCACAGCCCTGTAAACGTCTACTATATCATCACCATGCTCAATTCCATCAAAATGAAAATGCTGCCTTATTTCAGTGTTGTTAAACTGCGGCCTGCATATCACATTAACATTTGCATCACCATTATCTACACCCCCACCTTGTTGTTGTACCCCATTATCAACATCCATAATTTCTGGCTCCCCCGCCGCCGCTGCACCCACATCCCCGCCTTGTTGTTGTACCCCATTATCAACATCCATAATTTATGGCTCCCCCGCCGCCGCTGCACCCACACCCCCGCCTTGTGGCACCCCATTATCAATGTCTATAATTTCTGGTTCCACCTCTGCTGCCCCATCATCATCATTTAAATCATTTAATAAGATTTGTAAGATGGAGTTAAATTCACCTGGGTTCTCGCCATTCAACTCTGTTAGCATCTGATGCAGTTGAGAGTGCATGGCCACACCATCATCTACATCAGGCATTTCAATATCTGTGTCCAGTCCGTTGTCGCACCTAACACCAGGCTCGGTTGCGTGCCCGTCCACCATTTCCACACCCATAGGCACATGGTCATTTGGTGAGTTTAATTCATTTATCATGGTAAGCAAAAGGGGGTTAACCTCACCCTGCGGTCCGTCATTCATTTTATCAATCAGCTGTTGCAGATCAGGGTTAATCGTTGATTCTCCATCGTCGTCGTTTACATGCATCCTTCTAGACCCCCCAGCCCCATCAAAACTACACATCCACCGTTTTTCAGACATGTCCCCTGCTTATTCTTTAGATCTGGTCAGACAGATCCGCCAAAAAATCACACATCTGATCCTGAAAAAGGAAGAATGCTATTTTGAGCGCCTTCAAACGCTCCTCTCGGGAATCATCTACAGGCCGGGAAATCAAAGCAGGCCGCTGCCAAGGTGTTAAGGGGGCGGTATCTTGCGACCACAGCGGTGGCTCCGTTAAGGCACGGGGTGAGGATGCTGGAACACCGCACGCAGATCCTCCTTGGTCCGACGGTTCAAATTCCAGTTGTCCAGTCGGCTGGTCCTGCACGCTTTCCGTTGCTACCTCCGCTTCAATTTTTTCAGCCGCAGCGACCAGCAAAATTTTTCAGACGTGTCTATTAAAGAACAGTCACTGTTAAGCATTTCATACAGAAAAACCAATGATACGGGGTAAGCAATATAGGTCAACGTACCGTTAAAACTGTCCGCTCTTTTCCGTTTATGGCTAACTTGCCGGGGTCCAGGCCCCTCACGATTATCTCTGAAAATAACCGTTCGGTCGGTAGGCGAGCCGTGGAAGTAGGCGAGAGCAGCCAGGAAGTCAGGTAACGGGGTTTATTAAGGGAGGGACGGACAGGCACGGACATCTACGGACACTACAATGACGGATCTGGGGAAACTAACTGAGACACGGACTAAATATAAAAGACTAGACAGACATAACAGGACACAGGTGATCACAACCAGGGATGAACACGAGGTAACGAGGTGGGCGTGGCACACATTAGGATCGGACAGAGCGGGGGCGTGACACATAGCAGTTCACGAAGTTCAGTGTCGTCGTCGTCGTTAGCAGCAACTGTGAGCAAAAACATTTTCAGTCTTTTGTCACATTTAATCAGTAAAATCCATAGCTATGTTCGAAAACTTACCGCTATTCCAATCCTCTGTATCACAGTTTTGCCAGGAGCTTGACAGCATGGAAAATTCTTGGTCAAAATAACAATAATATATTTTCACAGCAGAAAAAATCTATAACAGCAATTGTAAAATACATTTAAATGAAAATGTAGCTTACCTCGAGAGTTCCATTTTCCAACGTTGATATGTCATAGATCAGAAAATGAAGTGTCCGCTTCTTTCGCTCCTTGACGTGAGTGTTAATGGAACCTAGCGCTCGCCCCCTTAATAAACCCCCAGCTTGGTGGGGTATACTTGGCATCTGGTTTACCAATCAATATTCTTTGTTTGATGTACGGTTTCGGGAAAAACATTGGCGCTGGTTTATGACATTACGACAAATGGATAATTGTCTTGTGAGCCGATCTATCCCGAGCCATGCGTCAACAGGTTCGTGGCCCCCCCCGCTGTTTCACTGATCCTGGTGTGAACCCCGTTAACAAAAAAAGAACAGTAGACAGCCCCACCTAGCGGTATGTGCTGAGGCCGTACCACACCCATGCTTCTAAATTTATGTTAAAAACACATAGATTCATTCCCTAAAACTTATCGTCTAGGCTGTTCACATACATTGTATTAAACATTGTATTAAAAAAAAAAGCACGTTCATGTTAAAGAGAATTATTTCTAGTTTAAAACTAGTGGCATGCCGGCTTTAACCACAAAATAATATACCCATTGCATTATTCTAACACGGTATGTTGCTAAATACCGTTCACTAGCTCCTACAGCTATTAAATGTATTTAAATAAAATCGGGGCATCTTGTTTAAAATAAAACTAACAAAATATAAGTAAATGCATCTAGGTCGCCAATTGAACGTGTGTCTGCGTGAGTGCGCCTGCATCACGCGTGCTGCCCCCACGGGGCAATCATTTGTCGCTCAAGTTTTGAACGCAGCGGTAGCACACGGCCGAGCTGCGGGGCTAAAATGTTTGCTGGTTAAATGTTTTCTTCAACCTAACACTGGTAAATATCGCTAAAAGTTTTTCTTCTTCTTCTTTAAACACGTTGGTTAAATGTAATGGGTTTAAAATGTTTGTGCTTGTTTAAAAGTTAAAAGTTTGGGACTTGTACGTGTCGTTTGTGCTTAAAATACGGTGTTTTATCTTGACAGTGTTTCGCTCAGGCATGTTTGTACTTGTTTAAATTCCGCCTGCTTTTCTTTCTTTCTTTTAAAAGTTAAAGTTTGGGACTTGTGTCATTTGTTTAAAATACGGTGTTTCGCTCGGGCATGTTTGTACTTGTTTAAATTCCGCCTGCTTTTCTTTCTTTTTAAATGTAACACTAAAGTTTTGCCCTAGCTTACGTTCATCCTGCTATATGTTTTATTATTCCTTAAAAACGTAATTAAAAAATGACACATTAATAAAATACATGTAATGTATTTTTATTCTATTAAAGTTTAACGACAACCCTTATCTCCCCAAACCATACGGCCCCCTATCGGCAACACGTGGTATAAGCATGTATGATACCATTTGGCCAAAATCCCCTCCCCCCGACCAATCAGAACAAAGGATACACCCACATCCCGCTTATGACGTCATAGATGGGGGAGAGCTTTAAGCTCCGCCCAATGTACCACCTAACCTTTTTTTTAACTTCTGGCACCTGTGAACAGTTATTCCAGCCCAGGATGATTGGAATACATTCCACAGTTCTTCTGCATTTCTTGGTTTTGCCTTAGAAACAGCATTTTTGATGTCACCCCACAAGTTTTCTATTAGATTAAGTTCCAGGGATTGGGCTGGCCACTCCATAACATCAATCGTGTTGGCCTGGAACCAAGATATTGCTCATTTACTAGTGTGTTTGGGTCGTTGTCTTGTTGAAACACCCAATTTAAGGGCATTTCCTTTTCAGCATAAGGCAACATGACCTCTTCAAGTATTTTGAGGTATTCAAACTGATCCATGATCCCTGGAATGTGATAAATAGACCCGATACCGTAGTATGAGAAACATCCCCATATCATGACACTTGCGCCTAGAGTTGGATGTCTTGAGACCGGTCTTGGTCTCGAGACCGGTCTCAAGACCACTTTTACGTGGTCTTGATCTTGTTGCAGTCTTGACGGTCTTTGGTCTTGTCTTGGTCTCGGATCCCTCAGTCTTGTCTTGGTCTCGCTATCTTGGTCTTGCTGTCTCAGATCGACATAGTGGTCGGGAGATTTGGAGCGAAAAGTATCCATGACACACAATGTAACATTCGATAATGCAACATTATTATTATTATTATTTTGCCTTTCGTGCCCTTCAAATGCAACCAATCAATGATATACATGCATTTTGTTGTGATTCAGACATTGGCGCTCATCCAATCAAAATACGCGTTATATGCGCAAAATAAGTGTAGCGCTAGTTAAACGTTAGATCCAACATCACAGGCTATAAGATGTTGCAATCAACCACTATTTTAAAATGTGAACTGTTTTCTCTCTCTCCCTCCTCTCTGAAAATATGCCTATTAACAGTGATGCTCTCGTTCTCTCTCTTTCTGTTTTTAAGTATTTCATCGAACTGTATTAGTTTATCTGTTATTTGTCCATAATGTCTGTGGTCTATTCAGAGTGTGAATTACCCCTCCATAATTGGGGGGTACTGCCTTCATAACACTTCTATGACCACAGTGGCAACTGGCCCATAGGGGGCGCTCGTGCGGCGCCCTCCCAGATGTGGGGGGAATATAAAAAAATATATATGTTTTATATGTTTAACATATAATGTTAATAATCTAATATATGTTTAACAAGACAGTATCTGGGTTACCAGATGAAGCTTCTAAATATGTCCATAAATATGAAATTGTGGAATGCAGAATCAATACCACTAAAATTCAAATAATATGGGTTATTATTAGCTAGCTAGTTTTTTTTATGTTGCCCCTATAGGTTTCACTGATAGTAATGTTTTTTCAGAGCATAACGTTAGATCCTCATATGCATTAACATTAGCCTAATAACAAACCACACAGGCTAAGTGACGAAATAATTTCAGAAAGGCACATGATAAAATGAGAATGAAAACATGATCGATTTTACCTCACCAAATAAGCCTGGTTTAAATAGAGAACTTAACTTATCTTGCTAGTTAACGTAACTAACGTTTACTGTACCAGCCTCAGAAAGACAATGGTAAGAAATTCAACTTATAAAGATGTCAACTTGCATTAGTAGATGAAACACTTAAATGAATAAATGAAGGTTGTAAAATAACACATTTTCAACAGGCTACTTACAGTTACCAATGCACAACGAACAGGTCACTCAATTAGAATGAATGACGGGACCCACTGGCAGTATGTGAGGCTCCATGACTGTGTGTCTGAGACGGTCATCTGCAGCACGGGAGCGCCGCAGGGCACGGTTCTCTCACCCTTCCTGTTCAGCCTGTACACTTCTGACTTCCGTTATAACTCAGACCAGTGCCAGCTACAAAAGTTCTCGGATGATACAGCCATCATCGGATGCGTATCAGACGGGAACGATCAGGAATACAGGGGGGTCATCAGTGACTTTGTCGGCTGGTGCGAGACTAATGCTCTCCAAATCAACGCCAGCAAGACGAAGGAGATGGTCATAGATTTTAGGAGGAAGGCACCCCCTCCAACAACGGTGAGCATCCAGGGAAAAGTCATTGAGGTAGTGGACTCTTACAAGTACCTGGGTGTTCACCTCACCAATAAACTGGACTGGACAACAAATACAGACGTCCTGTATAAGAAGGGCCAGAGTCGACTCTACCTGCTGAGGAGACTGAGGTCCTTTGGAGTATGCAGGACCCTGTTAAGGACATTCTACGATTCTGTGGTAGCATCCGCCCTTTTCTATGCAGTGGCCTGCTGGGGGAGCGGATGCACGGAAAGGGACAGAAGCAGGATTAACAAATTGGTGCGGAAGTCTAGCTCTGTGCTGGGATACCCTCTGGAGACTGTGGAGGTGGTGGGTGAGAGGAGGATGTTAGCAAAGCTGACATCCATCATGAACAACCCACATCACCCTCTGCACGAGACTGTGAGTGTGCTGAGCAGCTCCTTCAGTCAGAGACTGATACACCCTCGCTGCAGAAAGGAGCGCTTTCGCAGATCATTCATCCCGACAGCAGTTAGACTCTATAACATATCATGATGTCATAAGTCACCCAGATACTTACCTCTATGGTCACCACTACTTACCACTTCATACATAAGGCACCTTATAGTGAAATAGTTATTTATTATTACTTGCACTTTTTCCCACAACCCACTATCCATATATTACATACTGTGTATGGGTGTACATAGGCACTACTGCTGTATTTAGTGTTGATCTTATTGTATTTTTTATTATTTATTTTTTCTTTTTTTCTTGTATTCTTATTCTGTGTAGAGCTCTGGTAACGCACAAATTTCCCCACTGTGGGATCAATAAAGTCCTATCTATCTATCTATCTATCTAACCTGCCTTTAGCGCCGAGGTGGTTAAAATGGTACGGTCCAAATTAGGGGTGTTTCATTTACAACAAATGAAAAATGGTAGTACCCCCCCAAACTGCTATTTTTGTCTCTTTGGGGGGGTCTCGGTCTTGATCAGGGGGTACAGTACCCCCCAGTACCCCCTGTAATTTGAACCATGGGTCTATTGTTCTTGCCCTACTGAACAACAGGCTTGATATCATTGGCAGTGTGTTGTAATCACATGCCACTGTGGACATCAAGATGTCCGAATCTTTTAAGCACTTGTCCTTATTTTTATTAATGCACAATTTGATCTGCAGTTTGTATTGGTACAGTATATAGTATTTGTAGTTTGCATTTGATTCATGTGATGTGTGCACGTCTTTATATTGTTTGATTACAGTATTTTACTTAAATTGTTGTTTGACTAAATAAATGTGACCATTGACTTTTAAATAACATCTGCATATCACGTTGTGTTGACTTAACAGGCCTAATCCATTTCAGGGAAGTTGATATCATACAGTGTCATTTGGCTAGTACTACTACAATGGGATATGATGCAATTTCAAGTTTATAATTGTGTGTCTTCAATTTGATGTTACAATTTAATCTACAAATTAAGTATAATTGAAATCAGTTACATATTTCCCATTCTTTAGACAGTTGTTGGAGGTGTTAGCTGTTTTATCAGATGACTTTGGGACAAGTACTGTAAGTACCCGTCATGTCAGTCCTCAACAGCACAAAAAAGTTAAGGGAGTCTTTTTTCGGTCTCGGTCTTGTCTCGACTTTGTCTTGGTCTTGACTTGGTCTGTCTTGGTCTTGATACCCTCTGGTCTTGGTAGTGTCTTGGTTTAGGCGGTCTTGACTACAAGTCTACTTGCGCCACCATGCTCCACTGTATTCACAGTGTACTGTGGCTTGAATTCAGTGTTTGGGGGTCCTCTGACAAACTGTCTGCGGCCACTAGACCCAAAAAGAACAATCTTGTTTTCAGTAGTCCACAAAATGTCGCGCCTTTTCTCTTTAGACCAGTCAATGCGTTCTTTGGCAAATTGTAACCTCTTCAGCACGTCTTTTTTTCAACAATGGGATTTTGTGTGGGCTTCTTGCAGATAGCTTGGCTTCACATAGGCGTCTTCTAATTGTTCCAGTAGTCACAGGCAACTTTAGACCTTCTTTGATCTTCCTAGAGTTGATCATTGGCTGAGTCTTTGCCATTTTGGCTATTCTTCGATCCATTCGAATGGTAGTTTTTCATTTTCTTCCACGTCTTTCAGGTTTTGGTTGCCATTTTAGAGCATTTGCGATCATTTTAGCTGAGCAGCCTATCGTTTTCTGCACTTCTTTATATGTTTTCCCGTCCCCAATAAACTTTTTAATCAAAGTACGCTGTTCTTCTGAACAATGTCTGGAGCGACCCATTTTACTCAGAATTTCAGAGAGAAATGCACTATAACCAGCATGTACAACATTTGCTGCCTTCTTTACATAAATAACGCCTGTAATTGACCTATTTTTTCACAGAACTAATGACCTCACTAATTGACCTTCACACTGCTATTATTTTGAACACGCCCCTTTCAATTAATGATGCAATTACACAGGATGAGCAGCATGCATGTCATGACTGTCGGGTCTATTGGTTTCTATTACTCTACTACACCTACTAGTAAATTATTTGCCATGTAGAAATACTGTATAATTTCTATAAAAAACAGTGATTGATCAGGTAAGTGATGTCGGACTGCTATTATTTTGAACACAGCTGTATGCATTTCTTTTGCTTTCTTTTTTCCTGAATTAGCACCCAAGTTGGGAATAACTTTCAATGTTAATCCAATTCCTTGGAAGACCTTTGAAGTCAGCCCTAACACAGCTTTTGGATACAAGGTGATACAGCTGGATGAAAGAAGGTGAGAGGAAAATTGTTTACTCTGTCAGGAATTTGTAGGAAATCAATCAATCTCTCTCTCTCTCACACACACACATACACACTCTGTTATTCTCAAACAGCTGGTTTTATTATTATTATATACTTTTGGCCTCTAGACTTGTGTTTGATATGTCATATATGTTAGACGTTTCTGCAATTAGAAAATCAGAAATAGCCCAATAAGGCTGTAATACAGAGGTTTCAAACTGCCAGCCTGTGACATCATTTTATAGGGCCTGCAACATGTTTTTGATTCATTATGAAACCAGGCTGGCAGATTGACCTTTCATTTTCCAAAGAGACAGGTGAATGACCTGCGTGAAGTTGGCCCCCCATATGTTTCAGATTTCAACCAAACTGGTCTCAATCGTATGTGCCGCGTTTGTGCCGGATTGTGCCGTTAAAATTTTTGTTTGTGCTGTTATAGTTTCTGAGATATAAATGTGTGTTTACATGGTGACGTCATCAGCGTGAAGTTGGCCCCCCATTTGAGTCAGATTTCCACCAGACCGATCGCAATCGTATGTACTGCGTTTGTGCTGGTTTGTGCCGGTAAAACTGTCCTTTGTGCTGCTTTAGTTTCTGAGATATTAATGTTTGAAATGTTGTCCCCCCTCCCATTTGCGTCTGATTTCGACCAAACCGATCGCAATAGTTTGTGCCGTTTAAAAGTTGTCTGTATTGTTATTTTTCTGAGTTATACCTTTATGCCTTTACGTGATCGCCGTATAGTGCTCAGGCTTGTGTTTCTCATGTTAACGGAAAGTGGAGCGTTTGATGACTACGCGACAAAGCTGCACGTAGACTTAGTCAGCCCCGCCAGCCAGATACCGCATTTTAGGATCATGCTAGATATTTTCACAAATGACCGCCAGTTACATACTGCCTCGTTACGTGCAGGCTTGACCCAGGTTATCATCTGTTCTACCAACTCATCACAACACAGTACGATTCATTGAGATGTAAAGATTCTTGGGAATGTGAAATTTGAGAGTGAAAAAGCAAAACAACAGCATGGAAAGTGGCTCTTGCGGTGTCAAAAGTGATTGTGTGCCATTTACAGTGGTAAAGCACATCACAGAACCCTAAATTATATGCAGACGTACATAGCGTTTTGCTACAAGGTAGTGAACGCCCCAGCACCAAACGCAACCAGTTAATGCTTAATACTGTACAACAATGTATAATAAACTTGTCATTTTGCCTGCACTGTGTATTGTGATGTCTTTACCTTCCCATGGACCCTCTTACTTCTTGCACATGGCGGTTAAATAAAAATTGTCCAATAATGAAGTTTTACTGTCTTTGTAAAATATAGCGAAAATATGTATGTCTATGTAGGGCTGGGCGATAAAACGATTACGATATGTATCGCGATAGACACGTGATCGATATCAATAAAAAATGTGTTCGATAAAACGTTCGATATTTTTTATTCTTCGTCGGAAGAAAACAGAGGTTGCGAAGCTAGTTTGGATCCGAACAGGTGTTCCGGGCAATTCGGTTTCCCTATGTTTCCCCTGTCTATCGGGAAATAATGTTTCCCCTAATATTAAATCAAAGAGGTATGTGAAATGTCTGAAAATCACTCAAGTACATTATTACATGTGAATACTGTATTGTTATTAGTACCGAGGCCCAGAGTTGCTGTATACCTGTTTTAACAGGGGGGAACCAAATATCCTGGATGTCAGGAAATAATGTTTCTCCTAATATTTAGGCAAATATGTATGTGGGATGTCTGAAAATCACTCAGGTACAGTATTACATGCGAATACAGTAGTTCGTCACGCCTAATATAGTCTTATAAGAAATACTATACCGTTTTCATCAAGAAATATCTCTATCCAGCGAATTAAATACTTTCATTTATTATCAGTAAAAACAAAAAACATGTGATGTTTTAAAATATGTGGTTTGTTTACCTCAAGAGCTTCGTAAAAAGACATGAAAACAACAGCGAAACAGTGTACAAATCAGCGCGCGACAGGGGAAACATAGGGAAACTGAATTGCCCGGAACACCGGAAACACAGCTGTCATAAATGGTCGTAGCACAGCAAAACAACTGCTTTATGGAAGTTCTGCCGGTTTTTTGTGAATCACTGTGACGGTCGCCTCGCCCTTCCCTAACGCCGCTCGCCCCCCGTCTCCTGAATATTAAGTTATAGGTCTGTATCCTTTCGGTTTGTATGTGTCATGTTGTCCGGTTTTTCGCGTATCCCGTGTTTCGTTTCGAGTCTGCCGTGTCTTTTGTTTCCCCTTCTCTCTTTCCTCTCTGTGTTTACGGCGCACTTCCGGGTTCCGGCTCCCTACGTATCGCGTCTTCCTCGTTAGTGTTTGCATGTGTGTCTTTTCCTAGCACAAAACCTGGACTGAAAATATACTTGAATAGTTCAACTTCAAGTATGATTAGAGTAAGAATAACTTGAAGAGTTACTTTTTCATATTTCTGCAGGTTTTATATTTCAAACAATGTTATGCTACGTTCACACCGCGAGCGTCAAAGACGCCAGCCGTCGCTCCCGCCGCCCTGAACGCGACGCTAGCCAACGCCGGAGACGCTCTCTGACGTCATAGAGTGGGCGGGGACAAGGCCGCTCAGAATGCCAGGCTTCGAGAACTTTTTAAAGGGGTCGCAAAACAAACAAACGTGTAGCTTATATCTTTGCACCGACTCCTGATAGGACATAATTTGTCAAATAAATATTGTTGTGAACCAGTTATTTGCATTCCCACCTAAAATCAAGCGTTCTGGAGGGAAAATGTTACCTATAAATAGTGTAGCGCTTCTTTTCAAATTTACCTTGGATCACAATGGATGATCGCCAAGTAGTTGCTTGTGCTTTATGTTTTTTTAGTTAACATAAATAGTACTTAAAATGTTTCACGACAGTTCTACTAAAACACATAATTATGTTTTGACAAACACTAATGCTATAAATAGGTTTAACATTACCGACAATTTGCACTGTTTTCTCTGCTATGGCGCCAAAATTACTACTGATCTCCTTCCTTTTTCACAAAAAAATATATTATGCACTTCACCATCTCACCTGGAACACCGATTGTTTCGGACACTCTGGTCCATGCCTCATTTTTTTTTATTTATGTCCCTGTATGCAAACAGAGACACATCATATATAACTGGGTACCCGGCCACAGCAATAATAAGTCTCTCCTCCATTGTGCCTAGGAACGGTTGGGTCGGAACAAAAGTTTACACGCTTATGTTCTGCGGCGCTCTCTTTAGCGGAGCATCTCTACATTCCCATTGGTTGCCGCCCAACCGCGTCACAGCTCATTACCATAAAGTTGACTGGATTCAACTTCTGACTGACGCTCCCGCCGCCAAGATCGCGCCGCGCCGCACCGCGCCGCTCCTCGACGCCTCCCGACGCTCCCTCCCATAGAGAATGAATAACTTCCGGTCGCTTTGACGCTCTCGCCGCTCGCAGTGTGAGCGTGGCATTACTGTACTGTATCAGGTTTGTTTTTTTATATTACAGATGTACTGTATCTCAGTCTACGTCAGTTTTATTTATGTTTACAAAACACTGCACATATTTTAAAAACACTTTATTTTCCATGGTTGTTGACATGTTTAAAATAAAAATGTTTAAATGTAATATATTTTTCTCCTGGTCTTTATTTTAAATGGGTCATAAAAAATGTCAATAATTATCGATATCGACCGATATGAAACACTCATATCGTGATACAGTTTTCAGTCATATCGCCCAGCCCTATGTCTATGTATGAATACGTATACATGTATGTATGTGTGTGTATAGTTAATGAACAGGTATAGACCTCAAACATATTAATGCCCGCGCCCCCCAATTTCTAAAATGGCATTGCTCATGTGAAAATACAGCGCCCACTTATTAAATAGCAGCATAAAATGAATACAAAGTGCTACATATGAAACGCATATGGGTGTTAGCCGCTGAGAACCTGAATTTATTCAGCACGATCTTGAAATGCGTTATCTGGCTGGTGGGGCTGACTAAGTACGTGCAGCTTTGTCGCGGAGTCATCAAACATCAATCTCGGAAACTAAAGCAGCACAAAGGATAGTTTTAACGGCACAAACCAGCACAAACGCAGCACACACGATTGCGATCGGTCTGGTGGAAATCTGACTCAAATGGGGGGCCCAACTTCACGCTGATGACGTCACCATGTAAACACACATTTATATCTCAGAAACTATAACAGCACAAACAAAAATTTTAACGGCACAATCCGGCACAAACGCGGCACATACGATTGAGACCAGTTTGGTTGAAATCTGAAACATATGGGGGGCCAACTTCACGCAGGTTAAAGAATGATGGAATGTCTGCCAATCAGTGTTGACCTCTCCCCCCAACACACACTCACACACTCATCAGGTTCCACCATCGACACCCTGCATGCTGATTAGCAGATTATTAATATTCTGTTTCAGCATAGGGTTAGTTGCATGATACAACTAAATATGCATTTTGGTACTTTTCTGGAGTAACCCTGTAGTCATGGGTTTACTTCCTGCTCTGTTTCTACCCATCATAGGCTCATAGACTCCAGACTAAACCCCGCACTACCAGACATCCCAAGTTCCAAAAACTCATTTCAGGGAGATGCTTATCGACCCCCCATCCCATCCCAACAACCGACCCCCACCGTGCCCCATACATACACACCTAAGGCCAACAACTTTTCACCAGCTTTTTATTAACTACCGGTAATTTCGTAAAAACAAAACAGTACCATGTTGGTCTTTAAAGATTTCAAATGCATGCCCATGTCTTTTCTATCTTCCAGTCTGCTGAGAACACATGTCATGCTTGGGACTTTTTCAGGGTCTCATTGTATGTACATGCTGCTTGCTTTGCAGACTTGAGCAATTTCCCTGACACTTCAAGGTCATAGCACTCAACATCATTGAATTTGTTTATCTTACAGGACATCAGGTTCACAAGAGTTTGGTGAGACATCTGACACCTGAATTCTGTTTTGATATGACGCACCAAACTGAATGCTCTCTCCACATCACAATTGGAATTGGGCAGAACCAGCAACAGCTTCATTACTTGGCAGAGCTCTTTGAATCTGATCTGGCCTGTGCGGACTGATTTGACTTTTGATAGCTTCCCCCAGAACTCATCAATTGACAAATTCCTGTAATTTGGAATGACTTTCTCCAAATTGGTTGAGGTATAATCCAGCACCTCTAAGTGTAGCTTTGCATCTGCTTTCACAACATTGGGGAATCTCTCTGCCAAAGTCAAAATCTGCTCTGGTGCCACATCATCTTGGCCCTCTGGATTAACAACTGACATATTTGTCAAGATTTGGTCTCTCAGTGGGAACTTTTCCTTTACTTTTTGGAAGCTCCTGACATAGAATGATCTTGCATCTTTGAAGAATTGCTTTGTCTTGTCAGAAGGGATTTCTTCCTCACTAACTAAGTGTCTCCTTGTCAAGAACCCAACAAAAAGGTTTTCATCTGCACAGTGGACCTCAGGGTTGCTCACATCTATTTCCTGCACATTCTGCTCTCTCAACACCTTTGGCACTATTAATCTGCTCCCGATGTCATGCAGTAGCTCTTCAACACTGTCATTTAATTTGAAGAGAATGGGTGCCTTGTTTTGAAAAATCAAATTAAATTTATCAAAAGACTGTGTGGCATTGTGGAGAAAGCAAGTGTAGATTTTCATCATGGGGTCTGTCAGCCTCTTCTCAATATCACGGGACTTCTGATTTTCACAGGCCATTGTGGCAGGCCATTGGTTTAGCAGATGGTCCAAGCTTTTCCCCAAAGAAAGCCATTGTGTCGGGCAGTGCTTCTGTACTCTCTGCTGGGCTACATTACAGAACTCCTGAAATTCTTTCAGTTCCTCTCTTCTTTTTGAACTTTTCTCAAAGTAGTAGTATATGTCAATTATCAATTCTTCGGGTGACATTGAAAGCTCTTTAGCAGCAGTTTTGGCACATATGTTAACCAAGTGACTAGGACAGCCAACGCTGTATATGTGAGGGGCCTGAGCTTTCACTCTTGACAAGACAGAGTTGTTTTTGCCAATCATGACATTGCAATTGTCACTGCTGAATCCAATGCAGTTGGACCATTCAATGCCCTTCATATCCATGGATGATGCAATACAGTTGAATATATTTTCAGCTTTGGCATCATTGCATACTGGCATATCAATAAATCCAACTGCCACCTTATCCTGTGCTTCACTGTAGTACCTGGCTAAAATAGCACATTCTTTCTCACACATGATGTCATTGCTTTCGTCAATCAAAATACTGTATGGCTTTTTTTCTGTGCAGATTAGTTTGTACATATCCTCTGAACATTCAGGTTCCAGGGCCAAGTTCATTATGGCTGTTGCTTTGGTGGAGGAGCAGACATAATGTTTAGCTATTTCTGAGTCTGGAAACATCTTCCTGAACAACTTGCCAGTGTGCCTACAGACATTGAATGGCACATTGTGTTCAACAACAAATGATGTGAAATACACCTCAGCTGCAGTGACCTTCTCAGTGAGACTTTGCTTTTCTGCATTAAAGAACTGAGATATATTGGAGCAGCCTTCCCTGCCTCCCTAATATGGTGTGGTCCCTAAAGAATAAAGCAGATAATTAGGCCTATCATTTCTACATATTTTCTAGAATTAATTTACCCTTAATTAATTTACCCTACACTAATCAACATAGGCCTATTGAAATGGGGATTTTTTAAAGGCTTAGGCAGGCTGGATATAGATAGTTAGATAGCTGGCTAGTTAGATAGCCTATAGGCCTATGGCATTCGTAGTAACTACATATGCATTACTACTTTACAGAAGTCTTAATACGTTTTGCTTAACTTTGCGACAGCATTTAACCTACAGAAATAAAATGCAGGTGATGGCGTGTTAAACTTAGCATACCTCGACCTGTCATTTACAATCGTTATAAGTCCGCCGTGGGTAATATTAAAATCACTGTTGCACACAGTGCACCTCGCCACGGTGTCATCATTTTTCACCTTAATTAAACAGGGATATAATTTGGTATATTCTGTTGTAAAATGAGTCTTGTATTTTCGTTTTTTGGAAGACTCACCCTCTGCCATCTCGCAGGGTGCACTGACTTGAGTGGTAACCTAGTGATGGTCGAAGAAATTTATTGGCTTATTTTGCTGACTAAACCAATCAGCGCGCTCTCTGACAAGCAGCCGCTCTGAACGCTCGCTGATCGCTTTGAACAGATTATGCCTGTGCGGGGAAAAAATAAAAACACTTCTGGCAGGAATATCCACTGTAGTCCTCTGGCTCAGATGTGTGGAACTCCCATCCTTAGTGATGTTTGGGTCTCAAAATAAACAGTTTTTCATTTGTTCCTCTTTAACTTCCAGGTTGTTAGTTAGTGATCCTTTGATGGGGTATGATGGACAGAAAAGAGGAAGGATTTACCGTTGTGAAACTGGAAACACTGCATGCTCTAAAGTATCTATAACAGGTAAAGTATTTATACTGTATCATTTACAAATATATCACAATACTTTTGCTTAAACATTTCATACAAACAAAAAACAGTTTTGAGTACTGCTAGAAAACTACTCTTCTTTTCGTAAGGGTTTCAGTTTTGCATTGATAAGAAATTGCAAAAAGCAGTTTGTATTTTAATCATTCAGTAAAAATATGGATATTTCGACACAGTTCCTGAGTATGCTGTAAACATGTCACTTGGACTGTCAATGGTTAAAGACCCAACATCTTCAAATACACTGGTAAGTATGCTTCTATGACTTACCATTTATCTATGTTTCACAACATATTTTTCAGCAAATGGTGAACATTTAGAAAGTAAGGTGGCTCAGTGGTGTCATACGTTTCACATTGGTGGTTCACGTCCTGTAGCCTGTGTTGTTGTTGTTGCTCTTGTCAGGATCAGTCCCTGCCTTGTTGTTTCCCCATTTGATCAGCAAGTGTCACTGGCCATCCTTTTCTTTTTTGTGTTCCTACTGTTTGAGTCTTTAATGACTGTTAATGACCGTCACCTGTTCCTTGGTATTCCTAGCCCTAGTGTTTGGTTAACTTGTAGTCACCCACACCTGTCCCTCGTCTAGCCCTCGTTTCCTGTGTGTTTATGTACTTGCCCTTGCCATGTTCCTCTGTTTGTCATTGTAGATGTTTCATAATTTGTAGCTGCTTGTGTTCCTTGTGTTGGTTTCTTACATGTTACCTCAATGGGCATAGGTTACCTGATCGTGTTTGTGTTGAATCTGGCTCAGTTCAGTGCAATTTAAAAAAAAAGTTCCCATTCTCTTGTAATCTGCACTGTGGATCATCATTCACTCTGCTTAGTCATGACAGTTCTCGCATGTTGAGTTTCCATCAAAGAAATCTGGATTTTTATATTTTTGCAGGCATGTGGTCCCACTATACCAAGAGACTGTAGTTCCTTTACAACATACAATGGCATGTGTTTCCAACTAAGTGGTCAACTCGTTCCTGGGTCTGGAATTCCATCGTCTCTCAAAGGTTAGAGAAACTGAAAAGCCTTTCAGAAAAGGGGATGCATATAATTTAATGGAAAAAAAAGATTGGGGAATCCATAATGTAAAACATACAGATATGTCTTAAACCTATGCTTAATCAGATTTGTGGTACTTAATTTTTTTTAATCATTCCAGAAAGAAATGTACAATTTAATGTTAAATTTGTGCTGAAGAGAGAACATTGGGTGATTAAAATAATAAAAATGAAAATTGAAACATTAATAGAAAACAAAGGGAAACTTCATAGAATACTAAAACACTAAAAGTTTGGTCACCTGTAAGCTGCTGAGCTATGACATTTAGGCTGACACTGATGGATGGTTCTACTGTTTCATGCAGAATATTACTCAATATTTAGCTGTAAATCTCTTTTTCTATCTATCCATCCATTCATCTGTCTAGCTTCCAGCCATTAATCCAATACTGGGGCTTTGGCTGTTTCATACAATTTATTCTGCACAGCAAATATAGGCTGAAAAATGAACTTTAATAGAAAAAGGGAAATTAGTCCAAGTTTTACAATAATTACATACCCAAAACACTCAAGAAAACTGAAAAACACATAACTCAGTTTACAACCTTCACGCGTTCACAAAACAATTCACTAAAAATATGTATGTTCACCATTGTACCTAGGTTTCCTCTTCAAATATCTGGTGCAAAATGTTATAATAAATAATATCGAAGAGAAAGGTTCCTTAAATTTTCTATAAATATTAGTGTGTCCCCTGAAGTATTTTGTTAAGTTGGTTGTCACTTCCACAGACACTCTCTTGTTAAGATGGAAACTGAAAAGGTATTCAACAAATCTTTATCAAACTTTGCTGAGACATTTTATGAAGAGAAGAGATGGATGTGCTCAAATTTTGAGATAAATGGCAGCAAAATGAAAGCAGTGCTGCATAGTGGTAGCAAAAACAAGGACAGCCTAAGACACTTGTTACTGTGATAACTGAAAAAGTATTTGACAGATATTTTCCAACCTTTACAGACACATTGTAAGGTTAAACATGTGGACCTATTCAAATTCTGAGATTAATAGCACCAAAACGGAAGCAACCCCACTTAAAGGTAGCAAGATCAGAGATATTCAAACTGTGGGGGGCAGAGCAATTGCAGGAGGGGGTGTGGGTGCAGGAAAAAAAACAGAACTGCATGGGGGCAGACCTGTTTCGAAACTGAAACCTTTAGAAGTATAAAAAATAATGTGAATAAATTACATGCCTGTACACATTATATGATGCAAAACTGTGAATAAATTAGTGCTGTCAAACGATTAAAATTTTTAATCAGATTAATCACAGAATTGCATAAAATTTTTTAATCAGATTAATTATGATGATGGATTAATCCGCGTTAAACCATTAATTTTGAGAGCCCTAAAATACATACATTTTATTAAATTTAATTTATTATTTTTTTTTTTAGGATGGTGCGTGTGTGTGGAGGGGGTCAGGGCAAATATATCAGCCCTATGGGGGCTCTGTGAAAAAAAGTTTTGATACCACAGATCTAGGTAGTAGTAAGTGATGTCAGAAGAAAATCACAATGGGGCCTGTGTGTGTGTGTGTGGATTAGGTTTATTATATTGCGGGGACCAAATGTCCTCCCAATGTATGAGAAACCTCTTTTTTGATGTTGTGCGGACCATTTTTCAGACTTGGGGTCTATAATCAGTCTATATTCAGACTATATAATCTATAGTCAGATGTAGGTTTTCATCTGTAGAATGTTTTTGCGAATTGGTAATAAGATCCATCAAAGCTCAAATTGAATAAAGTGAGTAATAGCATAAAAAGAGTTGCCCTGTTCACAAGGTTAAAGCTCATATTTCATTCACTATTTGCTGTTACTAGTGCAATTTGAAAAATACTGTCTCAAAAATTAGACAGATCTAAAGTGTAGCTCAGACAATCTTTGAGTTAGCATACTGACAAGATCAACTGCCTAAGTGGCCCTTCTTTTTGTTATCACTAAGCGGCTGTTAAAAAGGACAATAATAAAGAGTGGTAATGGATGGTAAATTGTTTTCAAATAGATTTCAGTTTTTTAATCTACAAATGTCCTCTACTGACTACAGGTACCCCCACATAGGAAAACCCCAGGACTTGTGCCAATTTCTAATCAATACCGAACAGATTATGCACAGTCTAATCAATACTTCCATCCAGTTGCCATCCCTGTATAGTTATCATCCTAAAGGAATTGGTTAATATAATCAATGTCCCCTGGAAACAGGTGCTGAAGAAGCAGTTTCAGTAGACAAAAGGGGTGAACTTAGTTGCAAAAGTTTTGGAGTCTTTGTTAGAATTCTAAGCAAATGCCCCACAGTGATCACAGCCGCCACACCAAACTCTCTCACACAGTAACACTACTTCAGTTTTGGTGTAACTTGTTTTAAAATGTGAACAGGTTAAAATTTTCATCTTTATAACTTTTCTGCAATTGCTGAATAAGATATGTCAAAGACTTTTTGAGTTATTACGCTAATGGGAAGAAATGTATAAAACTAGATATTTGCCATCATTTTGCAGTGTTGCTTCAATTTTGGGGACACCAGTCTCAGAATTTGATCACTTCCAGATTGAGACCTATAAAATGTGTCTGCAAAGTTTGAAAAAGTTCCATAAAATACTTTTAGAGTTACTGTGTTCCAAAGTGTCTTTGCAAGAGTGGGACAAGCAGAGTTGCCTTCTTGATATATTTCAACTGATCAACACTGAATGCATTGCATGTCTCTGAGTGTATCATGTAACGCTCCTTTTTGAACCAATACAGGATGTCATTTGTGCCGTATTTTCAACCACATACGTATAGGCCGACTTCATACATACACAACATACACTAGGTCAGGGGTCCCCAACGGAACTACCTGACCAGGACACCTGCCTAATTGGTAACCATTTGTCTAATGGAGCATTTGTGTGGGTTTTTATTTTTTAATGACGGGTTTGGAATAATACATCACAGCCTATGCTGCCGCATATAAGCTTGTTTGGACTATGCCGTTGATTGCTTTATTATTTTATCAGCATTAAATATAATTCATAAGGCATCCTATCCCAAATCAGTTCACCATGAGTCTAGTGGCAAGCTCATGTTTGAATGTAGCCACATTGTCATTAGGAATGAAATTGACTGCAGTTGTTTAATCATCAAAATTTTGAACTTGAATACAGTTCATTAATAGTTTGTTCATATCTATGGTCTTTAACTGCTCTTTTCTTGCCTCTTTTCTACAGACTGTCCTGTTTCAGATACAGATATTGTGTTCCTAATAGATGGTTCAGGCAGTGTTTCAATGGGAGATTTTGACCGGATGAAGATGTTTATGAAAAAATTAATTACACAGTTTTTAGGGCGAAATAGTCAGGTAAGAAAAGACTTGCTATATGTTTCACAACTCACTTTTTCAGATACTATATAAATTTATGCTTTGAATATATTCTTAAACCTTATTTTATTTTAGTTTAATTACAGACTACTGATTCAGTATGATACTTATACTATTAATATCTGTTTTCTGCAGTGTTTTTTTATATAAAAAAAAGACAAATTATGTCATCTGGTTGAATATCTTGAATTCCTTCAGTCTATATATGTAATAATAGTCTTACTGTACGCTAAAGTAACATTCTGAAAAAGTACTTTGTTTACATACCAAATGCAATGTTTTGCAAATCAAACATTGAATTCATTCTGGTTCTGTTTGATTCCAAGCATGTCAACAATGTTTGCTTGTATCATATGCCAACCTAGTTCAATTTATTGTTGCAGTTTGGTATAATGCAGTATTCCAGTGAGTTTGATATCGAAATGGACTTCAATGACTTCAGAACTTCAGACTGGTCCAGCAGGATCGATAGAATAAGGCAGCAACGTGGTTTGACTTACACTCCAACTGCAATACGACAAGTAGTGTAAGTACAATTTCTTTGGATAAAGTCTGGTGTAATGAATAAGCCTGTTATTCTCCTGGGAAGAATAAGGCATAAAAAATGGCGAGTCTTAGATGAGACAGCAGTCCAGAGAACACACACTTTCAGATGCTCATTGTAGCTCTGATTCATTGGTGTGAAATTTAGGGGGTTGGAGCCGAAGGCAGAGCTGAATCGCATATTCATCAGGTTATATTTTGTTGAAAATCAGCTGGAAAGTAGTGCTTGATTAGCAATCTCACACCGAGACAAACCCCCAGAGGGTATTACAGAAAGCCAGTTTAGGAGTTCAGTAAAACAAAATCTTTCCTACATTAAACTGCTCTTGAGTAACCGGTAGTGTTGTAGTTCTCGAGACCGGTCTTGGTCTCGAGACCGGTCTCGAGACCAATTTTTGGTGGTCTCGGTCTTGTCTTGGTCTCGACTCTATTTGGTCTCGGTCTTGTCTTGGTCTCGACTCTATTTGGTCTCGGTCTTGTCTTGGTCTCGGACATAGCGGTCTCGATGGGATGGGGAAAAAAAGAGAAAACTGCACATCCTCACAGAACAGTATCATTATTTATTACGCGCCTCAATTCAAATGCAACCAGTCAGATGCATCCATTTCAAAAACGTTACATTTTATACATTTTCTCCACGGACACTGCCAGTGCTTCACAGTCCACACACATCATACACATCGTATCATACATCGGCAAAAAAATGTCCTAAAATGTCCGCGAAGTCTATAGCATAGTTATAATTCAAATAAATTAGGTATTTTACATTGATTAGAAAGCACGGTCTTGGAGGTGCAAGTCAATCTGGAGGCTCATTCTCTTCAATTCAAAGCAAAGGATCATTACATAGCTGTATTCATAGCTTACCCGAGGCCTCTGTTCCTGGTATAAGAGACTTAATATGAACATCTTTCTGGTACATCCCATCTCTTTCCCTTGACGAGGTCTGATAAAATGGTTATAGGAGAGGATTGCTGAGAATATTATTTTCTATCAGGTCTCGTAACTATGACAAATCTGGGAGATTTTAAATGAGAGACATATGGACATACGGACAATATAATTAAAAAGATAACATGAATTTGATTTAACGAGTAATGACACTTTACAGCAATGCCTTTTTTCTCTACAGTTGATCTGGGTAATGTGATGTCGATTCTAGCCCTAGTCTGTTTTCGGTCTTGGTCTTGGTCTCGACCAGTCTTGGTCTTGGTCTCGCCTTGGTGTGTCTTGGTCTTGGACTTGGTCTTGGACTTGGTCTTGGTCTTGGTACCCTCAAGTCTCGGCAGTGTCTTGGTCTTGATACCCTCCGGTCTCGGCAATGTCTTGGTCTCGGTTTAGGCGGTCTTGACTACAACACTAGTAACCGGAACATGATTTCTGATAAGAGCTGGGGGCCTTAAACACCACAGAAAGAATGCCATACAGTCCCATTACACTCCAGAGAAGACCTACATTTCTACAGCTGATATCTCCAAAATTAGGTAGCTCCCAGCAGAACAACCTTGATGGATAGATAATACTAAAGCCCCTGTAAAACATATCTTTTTTCAGTTTTGGTATGAACTATCACTTTAAATCACTGCAGTTTCATTCATGCGTCCTTTATCACTTGCATAAAAATTAGAGATGGGCGATCCACGTTTTTTCAGTTCCGATCCGATTCCGATACACAACTGCCGATACCGATACAGATTCCGATACAAGAGCTCTTTTTAATTTGTTATACTTTACATATTATTTTTTTTAAGCTAGTAAATACAGATGGAAAAAATGTATGACAAAAAATATTTAATTAGGCTACTACAAACATACATAACGTACTGTTCCACCTCATTTGTTTTAAGCGTTTTTGAGGCATTTGCAGTTCAATATGAATATCTTCAAAGCAAATATATACAAGTGGCGAATACTTAAAATTTTAAC
Organism: Paramormyrops kingsleyae; assembly: GCF_048594095.1. Classification (NCBI taxonomy): domain Eukaryota; kingdom Metazoa; phylum Chordata; class Actinopteri; order Osteoglossiformes; family Mormyridae; genus Paramormyrops; species Paramormyrops kingsleyae. The sequence continues at coordinate 36,510,045 of NC_132801.1, read as the reverse complement.
AGTTTTTCTCCCATTGGCATCAGCGCACTTACACTTTTGTTGCGATGGCAGCCCCTCTTGTATCACAAGCAACGAGTTCGCAAAACAGTCCAATTAAGTTAGCGACTCCCAAATCATCCATTGCTTTGTTTTGTCTCGCAGTTGCGTGCGCTTTGTTAAATGGGATTTTCCATTAAACGCTATTCCCACCTCAAAACCTTATTTTACATAGATTGCAAAACGCTGTGCTTCCGGTTTCTGTTAAAAGCCTAAAATACTCCCAGATCGTCACGTCTTATCTTACGCTCCTCGTACTGCGAAGGGTATGCGCATGACGTCACAGCAGGCGGAAGTCGCTGTACTCACACCCACTGATTAGCAAAAAAGACTTAGGGGCAGTGATAGCGTTCGATTTGAATTCCGCAAAAACACACATGTAAAATGGGAAAGAGCTGTCGTGCGATTGATTGCCAAAAACTAAATAAGTAAGTATAGGACGTGGATCGGTCACGCATGGCCGATTCCCGATCCGTCAAATAGGTCTGGATCGGTGCATCTCTAATAAAAATGACATGCATAAACTCCTTCATTCACAGGAATTAGAACTCATCCATCTTTTGACAACCACAAAATTCAACTATAACTAGTATTACAGCACTTCAATTTCAATTTTCAGTTATTTTTTTTTGGATTAATATGTTTCATCTTGAGATAACACTATTTGCTTCTCCAGATGGACCATGTATAGTTCTTTAAGGAATAAGTTCATACTGGGCTCAGCTGGGTTGTCGAGGTCAATGTTATGTTGCGATAGCAGATAAACCAGACAAAGCTCTTGCTGGAGTGAACTCATTTTATGAACAATCCCATTAGCTCCCGTTCACGCACATCACTTTCATAAAGTGCAAAATAAGATCGGAACACGGCAATGCCCGACATAACATTCCACCTCCACAAAAGCCTAAGTGTGATACTCAGTCACAAAGTCATGTAGGTGCATCGGTCAGTGATGTGCATGGATTGGGCAGGGCACGGGTACAAGGTTTGGCTCCATGGCTTCCGTCTGAATAGGAAAGACTGAAGTGTCAAGCTGCAGAGGGGCTGGGGCATGCTGAGGTGCCCAACTGTGAAGGCATAGTGGTTTATGACCAGTGCCTGACATGGCCAGGATGGTGCTGATTGCATGGTAGTCCATCCTCAAAGTAAATTTATGTCCATTGAGGTCTTGTGCCAGCATTCACAGGCCCAGAAGCACACCAGAGCCTCTCTCTCCCCTACTGAGTACCTCTGTTCTGTATGGCTGAGCGCTTGGGAAGTAAAAGCAATTGGTCTTTCCACTTCCCCCTGGAGCTGGGATGTCACGGCACTTATGCCAAAGGTGGAGACGTCACATGTGACAATGGTAGGGCTGGCTGGCTCGAAGTATGTCAGGATCAGTGAGCTGTGACTTCAAGTGGCATCAGAGCAGGCAGATGTCCAGAGCCAGGGTTCATTAGCCCTCAATACAGTAGTTTGAGCAGTGGTGCCATTGTGTCAGAGTACTGCAGTTAAAATCAGAGACAATACAGTTGTACCTCAGAACTCGAACTTAATCCGTTCAGAACTCATGTTCGAATCCTACAGTAAAAAGTTCAAGTTCTGATCGAATTTTCCCCATAAGAAATAATGGAAAACCAATTAATTGGTTTCTGCCCCCAAAAAATTACACCTAAATATGTTTTTTTTTTAGCATTTAAACTAGTGCTGTCAAACGATTAAAATGTTTAATCAGATTAGTTGCTGTGGATTAATTTAGATTAATCACGATTAAATTAAATTAAATTGATTAAAATAATTCATTTTTAATCTATATTAATTACAATTCATTTTGCATGAGCAAACGGACTCAAGAAAAAAGGTAATACAGTATATATGCACTTAACATGTTTATTGAACATCTTGAACACGAGTCGGATGCATTCCATCTGCCACAGAAGTGCAATACCATGGACCCATATCAAAAAGCAAGATTTTTTGCTTAGACGGACAACTTTAAACTGGTACCTCAGTTTAAATGGTCTTTATCTTCATTCACTTACAATTAGCATGAACTACCGTATATCCGACAAATAATCCAACTAATCATGATATCCAGTTCTAGTCCGGTTAATTGCCATTGTTAGCAATATCAGTTAACACATTATGCGCGGTGCGTTACGTATAAAACTCCGTAGCAAGACATCCACAGATAAGTTGAATGGTATAATGTGTGTGACCCATTTAATGAGCCACAAATGAGAAGTAGTGCTTAAACAGTATAAAACTACAACTTTCCTTTCTGTTGATAAAAGGCGCAGCCATCTTGGATTCTGAACTTGGGATCCTCTGTGCTGCTTCCGGCTTCAAAACCGAGGGCAAATGGAACGCACCAAAACTGCCCGAAATGGGTTGACAGAGACATTTCAGGGATTTTGAGTCATTCTGCGCTGCAGATGGGTTAATTGCGTTAAAAATTTTAATCAGATTATTCATGATGATGGATTAATCCGCGTTAACCCGTTAATTTTGACAGCCCTAATTTAAACACAAAATGAACAGGATAAAACAAGAAGAGCATATACTGTACTAAACACATCTAAGCACATTTATTAAAATAGTAATTTAAGTAAGAAAATAAATGTATCCAAACAATGTGTAAAGTAAAAAAAAAAACAACGTGTGATCAGCTGTTTCTGCTTGTTGTCATTAGTCCTCTGGATTTAGTCTGCGTTTCAGTTTGTTTCCCCAGTCCGGTCATTGTATTGTCCATCTGCGTTTTGCCTGCCTTACCTGTAATTAAATCCCTTATTCCCCGATACCCTGATGTCTGCGCCTTTGTCGCCGTTCCATTCCCGCTCGGCACTACAATATTATTATAATTAAATGTATTAATGTTTTTTTATTAATGATATTAAAATTATTAATTAGAAATCTTTATTGGTTTTATTTGTTTTATTATATAATAAAAATTACTGCTACTGTCTACCATTGTCCAAATGTATTTTTACTGTCTAAATATATGTATTCAGCTAGTGTAAACATGCACTATGCTATCACAGCAAATGCGAGGCTGAGACTGAAGCGTTACCCTTTGTTTCTGCGTGACTCATTTCCCCACGCGTGCAAGTTATCTTAGGTCGGCGTTCACGGTTCAACTTCTGAGATTCAGATCAAGTTCTAAGTTTTTTTCCAAACTGGTTGGTTCGACTTTTAAGAAATTCGAGTTCTAATGAGATCGAGAACTGAGGTACCACTGTATGTGGTTATGCCCAAGAAAGAAGCAGGCGAGTTGGCCTTTGGGACCCGAAGCATGGTGCGTGAGTGAAGTGGGCATATGCCCTCAGCAGAGAGGTGGAACTCCACATACTCGATGGCTGAGGCCTCAACAACACACTTTTCACCATTTAGTGTAAGGTGATGCTCAGCTAATGCCACAAACACGCTATGGAGGCATTCGTCATCCACTATGATGGTGGCGCCTCCATGGATGATGATGTCGTATAGGTAGAAGGCCAGGCCTGAGATTCCAGCGAAGATGGAGGCCATAGTTTTCTGGAAAGAACCTGGGGTTGAACTCAATCCAAAAACCAGGCACTTGTAGCAGAAGACTCCTTTGGGTAATGAAGGCATCTTTCAGGGTATAGGGGTACCTGGAGGTAGCCCTGGAGGAGTTCAAATTTGAAGAAAACGTCAGACCCATGAAACTGGGCAGTGAGCTCCTCTATGGTTGGCATAGAGTATCTATCAGGTATTATAGCTTTGTTCATCGCTCTCAGGTCCACACAGATGCGCAGCCCCCCATTCTATTTCCTAACCACTTCAGTTAGATATCCAAGGGGAAGTGTTCACCTGCTCAATCAAGCCATCATAGAATAGGATAGAATAGCCACTTTTATTGTCATTCAGAAATACACTGGTTAGTGCACATCAGAACGAAATTACGTATAAATAGTTTATTAATCCCTGTGGGGAAATTGTCTTTACACCTCCCTTAACTTGCTCTTTGTCGAGTAAGTTGTCTGCAAGGGGCAGCTGGGAGTTAAGGGCCTTGCTCAAGGACCCATAGACATACTGAGGCTGGCTTTGAAGCGGTAACCTGATTACAGACACACAGGCTTAGCCCACTGAGCCACATGCTGCATTAAGCATGCACTGTAACTCAGCAGAGATGTCGTCGCACAGGGCCAGGGGAGAGTGTCGGAGTGGCTGCATAATAGGTGTTACTGTTGGATCTATCAGGGGTTGGTGGGTGAAGCCGATAAGGCAGCCCAACTCACTGTTGCAGCCAGGGGTTAGTGACAGCATGGATCTCTGAACCATTTGTGTCTAACAGGGTAAAACCTAGGCCATTGAAGAGGTCAAGGCCAAGGAGATTGGCCCTGTGGCATGACAAGTGGAATGTGATTTCGACAAGGTTTTGTCTCCATACCTTATGGGTAGCTGAAGAGAGCCCACAATATCAATTTAGGTACCAATATAGCTGCGTAGGGTCATGGAGGCTGGTTGAGTGGCCTGTGGGAAAAGAATCGTTTACAAGTTGTAAAGTTCAGCAGTGATACTCTTTCTTCTGTGTCGAGGAGGAGGGTTCATCTACCATTGGTGAACATGTTCTGAGTGACACTCATCCTGAGTGAACAATATAAATTACTGTTGCAGGGCCAGGTGCATCTGGGCATCGCCGGGCTCTGGCTGGGGCAGACTTACAGATTTTGTGGAATTGGTTGCGCTTCCCACAGTTGGAGCAAGTTTTCCTGCAAGCAGGACAGGTTTGTGCTTGTGAACTGTGTGTGGGAGAGCGACAGTTCCCACATGGCTGGTGTGAGCAATCACGAGGTTGCGAGGCTATTTGTGCACTATCTGAGCTGCTAGCGGCATTGGTGGGGGGAGTCGATGACTGTGGCTGGGTAAAATAGATTGGCCACGTACTGAGATACAGACTTATCCACTCGTTGGTGTCGGTGCCTGAATGAAACACGACGGAGAAGAGAGCTCTGCGGGACAGCAACATGTTTTCCGAGTAGTCTCACTTCCTGATCATACCTGGTAGTTGTAGCGGAAGTTCCGAACACATGCTGTCCCTCAGCTCCGAGACGAGCAGCAACACTGCATGCTTCCTCCCATCTGACATGCTGTCTAAGCCAGCAGTGAGGTTTCAAACAAGGATCCCCAGTGATTCCATGGCACGGGCATTATCCAGGTAAAGCTAGGAAGGGGGAGGGTGGAGGCAGAGAAGAGTCACACTCACACAGCGTGGGTATGTGACCAGGGAAGATGATAAAAGTGTTGACATATTTTAGGAGAGTGACATCCATGTTCATTTATAATTACATTATTCAAAGTGGAAAGGCTAGAATAAATGTAATAATGACCATAAAATTAAATGAAAAAACATGTTCAGTAAAGTGTAGTTCGAAGAATGGACCATGGGGTACAATACACCCCATTTGATTTTCAGAATATGTATTTCTATACATCTTTATTAATGATTGTACCGTGTCCATTTACCACCAGTATCTGAAAGCGAGCAACAGCTATTGGCCATGAAGCGCACATAACACTCAAGTATTAATTACAATTTGCCTGTAGCTGGAGATCCAAGGCGAGTGCAAGAAATGCTATCAGCTCGAAATGCTGAATAAAAATATCATTATAGCAGAGATCGCCACTTTTTACAGATGTTAATATTTATTTAAGACAGGCACTGCATTTCTCTCTGCCCAGGTTGCACTAGCAATACTATTTATCTGATTTATTCCAGTAAAATCATGGACAGCCTTAATGGGCAGCTGATTTGAGGCTTTGTCTAACAGCACTTATCACCTTGAACCACTTCAAGGCATTCAGTAACCTCAAATTATACTAAAGTATCATTTGTTTTTCAAAATATTGGTGATAGTTTAATACTTCTTACAAAACTTTGCACAAAACTGATAGCAGCAATGTAGGAGGATAGTAGGTACGAAGAGGATGCTAGCATGCTAACCAAGAGACAGCTAAACAATGTTCGGGCAGAAATTGAGGCTGTGGAGAGTATCGGCAAACTTTTGGATTAGCAAAAACACCTAATGTTGAAGAAATCAGAGCTCGAGGTGGTTCTGGAGGAATCTCAAGCTGCGGGGCTGACGGTCCCCCTGCACTCTGGAGGGGAGTCTGGCTGCGGGAAAATGCTAGGGTGTGAGTCTGCGGACACACTGCCCACGAGGATGTGATCGATCTCCTTTGCCGTGCCACCAGTATTGGAATATCAAGTCCAACGATGCGGCTCAGGGCGTTGGAACCAGGATCCAGCGACCTACAGCCCCTGACCTTTCGCAAAGTCAAGAAACATGGAGTCACTTTCTCCCCAATTACCAAACCCGTGGAGACCAACACAATCCTCATAGCCAGCCCTGTCAGTGCCAGTGGTTGCACTGAAGTCACCCATGACCAGAGGAGTGTCACCTCGTGGGCACCCATCAACCACTGAGCGAGTTTCAAAGTAGAATCTCTCCCTCAACTAGACATCACTCACCGTGGTCGGAGCATACACTGAGACAACAGGCATCCAAAGAGTGCCTTAGTTTTAGTCTCATGATACGCCCATTTTAAGGAATGACATCGGACACCATTGGGAGGAGCTGATCTGTCACGGCAACAGCTATTCCCTGAGTATGGCAGCCATCAGAGCGACCAGACCAATAATAGGTGCACCCACCTACGGAGGTCTGCCCACTCACCGGTCTGCGTACCTCAGAAAGTGTCGGCATTGAAATGCAGAGTTTACAAAGGTCCTCCAACAGCAGAGGAAGATGGTCATCTTGCCGGAGAAACAATAAATGGGTGTAATGTGGCCTGAGAACTTGACCAGTGGTACGCCAGGACATCTTACAAGAAAAAGGAGAAATTCTCTGAAAAGTCCTCAAAACACTTGCCACACTTTGCAATACATTTTAGGCACATTCAGGGGTATTTTTATGATATGAACAGATTAAAAGTCAAATTAGTGTGTAGATTCTGTTTGTTTGTTTTTTTGTAACTCGTACACCGCTTTGAATAACAGCACTTTTTTGGGGGGTGGGGGGAGGTGAGGAAACATTGTGGGGTATCTGATGAAGAGAACAAGGTAACAAGTCAGTGTTTTATATACAAAGTTGATTTGTTACTCCAAGCCCTTATCTTTTTAAATAACCAAATCTATGAATTTTTGAAGATGAAAATTAACCTTGACAATAGAAACTTAGACAAATCATATACCATGAAAATGCATTCTTTCTGACCTTTCCACCGAGCCATAACAGCCATGTACCTGCAGTAGCAAAAAGTTAGAGCTCCTAAGAAAATAATGTGGATTTTTTTTTTTTGCTGGTGTAGAACAGGAACTATTTCTGAATGGGATTTTTGTCTTAACAAAAAGGGCATTTCTGAGCTCTGAAAAGTATATGTAATTAACATGCCAAACTTCATCATTATCAAAAATGGTTATACAGAGCCAATTTTTTTTTTTATTAAAATGATCAGCTTACTGTATGAAATTGTTTGTGCATCCATCCAGATATCCATCCATTTAATCAGTACAGGGTCACAGTCACCTGAGTATGAAATGAAGAAAAGTAATTTTGAGTTGTGTTCTACATGCTGGTAATACTTTGATATGTCTATCCTACAAACTTACTAAATTTTACTTCATTGTATTTTGCTTTTTCAGAAACAAGCTGTTTGTACCAAACAGAGGAGCGAGGCCAGATGCTTTTAAGGTCTTACTGGTCATCACAGATGGAGAGACCTTTGGAGACAGCACTCCCTTAAGTGATGTGGTTAATGAGGCTGAGAGGAAAGGCATCATCCGTTACGCCATTGGGGTACTTTGAATTTAGTGATTAATTGTCATTGTTGACACCACAGCAAAATGTGTTCTCAGCGTTTAACCCATATGTGACATAGCAGTGGGCAGCTAATTTAGTGCCCTGGGAAGCAGTGCTTGGGGTCAGTATCTTGCTCAGGGTACCTCAGTGGTGCTTTGCTGGTCAGGGATTCAAACCTGCAGTCTTTCAATTACAAGTGCGCTACCCTAACCATTAAGCCATCACTGTGTGTCTGTAGTTAGGTCGCCGGTTCAAACCCAGCCACAGCACGTCTGCGGGTCCTTGAGCAAGGCCCTTAACCCCCAGCTCCCTGGGCGCCGCTACAGGTGGCTGCCCTTCGCGGACAGCTTGCTCTACAAAGAGCAAGTTGAGGGATGTATAAAAAAGAATTTCCCCACAGGGACAATAAAGGAAAATAAGAGTCATTATGTTTAAGATAATGCATATGAACCATGGAATTTATTTATTCACATCGCTCAATAGACTCAAAAAATTAAAATGATGAATCAATTGCAAGGCAAATTTCTTTACAATTCCAGCTAATAAAGATTTTGTATCAGACCCGGGCAGAACACCAGAGACGGGACCCAGAATGCGGGAGATAACGGGTTTATTAATAAACTGAAAGCTGGAAAGTCCAAAGGGCAAGGCGAGAGACGTAGTCGGGGATGTAGCGAAGAGGTCGAATGTCGGGGTGGTCAATCCTACACAGGCACGCCGGACAGGGGGATGGGCAGGACAGGAGGCAGGAACAGGCAGGATGCAAGATGACAAGAGATGCGGGACAGGCGGGCGAGGAAGACAGGGCAGGAGAGAGAGCAGGAGACAGAGACAGAAGACAATAAACTGCTCAGCAAGGCACATTAAAATAATGGCAACAATACTTCGCAAGGAATGCTGGTCAGGACCACCCTTTTAAAACTGTGAGGGGCGGTCCATCTCCATGTTGCTTCTGCTGTGGGGCGTGGTCCCAGACCCCGATGTGACATTTTGGTTATATTATTCAGGTTAAGAGCATTGTTGGTTAATAACAAAATAAGATATAATTTCTGAAAAATCTGCAATTATTTTCCTGTAACAATTTGCTCTTTTGCTAGTAGTACTCTGACCTTTTGATATTATCTATTATCGCTGCAGGTAAAGAATTATTAAATATAATTACGCTTGATGACATATAATTACACAAACATTATTAGCTTGATTCATATTGATACCCATATATATTTAATGAAGTCATTGCAACTTATAATAAACCTATTATTTTCTGTCTTGGTGGCCACAGGTTGGTAGGGCTTTCCATTATTCCAGTGCACTACAGGAGTTGGAAACTATTGCCTCCAATCCCATTCAAAATCATTTGTTTCGGGTGAATGACTTCCAAGCTTTGGATAACCTTAGGGGCTCACTAGAGAAAAGTATCTTTTCTATTGAAGGTATTGTAATTCTCTGTGTTTCATGTTTATAATGTCACATCATTTGCTTTCAATTTGCCATTATCTTTTCATTTATCCCCATTTCAATACATTCATTGATGTATTTAGTAATTCACAGTACTGTCTGTATTTCCTGGATTTCAAACAAATAAGTTGATATCATCATTAACACTGTTATCATTAGCAGTAGTAGCAGCAACAGTAACAGCAATATTAAACATGTACAAATTGAACTGATCCATCACCCTTTCTTTTTAGGGACATCATCAGGAGAATCTTTTAGGATGGAATTAGGTCAAGAGGGGTTTAGCTCAGCTTTCATGCCCACGGTACACATCCTTTCTCTAAAGCCCTATTACCTGCTTCAGTTTTTTTTCTGGTACATTAAGTTGAGAATGTATTTGTTATTGCAGCTGCATTGCTGTTGTTGCTGTTTTCTTGTTTGTTCAGGGAAAAGTCCTGTTAGGTGCCGTTGGGGCATTTAACTGGAAGGGAAGTTACCTGATGGGAGAGGATGTTTTCGACAGCAGTGTCAGTGTGGAGAATGACAGTTACACAGGTACAACATCCCTGCGTACAAATAATATTTGTACATTGGTTATCCATCACGTCTAACATAGAGACAGAAGTGCAGGCTGATTGTATTTTACCAACAAAAATCACAACAAATGTTGCCTGAAACCTAAAATGTTTGTCAAACTCATTATGTAGACACTTACCTGTCTTGTTTTCAGACAAATATGTTGCAGATTAAACACAGAAAAATGCATTAATATTACGGTTCATTGACCCAAAGGCTATTTGATTCGATTATGATCATAAAGAGAACAGTTTGATGCGCTGGAAATCTTTAATTCTATCACAATTCAATTTGACTAATCAATTATTTCATAGTTTTGATAACATTAATTCAAACCTTATTTTACCTTCACTTAAATTTCACAAATATTACCATGGAAACTTAATTAACTATGTTACCCCACCCAGATTGAGGAGTCCAGGGTCCTCACCCTGGAGCAAGGTGTCATGCTCCGATCGTCCGCTCCTCTCGTGTGCCATGCCCCCTCATTAACCCCATGTGGATTCCCCGTGTTTACCAGCTGTTCCCGATTGTTGTCGATTAGTCCATTATATTTAGTCCGCGTTTCCGTTTGTTTCCCCAGTCCGGTCATTGTAATGTCGATCTGTGTGTTGCCTACTCCTTCGCGTTTTGTCGCTCATTTAACCCCATATTCCCCTTATCCTACGTCTCCTCGCCTCTGCTTCCCTGGTCATTGTGTGACACAAGGCCTTGGGGGGGGGGGGGGAGGTGGGGTAACAGAGGTAAGAGTCTGGTGGCCAGATCTCCACCCATGAGGCCCGGCCGGGTATAGCCCGAAAGGAACAACTTGGGTCAGCCCTCCTGTGGGCCCACCACCTGCAGTGGGAGCCGTGGAGGCCTGGTGTGATGTAGATTGGGTGACAGTAAAACGTAGGGGCCTCAGACTAATCATTGGCTACCAAATCTGGCTCTTGGCAAATGAAATGTAACCTCTCTAGTGGGAAAAGAGCCAGAGCTGGTACAGGGGGGTAATGACTACTGACTATACTGTATATAGTTGAACTCACCTTAACTCACAACTCAGGCTCTGCAATCAAACTCCTAGAGAGAGCCTGGACTCTATTCTACTCTGGAATTGCCCTTGGCAAGAGACTCCCTGGTTCGTTGACTGTACATTGGTGTTCACCCCAGTGAACCAGAGGTTCGCCTCTGGTTCTTTGACTTCGAGTTGGGGGACTTTGTGCATATGTGCTGAACACCAGCTCAGAGAATTTGGCCTTCTTGGAGACCTTGGAAGGCGCCCCTTTTGGGGACTCCATTGTTCTGCTGGGGAACTTTAATGCTAATGTGGGTAATGACAGTGAAACCTGGAAGGGTGTCATTGGGAGGAATGGCCGGCCTGATCTGAACCTGATCTGAAAGCGGTGATAAGTTGGTGGACTTCTGTGCTAACCAGTTTGTCCATAACAAAACCCATGTTCAAATATTAGTGTTCATAAGTACACCTTGCACCAAAGTATCCTAGACTGCAGTTCAATGATCAATTTTGTAATCATTACGTCCACATGTTTTGGACACTCAGGTGAAGAGAGGAACTGAGCAATCAACTAGTCACCACTAAGTGGTGAGTTGGATCTGATGGCAGGGGAAGATGCCAGATAGACCTACGCATAGTCAGGGTTTGCTGGGAACATATGGTGGAGGCCTCTGTCTGGGAGATCTTTAACTCACACCACTAGCAAAACTACTCTTACATCCCAAGGGAGTCAGAATGGACTATGTTCTGGGATTCCATTGCTGAGGCAGCTATGTGGAGCTGTGGCCATAAGGCTGTTGGTGCCTCTCATGGTGGCAATCCCCGAACCCAGTGGTGGACAGCAGCAGCAAAGGGAGCTGTCAGGTTGAAGAAGGAGGTCTTCCAAGCTTGGTTAGCTTGTGGGACACCTGAAGCATCTGACAGGTACTGGTAGGCTAAGCAGAAAGTGGGTTTAGCAGTTGCTGAAGCAATAACTCGGTTGTGGGAGGATTTTGGTGAGGCCATGGAGAAGGACTTTCAGTCAGCCTCAAAAAGATTCTGCCAAACCATCAGGTGATTCAGGAGGGGGGAGCGAGGCTTTATCCATTCTGTTTAAAGCAGAGAGGGAGAACTCACATTCTCCGGGGCTCTGAGGGTAAATGAGATTCGCCATGCCTTCTTGAAAGCTCTTGATGTTGTTGGGCTGTCTTGGCTGTTACGCCTCTTCAACATTGTATGGAGGTTAGGGACAGTGCCTTTGGATTGGCAGACAGGTGGTGATCCCAATCTTTCATAAAGGGGACAGAAGATGTGTTCCAACTTCAGGGGGAATCACACTCCTCAGCCTCCCTGGGAAGGTCTACGCCGGGGTACTGGCGAGAAGGGTCCACCCATTGGTCGAATCTCAGTTCCAGGTGGAACAATGTGGATTCCATCCTTGTCCGGAGCACTGGACCTGCTCCTCACTCTCTCAAGGATTCTGGAGGGTTCGTGGGAGATTGCTCAAGCACTCTACATGTATTTTGTAGACATGAGAAAGGAATACGATTGTGTCCCTTGGGGGTGTGGAGGGGGTCCTTTGACGGGTGCTTCAGAAGTATGGGGTATGGGATTCGTTGCTACAGGCCATCAACTGCCTATATAAAAAGAGGGAGAGTTTGGTCCACATTGCCAGCAGTAAGTCAGACTCATTCCCAGTGGGTGTTGGACTCTGTCAGGGCTGTCCTTTGTCACCGATTCTGTTCATAACTTTTTTGGACAGAATTTCTCGGTGTAGTCAAGGAGTGAAGGGGGTCTGGTTCAATGGCCTCAGGATCGCGTCGTTGCTTTTTTGCAGATCATGCGGTCCTGTTGGCTTCGTTGGGCTGTGACCTGCAGCATGCACTGGGGTGGTTTGCAGTGGTGTGAATCAGGATCAGCACTGCCAAATCTGAGGCCATGGTTCTCAACCAAAAAAGGGTGCATTTCCTTCTTCTGGTGGGGGATGAGTTCCTGCCTCAGGTGAAGGACTTTATGTGTCTCAGGATCTTGTTCACGAGTAAGGGAAGAAGGGAGCGGGAGATCAATAGGCAGATCAGTGCAGCGTTTGCAGTAATGCAGACACTGTACCATACTGTTGTTGTAAAGAGGGATCGGAGACGGAAGGCAAAGCTTTTGATTTACCAGTTCATCTACGTTCCTACCCTTTTCATTAGTCATGAGCTTTGGGTAGTAACCAAAATAATGATGTTGTGGGTACAAGGAGCAGAAATTAGTTTTCTCCACAGGGTGTCTGGGGTCAGCATTAGAGATAGGGTGAGGAGCTCAGACATTCGGGAGGGGCTTAAAGTAGAGCTACTGCTCCTCTGCACCAAAAGGAGCCTGCCAACCTGCGGACTAAATATAATGGACTAATCAAGCATGTACAACCAGGAGGAGGCCCCGGGGCAGACCGAGAATATACTAGAGAGATTCTCTCTTGGCTGGCCTGGGAAACATCTTGATATTCCCATGGTGGAGCTCGATGAGGTGGCTGGTGAGAGGTATTGGAGTAGGGTGACCACCTAATCCATGTCAGGAGGGACACTATGAGCTACTTCAGCTTTTACGAACTACTTTAAAGCTGAAAGGGTTCTGTGCTCTGCTAAAATGTTTGGTTAGTTCCTAGATTAAAAGACTCATCCAGCTGTTTCGCATTAACATTACTGACACATATGCATGATTATAGGAGACTGACCAATCAGCATACGGCAAGAACCCAGTGCTTAAGTGAAATCCTGGTCCTTTTAATTGAAATGTATGAAATGGTAGTTTACAAATCCTGTTGTAGCTCATAGTGTCCCTCCTGACATGGATTAGGTGGTCACCCTATATTGGAGGTCTGTGCATCCCTGCGACCTGATCCCGGATAAGAGGCAGATGGATGGATGGGCTTGATTAGGCCTACACTCTATTAATGAAATACAAAGAAAGTAGAATCTCATAGTATTACTTTTTATAATTGTTCTTAAACAGGGTGAACAAGCCAGTGTAAAACTACACAGCAAATTCAGGTCTTTGGAATAAACTCCTGATGAGTCAAAATCAACTCAATCTAAGTGTACATGTGTGACCATCAAATATACTTCAATACTGAGTTAGAATAACTCTGTTTTTGGAGTTGATCTTTTACTTCCTTTTCAGAGTTAAAGTTGAACTCTTCCTGATGTTAAAATACTAATCCTACACAGAGTAAATTGTAACTCTAAAACTTAGTTAATTGTAATAATAACTATTTATTTACCAGTTTTAAAAGCCAACACTTCAAATATATGTAAGCCTTTTTAGGCATATTATTTAAGACGTTAATTTATATAAAAAATAAATACACTGAGCACCATGTACTTTTCTACACTTTTTTTTATTTAACAAATCCATACTGATTGAATACCTTTTCAAAATGAAGTACCGTCTTTAAACAGTGTCACAGCAGCAAAACATTCCCATTCAAAATGTTATGGCATGTTATGTTATGGCACTGCATGGGCAAATAACAATGAGCAAAAACATTTACAATGCTTACTCAACAATACTTCAGATAATACAACACTTTGACACAACATAAAACTGTGAATCACACCCATATAACATTTGCGCATCAAAACATTTCAAATGTCTTAATCTCTCTCTTTCTGTAACCAGCATCTTTCGGGGTCTGACTTCACTCACCAGAAAAGCATGAAAATGGTCATGAAAACAACTTTACCATTGTGCAAGATTACTGAAGTTATTTTGCTGAAAACTAACATGTCTTCATCAATGCCTGTGCAAACAAACAGTCCAACCCGATACTCAGCTCCATTACATTTTACCCAATTTGTGAGGCTGACAGTGACTTGTGTATCAACATGAAGATATGCCGTTAAATCTTCTGTAAAATTCAGTGTTTCAAGTAAACACATTTTGACTGGACCAGACTCAACTGCTTTTAAAGTCAAGCATTCCCAGTGATACGCTACTGCAAACTGGTGTTTATTTGCAAGTGATACAGTCAAATTCTTGAAGTTCGTCACACAATCTTTAAAAAACAAGCACACAAATTACAAAATTATTACCATTTCTTTAGGATTCGCTTAATACAAAACATAAACCCACCGGCAAAAAGAAAATCAGAAAATGAAGCTTCTTGCAGCTTCACATACTTCTTTGTTCTTCCGCGTTGTACCTTTATCAACATTTTGATCACCTAGGATAATGGGAAAATATAATTTAAAGTAATAGCTAATGGTCAAAAACAAACGGATGTATCATACAAGTGCTTAAATCCTAAACATGCGCGTTCGTTCGGCGTCGCCTGCAACTTTTACTTGACGTAAATTTCTGCCGAAATGTATGAACGTGAATGTAACGTTATATTGAAGTCAAATCAAGCGTCCTTACCAAACGTAACTTTAATGCGTAGGGCACTCAAAGCTCATTTTTTTTGTAAAAGAAAAATTTAACTGTCAAACACTCTTGTGAAAAGGGCCTTATAGAGTCATGCACCAGAAAAATAAAAATAAACTCTCTCACCTCGTAAGAACTCCTTTCCGTT
Source organism: Paramormyrops kingsleyae (assembly GCF_048594095.1). NCBI lineage: Eukaryota > Metazoa > Chordata > Actinopteri > Osteoglossiformes > Mormyridae > Paramormyrops > Paramormyrops kingsleyae. The sequence goes on along the minus strand of NC_132801.1, from coordinate 36,494,666 downwards.
TCTTCCTATCCGTTGCTCAGAACAGTTTGAAGATGAAAAATCTTTGACAGAAACACGGTGAATAAAAGACACGTAGCTAACGTTGTGTCCGACAAAACTAGCGCCAAAAAAAGAAGCGCCAAACCATCTACATCAGGAGCACACATGCGCCACAATCATCACCGAACTTTAACCCCAAAGCTCGAAACAACCAATAATGTTAAACCATCAACTTAAATATGTTTTAGTGACAAATACCGACATTTTAAAAATAGTGTTTGACAAATTACCTCAAGAGCTGCACCGACCACTGTGCTGAAACTGCTGAGAACCAAAATCATTAACTCCAAGAGTAGTGTAAAACATGCCCACAAACACCTGATAATTTTAACTCTATAATATTACATGATATGGGAGTATTCCTCAACACAAATAGTAGTTAAAGTAAAAAAATCTAACTCCAATAAAGTAACCCTTTTACACTTTTTAACTTAACTCCAGATTTTACAACTCCAGCAATTTGCTGTGTAGCAAACGGTCAATTACTGAATTGCAAAAGAAAAAAAACCCACAAAGTGCTACATGATTAGGGGGGTGGGAGGGAGTGCCAGTGGTGAAACTTGCCAAGTTTACTGGGCCAGATTTGTGGAATGACGTTACATCATGCCTAATTCTGTGGAAAATGGGGAGGGAAAAAAAGCCCCACAAGTCAGATTTTAAAATGTTGCAGGTCGGTACTTTGAGGCCGATATTTAAACAATATATTGTGCATATCAAAGACTAACATTATTTTTTACTATGTTAGAGTCATTGTTAGAGACCATTGCCAGCAGAGTTAATAAAAAGAAACATTTTTTGTGCTACAAAAAGATAGTGGAGAGAGTATTCTGTGCTACAAAACAGGGGCGAGTTTCCCAAAAGCATCATTGCTCTCTATCGGTATTAATGAATCTTCCCCTGCCATCCTTTATCCTATTCACATGCCAGCACTGCAACTTTATGTGTCTACCTGCAGCATGTGAATGGAAGAGTGCAAATGCTAGAAGTAGAATATATGTATTATTTTAAAATACTAATTCAGAGTGTATGCACACGCATGGTCTTAAACTAGATATTCATCTGAGGTCCCAATGTATGTTTTTTTTGTATGATGTCATGGATCATGTTACAATGACAAGCTATCTCTATCCATTCACATAAGTCCAACTTTTATAATCATATGTGAGAAGCATTATTGCCATATTATTCACATACCCATGCCTCCTGCTTCAGAGAACAGGAACAGTAATTAACACTTATGATCCCTTTTGAGACGGACTTAACATGTGGTCTAGATGGAAAATGGGCCAGACATAAAACATAAGGGAAAAGCGAACCTAAATGTCCAGTCCAGGAAGAACACCAGCACAGAGCCATGAGATAATTAAATAGGACAGTTATTGAGAGAAAAGAGAAAGAAAATTAGAACTCAATATAAACAAACAAAAGAATGTACCTCAAAGAGAAGAGAGAAAACAATACTTACCTACCATCACAACCAGAACAAAATAAATGGTTAATCTACGATCAAAGGTAAAGTGCAGGTTAATTGGTTTTATGTTTTTTTATTTTATATTTTGTATTAATCATTTTTATATGAATATTTTTGGGTTGTGGAAGGAATCATCTGAGTTTCCATTATTTCTAATGGGAAAATTCATTTTGATATACGAGTGCTTTGGATCACAAGCACGTTTCCGGAACGAATTATGCTCGCAATCCGAGGTTTTACTGTGTTTGGATATCTAGGTCAGGTTTTCCAAATGGTCCCTTCCCTCATCATAACAGACATTTGTTTTTACAAAGTGTTCAACTCTTTTCTCAGGTTATTCAATGGCTGTTCCATTGTTCCGTGGCACAAACAACCAGAACACTGTCATTTTAGGAGCCCCGCGATATCAGCACAAAGGAGGAGTTATTATTATGATAAATAAAAGAGTACACAAGGTCCTTGAAGGCATGCAGGTTTGTCTTACATCTTACAGTAAGTCTTCTGTACTCATGTAATAATTTCATTCTCAGTTCTGACCTTATGAAATGCTGAAGTGATGTTACAGAGGAAACCATTAGGAATATACAATGTATAGAGTTATGTTAATCAGACACTCTACTCACTCGGCATGTGTTAATCTAGTGTCTGCATCTGGATAATGCAATCAACTTAAAAAATACAGGCAAATATCTATGGTTTCGCAGGTGCAGTGGAATATCTTCCATGACAGAGTGCTTCATGTGGACTGGAATTATGGGAAATGTCTTCGGTGGTTTTATACTGCACCATGAAAATAATCAAAAAACAGTTAAAAATATATAATAAATTAATACTAATGGAATCAAATATCCATAAATCACACATAATATTGTAGAACTATAACAATGATGCAGTATAATAATAGTCTTCAATATTGTAATGATTTTTGCTAAGCATTAACAGGTCTCACAAAGAAATGTTCTTACTAGTATCAGTAAGAACAAGAATAATTTGGCCTCCCAGATTAGACACTTTCATCTGAAAATGATTTCATGATTATGTTAGAACCTGTTCCTGAGGTGACTCTCACCTCCCCACCAGACTATTATTCTATATCTATTTATATTATTCTATATCTATTTATTGATAGTTGTCACTGTTTCACTGTTTTTGCTGCTGCTGTATGATGTATTGTTTATGAACATATTGCACATTGTATATAATCCTTTCTGTCTGCCCCCCTGTTTCACACTGTCCTGTGTTTTGTGCTTTATGTATTGGGAAAAGCCTCCCCATATTATGACAGTTGTGTGTTGCACTGTGGTTCAGGGGGAATACTATTTATGGGAATACTTGACTTGATAGAAATTAAAAAACATTTGCAGCTGAACACCCTGTGATGCAAGATATAATTATACATTTTAAAAAACTGTTCTCTCCTCTCAGATTGGTTCATATTTTGGCGCTGAGGTCTGTGTGGTGGATTTGAATTCGGATTCCAGTACTGACCTATTACTCATATCGGCTCCAATGTACATAAATACTGACAGAGACAGTGAAGGACAAGTGACTGTCTGTTCCCTGCAGGATGCGGTAAAGACACATTCTGTTGTGCAGCATTTCCAGTACATTTATTATGGAAAGTTTTGTTTTGCTGTGTTAATGTAAGCAGCCCACTGTCATGTAAAATATCTTCTCCTATATATTTAAGCTGCGCGTAGGTGCATCTTGTACAGAGCAGCCACTGATGGGGGAAGCAGGGATGAGGGGAAGGTTTGGAGCTTCCCTCGCTGCCCTCGCTGACCTGAATGGGGATGGAATAGCTGAGGTGGCTGTAGGAGCCCCTTTGGAAAACGATGGCAAGGGTGGCCTGTACATTTTCTCTGGTGCACAAACAGGAATAAATCCCACGTACTCACAGGTGAGAGAAGCTGCGGGGGAGACTGCAGGTACAGAAAATGAGCAGGAAGAGAAAATATTCTTACTTGTAACTAGCACATAATTTGTTAGCTTTGTCATTATTAAGGACTGTGAGAAAATGATTTCTTTGCCACATGGCTCACTTGTTGGGAATGTGAATTTCACAGGCCCATTATATCATAGCTATCCTGTTACTTTAATGTGAAGAGTCAGACCATATGAAGATAGACATGCACAATTTCTCAGAAATTCCGACCGTGTTGTGTGTCTTTCCCTCGTGAATGCTTACTCTTCCATCTTTGGTCACTGTTGACTTTCCCTATGTCCACCTGCAGAGAATCCCGGGCTCCACAATACATCCAGGCCTCAAATACTTTGGCCAGTCTATTAGTGGTACTGTGGACCAGAGCAGAGACATGCTGCCTGATCTGGCTGTTGGATCCAGGGGGAAGGTCCTGCTGTTACGGTATTGCTGGAACTACGGGATGCAAATTTGTTTTTTGTTGGAATTTATTACTGTCATTCCATATGACTTTAGCAGAGAAATATATGAATATAATGAATAAAAATGAGCAATATATGTAGGAAATAGAACTATACTCACATTGTAATAATGAATTTCTGTTCTTCATAAAGTTACTAATATCTTTTTGGATGGATATAAGAATATAGCTTTGGTTCCCAAACCTGTCATAGGGGGCAGCCCAGCCATTCCATGTATTTGTTAAATTTCACCACTGGCTCACCTAATTAAACAAATGAAATAATTCTTTGCTGATTAGTTGAACACAGTATGGTAGAGGTCAAGCCAAGAAGTTAATGGGTATATTGAATGGTTACTGCACATATTGGGGTGATTTTAGTAGAGGTTTTGAAATAGCTAAGATGACACACTCTGACAGATATAATATCATAGTTTTACACCTCCATAAAAATCATTTAATCATTCTTTGACTGCCTACTGTAGGACTCTTGGACAGTAAAATCCATGTATATAATAAAATCCACCCCACAACAAAAGACAGTGAAGTTAGAACATGCCCCTACTCTGTAGACTTTGCTAATAATGGTCACCTAAACCACTATTGAAACAAGCATAAACATTCATTCTGCAGTTAATGCATCCTGGTAGCTAATGCCTGTTGAAGTTCACTGTTAGCTAGCTAACTAAAGGAGTTAATTTCCCCTAATAAAAGTAGTGGATGCTGTTATGTTTCACATTGACTAGCACCAAAAACTACTGAATTTCTTGCACTGCCAACGCCACGCTCCACCCTGATTGATGGAGCATATTCCATGCATGATTGAGTGACAGAAACCAAAAATGCCTACACCATGTTGACAACTTCACAGTGTGGCACTTAATGGGGCACTTTGGTATAATAAAATGATATAATAAAAAAGTTAAATTTAGCCTTTATATATTAATTTAATCACCTACATATGTAAATATATGCAACTAAATAATACAAGAGTATTCATGTGTCCTCATCTTTGTTACTCTAGGACCAGACCTGTGGTGTTGGTGACAGTGAGAATGACCTACAATCCGCGCACAATCCCAGCTGACAACTCTGACTGCAGCAAACACCTATCTTACACTGCAAGAGTGTGTTTCTCCATGGTGAGCCGTACTCGGGGCCAAACAGGTGAGCACTCGTTATGTTTTTGATATTCAGAAACACAAATTTATTAGCATAGCATTGTGACCCTGTCTTTGTGTAATTTTACCCCAAATGCTAAGGATTAATTGCCTATAGTGTATGAGTGTGAGTGTGTGCATCAGTATAATGCACAGGCATCCCATTGAGAGTGAACCCCAGCATTGCACCCTCTGTTGCTGGGACATCCTCATGCCCCACCCATCCCATCCATCGCTTGGTGGTTAGAAGATGTGTGGATTTACATTATAACTGTTCATTTCATGTTGTTTACAGGAAATCTGGAAGCACAGCTTAATTATACCTTGACTCTTGACGCCTTTCGAAGTGCTTTGCGGTCTCGTGCCTTTTTTGGTCCTTCCCAACCATCCCTGACCAGAATGCTTACCATAAGAGGAACTTCCCAAGATAAGTGTGAAGACCATCAGTTATCAATACAAGTAAGTACATTGTTTTATATAATTCTGTTTTATTTATTTTTTTGATATCACATAATGGGGTCGATTCTCCCATGCGTTTAATGCACCTTTTTCACTCATCATGGATGGCACTGTGTATACCATTGCGCTCAGGCTAGACCCAGTGCACAACCACTAGGCAGATATTGTGAAGGTATGTACAAAATAAGTACGTAGAATGGGAATGACTTGTGACTGTTTTTATGTAATGTGCTTTGTGACAGGAAGGGGAGGGGATAAATGTTATATTAAAGAGCATACAAGGAAATCGGTTGGTCTGTGCGCTTTCTGTTCTGCAAAGTTCATGTGACAGCCCCATTTTAGTACACCTTTAGTGTGCCCTCTACTGGCTTTCGTGCTCTGCCACTGGGTGGCACATAAATAAGTATGTTCCAATGACACATGCATTTCATTGTATTACACTTTAAATCGCTTTATTTGGTAACACTTTACAATACTAGTACACAAATAAGCATATATTGTTGAACTTATGCCATGATGAGTAATGCATTTACTAATGATTAGAACATTGGTAAATACTGAAGCATATATGTTAATTACCTAACCAATATTTAAATAAGCATTAGTAAGTGGCATTGTTGATTACTAATGCATTCCTAACTCACTTTAATAATTAAGTATTTATTAATAGCGTACAATGTACAGGATCTGGCTTCTGGGTCCCCACCCATAGTTACTTTGCCCCCCCCCCCCCAGAGGTTTCAATAACTAAATAAATAACTAGGAAATAAAGTCAGAAGATAGTTGCTGTTTTATCCAAAGTCAGTGTGAAGACAAGAGCTCTATTAATTAATAATTACCTTCAACAATTTCAAGCCTCTTTTCTTTAAGGGTAGAGAGCAGCTTGGATGCTAGTATGTTCAATTCAGCATGCTACCTGATACTCAGCCCAGAGCAGATCCACATGCCAGCTATATGGAATCAAGCAAAGCAGCTGGACTGAAGTCTGGGACTTGTGGACAATTTTGAGTAGTTCCTTTCAAAAATTCCTGCTTTAAGGTGAACAAACTCTAGTCAACATTACACAATGGAACTGTTACACGGACAACGGCATCCCTGGATTCTTGTAGACACACACATGATCTGGATTTGGTGCAATCTCATGTTCCATATTATATATATATATATATATATATATATATATATATATATATATATATATATATATATATATATTAGGGGTGGAGCCGAACCCGAATACGGTATTCGGAAAGGCACAAATAACGTGTTTTTAACGAATACTTATTTCAAACAAACACTTAAAAAATATTTGTATTCGGGAACAAGAAAAACTTTATATCAAAAAGCTGCGTTTCCTCATGAGACCGCAGTGCATGCCCGGGTGAGTGAGTGAGCTAGTGAGTGAGTGACGTTCAGGAGTCGGGGGGAGTAAAAGAGGCGACTGACACAGGCTGCTCCACACAGCAACATAGAAGGCTCGGCTGAGCGAAAAAAGACTTAACTGCATCACTGTTTTTGTTGAATAGATTTTTGTACCTTAACTTAGTTCCGGAGGCAGTTTATAACTTTCAGGAAGCGGAGTTTCATCGGGAGATTATTCCATTACGCTGCATTATTGACGTCTGCAGTCGGGTGCTCTCATGTTCGCTCTACCTGTTTACGTACTGTAGCTCCGCTTACGTAGCTCCGCTTCGCGTCGGGTCCTGATCACGCTGTTGGGGCTTATTTCTGCGATAACAACCGGCTACCTGTACATTATCCCTCACTTAGCATAGCCTCCCGTCACTAATTAACTTAGCTGAAACTCCCCACATGGATTTGGGCAGCCAAATAGAAAAGAGTGTGGCTGCTGCTGAGCCATCTCTTGGTCCTCCACCAGCCAAAAAAACTTGCTCAAGTTCTGTGTGGAAGCATTTTACAGTCAGTGCTACAGATAAAACCAAAGTGATATGTAATGTGTGCAAAGGTCAAATCAGCAGAGGCAGAGATATCAAACATCTGTCAACATCTGCTATGCATAATCACATGCACTTAAAGCATCCTCTCCTGGTACTGTCTGCCAACCCCCCCACAAGCACCAATTCCCCCACCAGCACCAATTCATCATCACAACCATGTTCTGCCAAACCCTCCACAAGCACCAAATCATCATCACAGCCATGTTCTGCCCCTGCAAGTCAGTTTCAATCACCTATATTAGCTGCATTTAATGCAAAACAGGCTTATCCACCCAACCACCCCACTGCAAAGCAAATAACAAACACAGTGGGAGAAATGATTTGCCTTGACCTGATGCCCTACTCAGTAGTGGAGAATAAAGGTTTTCGCAAGCTTCTCAATGTGGTTGCACCTCAATACCAACTACCATCTCGTTGGCATTTCTCTCGCACAGTAATACCGCAACTTTACCAAGATGTGAAAACAAAAGTAAAAGAAGCTGGTGCTATGACCTCCCTCAAGATAGTTGAGAGCTACTTAGCTGAGGACAGCACTGAATCACTGACCTCAGATCCTGCAGTGACCTTCTGGTCAAAAATGATGCAGCCACAGCCAGCTCTGGCTCATGTGGCAATGAAATATCTCACCTGCCCCCCAACAAGTGTCTCCTCTGAGAGGATCTTTAGCACAGCAGGAGATATTGTGTCCCCACATCGCTCCAGACTGCTCCCCTCACATGTGGAGGAGCTTGTGTTCACAAAATACAACATGGAGAAATTTAACTGAGAGTATGTTGGCAGAAGATATCTTCTTCCAAGTGAAATATGGTTAAGTTATGGTTAAGATAAAACATAAAAAAAAAAAAAAATTTAAAAACATAAAAAAAACCTGTTTTGCGTCTGTTTTTTGGCAGACAGTTGACAATAGCAGGGCTGCATCTTTTAGTTTGTAACAGTATTATATAGAATATAACTTTTGTTCTGCCAGATCTCCCAGTCAGGGGTTGATAAAGTTTAGTTCTTCGCTTTCTGTGCATTAGAAAGAAGTTCTTTCAGAAGAAGAACAGTTCTTTGAAGTATTATTTGTTTTTATTCTGTCTGTTCAGCGTCCTCCAACAAGGACGGGTGGTGTTGGGGTTCATAATCAAGGGCGTAACTTTGGCTGGAACATTGGGGGGTTGAGGTCTCCACCCATTATGGGGGAAACATGATTATTGGGTGGGTTATATTGGCTGGATCTGATTATTGGGGGGGTCATGACCCCCCCTGAAAATTACGCACCTGTTCATACTGTTCACAATGGTATTTTATTAGTTGTTGATTTAACCATGGATGAGGTAATGGCTGTTATGTTATTTTCTTTTCAATGACGTTCCTTGTTACATGTTCATTGCTGGATTTATGGAAAAACATCAACCAATATTGCATATCCATAATTATTATAATGGATATAATTAAAGAATACGTACACTATAATGTAAATTAGAAGTCTAATGCAAAAAACTGGATTTTTATGCCTATTTTGAATTTTACTCGAATACAAATACAAATACAAATAGTTTTCCCCCCTCAACAAATACAAATACAGATACAAATACCGGCTACTTTGCACATCCCTAATATATATATATATATATATATACACTCACCTACAGTAAAGGATTATTAGGAACACCATACTAATACGGTGTTTGACCCCCTTTCGCCTTCAGAACTGCCTTAATTCTACGTGGCATTGATTCAACAAGGTGCTGAAAGCATTCTTTAGAAATGTTGGTCCATATTGATAGGATAGCATCTTGCAGTTGATGGAGATTTGTGGGATGCACATCCAGGGCACGAAGCTCCCGTTCCACCACATCCCAAAGATGCTCTATTGGGTTGAGATCTGGTGACTGTGGGGGCCATTTTAGTACAGTGAACTCATTGTCATGTTCAAGAAACCAATTTGAAATGATTTGAGCTTTGTGACATGGTGCATTATCCTGCTGGAAGTAGCCATCAGAGGATGGATACATGGTGGTCATAAAGGGATGGACATGGTCAGAAACAATGCTCAGGTAGGCCGTGGCATGTAAACGATGCCCAATTGTCACTAAGGGGCCTAAAGTGTGCCAAGAAAACATCCCCCACACCATTACACCACCACCACCAGCCTGCACAGTGGTAACAAGGCATGATGGATCCATGTTCTCATTCAGTTTACGCCAAATTCTGACACTACCATTTGAATGTCTCAACATTCAATGTCTTCAACTGTCCAATTTTGGTGAGCTCGTGCAAATTGTAGCCTCTTTTTCCTATTTGTAGTGCAGATGAGTGGTACCCGGTGGGGTCTTCTGCTGTTGTAGCCCATCCGCCTCAAGGTTGTGCATGTTGTGGCTTCACAAATGCTTTGCTGCATACCCCGGTTGTAACGAGTGGTTATTTCAGTCAAAGTTGCTCTTCTATCAGCTTGAATCACTCGGCCCATTCTCCTCTGACCTCTAGCATCAACAAGGCATTTTCGCCCACAGGACTGCCGCATACTGGATGTTTTTCCCTTTGCACACCATTCTTTGTAAACCCTAGAAATGGTTGTGCGTGAAAATCCCAGTAACTGAGCAGATTGTGAAAAACTCTGACCGGCCCGTCTGGCACCAACAACCATGCCACACTCAAAATTGCTTAAATCACCTTTCTTTCCCATTCTGACATTCAGTTTGGAGTTCAGGAGATTGTCTTGACCAGGACCACACCGCTAAATGCATTGAAGCAACTGCCATGTGATTGGTTGATTAGATAATTGCATTAATGAGAAATTGAACAGGTGTTCCTAATAATCCTTTAGGTGAGTGTATATACACACACACACATCTCTCCCTCTGTATACATAATGGAATATATAACAATAAAAACATATATGGCTCATGTATTCTTTTTATCCTTCTTGATGTAGCGGACTATCGATTCATTCAAGCCATAATGGCGAGCGACATCCGCGTAATGAACTCGCTGCTAAATAACCTAACCATAGTGATTTCAATTTAATGCTCCTAAAGGTCAGATGAGCCAGGAACCATCTTTCAGCTTCCCAAACACCAACACACACAGTGTTGCGAAGTCCAGCAAAAATCTCCAACCCAAGGTCTGCTTAAAATCCACCCAATGGAAGCTAAAACTAGCCCAATATTTGAAATACTGTATCTCAAAGAAATAAACTAGTACTTTGAATGCTGATCACATTCAAATGATTTAAACGTAGACAGACGCACTCTCCTTTCCCAGGGTTGCCAACTTTGGTCAACTGGCTGGAGTCAGATTTTCAATTCAAGACAAGTCTGCACACACATGCACACGCATTTGCATGTATGTAACAGTTTTATTACCTTGTAAATAGTCTGTAGGGCCTGCAAACTATCCCAACACTTTTGATGTAGCTAATTTTGGGCTTATAATGGAATAATGTGCATTTGCCATAAAATTGCTTGCATGAGAGTCTGAATGCATGAGTGTCACACCAGATGCATGAGAGTTGGCAACCCTGCTTTCCCTGTGCATGTCTCAAACTTTTGGTGTCTGGTGATTCAGTATTACTCGCGATAAGGAGTCACTTGCATTCATAACAATTAATTTCTTTTTCCCCTTACAGTCCGCTGCTGCGGAACTTTATGAAAGCAGTCCAAAAACCTGCAACCCGTGAACTCCTAATATTTACCTGCAACTGTATTTTCAAAATAGCCCAATTGGGTGAGAAAACCATGGACCTAGCAACTCTGGACACACAAAAAAGCGTGCTTTTGCATGCAACAGCTTACGAATACAAGCATATTCGCAATAAATGACATGTCCTCCTTTGGCCTGGAAGCATAATGACCCCTGAAAATATTAATAACACCAGCTGTGAGCTCAGTAAATAATGCAAAATTAATAAAGCAAAATTATTTGAGTGGTGGAAAACACCGCTGTCTATGAGAGATAAGATTCACTGATTCACACTGGTGCACCGGCATAAAAGTTCAGGATGCGACTGCCCCGATTAAAAAAGCACCGAGTGGTATTTGGGATGAACTGGGGAGACATCGTTTCCAACATATTTGCATCTGCAAAATTTATTAATGTAGAATAGTGAGTTAAATCATTTTGCTTTATTAATTTTGTATCATTTATTTATTATTTATTCTCCTTTGTAAAATCTTCCAGAAAGTGGATTCCAGCTTGTGTATCGGAATCCTTAGTAAGCTTCCATATCATCTCTACACTCTCGCTTCACAAATTGGATGATAATTGCCTTATACGGTTTTGTGTTGTCTTGGAGTCTGTGCATCATAGCCAAAATTCTCCACTTTGGTTGCGTCAATCCAAAGGACATTGTTCCACAATTCTTATGGTTTGTTCAGATGCAACTTTGCATACCTAAGCCATGCTGCCACAGTCTTCTTAGAGAGATGAGGCTTTCTCCTGGCAACCCTTCTGAACAAGCCATAATTGTTTGGTCTTTTCTGTTTGTACTGTCATGAACTTTAACATTTAACATTCTGAAGCCTGTAGAGTCTGAGATGTAGCTCTTGGGTATTTTGCAATTTCTTTGAGCATTGGAAGAACTGCCCTTGGGGTGAATTTCCTGGCACTTCCACTCCCAGGAAGACTGGCAACTGTCTAGAATGTTTTCTATTTGTGAACAATCTTTCTCACTGTAGAATGATGGAATTTAAATTCTTTGGAGTCTGGCCTTATAACCCTTCCCAGACAGATGGGCAACAACAATTCCTTCTGTAAGATCATTGCTGATGTCTTTCCTCTTTGGCATTGTGTTACACACCTGAATGCTCCAGACCAGCAAACTACCAAAACTTCTGCTTTTATAAAGGTGGTCACACACTGATTATCAATTAATCAAGTGCATTTGAATAGCAGCACCTGGCTGCTACTTACCCTCTTAATTCCTATGGAAACAGAAAGGGTGTATAGGCATCCCTCCTTGCTGATATTGATTTCAGGGAGGCAAATGAGGGTCATCTGGGAGGGTGGGGGGTGCTGGCCAATGCTTGGCTGGTATTACAGTAATACTGTACATATATTGCCAACTTTCTTAACATAAGAGAACGTCTTATGTTAATTAACCTGTCGTGTTGACTCTTATCAACCTTTAGAACTAAAGTTTTGATATACTGTGACTTTAACACTTTTAGAGAGGTGTGTGCATTCCCAGGATGTCAGAAATAGGAGGATCCCGTCCAGCCCAATATCAGCAGAACCGCCCCCCTTCCCAATTAATAAATGAATACATAATCAACAGCATGTTCGTTATATTTCATTATGAATCCGTTCATTACTATGGCCAATTCGCTACACATTCAGAGTGCAAGGACAAAAACTAAGAAAGATTGTAGTCATGTATCAGACATAATCATTTTATCTTATGGATCAGTTATTTTTAAGTCACTAACTAATGAAGTAAGTGGCTTTGTGTAGTCATCATTTATTGTGTTGTCATTGTGTTGTAGAGTAAGGTCTCATATAGTGTTTAATGTGAAGTGTTGTAAATAGTGCTGTGCGTGGTGTGAGAATTTGTATCTTACAGTTGACTGATTTGCGGATACAAGTGGCAGAATTCAGCTTCCTCCGCAGGGTGACTGGGCTCAGCCTTAGAGATAGGGTGAGGAGCTCAGACAAAGCAGCTGCTCCTCTGCCTCGTTTGGACATCCATCTAGGATGCCTGCAGGACGGCTCCCTGGGGAGGTGTTTCAGGCATGTCCAACCAGGAAGAGGCGCCAGGGCAGACCTAGGACACAATGGACAGATTAAATCTCTCAGTTGGCCTGGGAATGCCTTGGTATTCCTCTGGTGGACCTGGAGGAGATGGCTGGTGAGAGGTATTGGAGGTCTGTGCATCCATGCGTAGACTGCTGTCCCTACGATCAAACCCCCGATAAGCGGCAGAAAGTGGATGGATGGATGGATGGATAACCTAGACAATGAAACTATAGTGGAAGGTGTGGGTTATGTAACGTTGCTAGTATTATGTCAGTATAACTATCAACAGATCTTTTAACTGGTTATTTTTGCTGAGAACCACCATATATGAAAAAGAGGCGCCACGCCGAACCTCTAGATGACGTGTCGCTGCCACAAAAGATGAGCCATGCCTGGGACTTGCGTCTCATGCAGGCAGAGTGGCTGCTAGCCTGATAACAGCCGATGTGTCCTAGGCTTTAAGTGTAGGGTTTATAAGCACATGTGTTTGGGGCAGAGAAACACCAAATTACGCGCATGTCGCATGTAAATGACCCTTCCCCGCATTCTGTCAAGCACTTTAATTGCATTTTTCACTACGCGCTCTGGAGGGCTATATTAGGTCACACACCTCTACATGGCCAAATGCAGTATTGCAGTGTTCAGAAAGCCAAACATATAACAAAACTTTTCACATTTATTATACATTTAGAAGTTAATGCTACAGTCCAGAACACATATGAATAATTCACATAATTATATAGGAATTATATATAAGAATTAAAGCCCATGACCCTGAAAGGGATGTCGTTACAGAAAATGGATGGATGGATGGATGAGAATTAAATATCACAATAGTCGGCCTCTGTGATGGGTTGGTGCCCCATCCTGGGTTGTTCCCCGCTTTGCACCCATATCTTCCGGTATAGGCTCCGGATCCCCTGCGACCCTGAATAGGACAAGCGGTTTAAGAAACTGGGTGAATGCTGAGGTTACTTGGAGTTACCAAATTGCCTGTAAGTGTGTATTTGTGAGTGAATGGTATGTGACTTAGTCCTGCGGTGGGTTGACACCCCGTCCTGGGTTGTTCCCTCCTTGTACATAGCCTTTGGGATAGGCTCCAGACCCCCTACGAACCTGAATAGGATAAGTGGTTGCAGAAAATGGGCAGCAGTGGGCAGTGGTTAGCGCAGCTGCCTCACAGCAAAAAGGTCCTGGGTTTGATCCCTGGGTCGGGCGTAGGTCCGTTTTGTGTGGAGTTTGCACGCTGTCCCTGTGTTCGCGTAGGTTTCAGCCGGGGCTCTGGTTTCCTCCCACGGTCCAAAACAATGCACAACAGGTTAATTGGCGATTCTACATTGGCCCTGTAATTATGTGAATGTGAGGGTGGCTGTGTGAGTGTCTGTGGTGTGTTGGCGCCCACCCATGGTTGGTTCCCGCCTGTGCCCCATTTACCCAGGATCAGCTCTGGTCCCCCCCGCAACCCCAGTTGGGGTTAAGCTGTCACGATGATGGATGGGTGGTTACAGAAAACAGATGGATGGATTGAGGGATCATTAAATCAGGGCTATAAATGACATAATTTTAACTTGCCTAATAAGTTAAGGTAATTTAAATTTTCAAAACACTTCATTTTACTGTAACATTTCATTTTTGTCTAAGGATTCTCATGTTCATGAGAATGACCAAATTTAAGCATAGCAAGCTACCACCATGCTTTCATTTTCAAAATAGAAGGGTTTCTGCCGATTTCAATTAGGTTCACAATATAAATGAAATAGTCCACGTACCACGTTTTGCTTGTTGCCACAATCATTGATTGCATAGCCCCCTTTTCTTGTTTGATGAATTAATTATACTTCTTGTACGGCCGTGCCTTATTTTTCAGGTTAAGGGTGGTGGATGTGGCCACGCTAATAAGGGTGTAACTCAAGAGCGTATAACTTTTTAGGCTCTTTGTTAAGCGCCTGATGGGAGAATAGACTGTAGTGTCACATGATCTCTGAAGGTATGCTCAACATTTTTATCTTATGTTGTCTCCCAGGCTTGCCCAGAAGATGCCCTTAATCCCTTACAAAATCAGGTAAAATTCAGCTTTACAGACACGCCCTCTCAACAAAACCTTTCCCCTGTCCTGCACCCAGCTTCACAAGTCAGCTCATCCCATCCAGTGAGTTTTTATATCATTATTTTCTATCTGGTATGATAGTAACACATGTTGCAAGTTATTATGCCATTTAAATGAACTCTCCTCTATTTTTAGTTAGACTTTGAAATAGACTGTGGTCCTGATAAGGTGTGTATCGATGACCTTAAAGTGGATTTCAATTTCCTAAGGTAAGAGTAATGCAATGCAAAACTGTTGATTAGAAAGACAAACATTTTATATACCTTAACCTATATTTGATCACTAATTACACATAAGTAGGGTTTCTCCTTCAGCATGAAGTATTCAAGCCTGTGGCTCTTTTTCTTTTTCAGCGTATCTGAAATGCATGTTGGCATAATATCGGAGTTGAACATACTAGTGTCAGTGGAGAACAGAGGGGAGAATTCATACAACACCCATATAATTTTTACCTATCCAATAGGATTGTCGTACAGAAAAGTTGAAGTACAGGTGAGGGACAATAAGACGATCAGCATTGCAAGTTACGAGCGAACATGAACCCAATGACATTTATTGAAAAAAATCATTTGTATTGTTTTTAGGATGCTTCCAGTAGGGCAAAAGTTCAGTGCAATGCCTTGCCCTTTCTGGATGAGACCACAGTGGAGCAGATCTCCTGCAGCATCAACAGGCCCATTTTCCATAGCAAAGCCCAGGTTAGGTCCAAAACTACTGTATTCAGCTAATTTGAATATTCACTATTGTCATCAGTATTACATTCCTCAATCTCTGAAAACAATTAGAAAATGTGTGACTGGTGGTTATACTGAGAATTTAAAGATGCATCTAGAAAGTACTTGAATTGCGTATATTTTATGGTGGATCTTCCAGTTTTCTGTTCTGTGTGTCTGGAATTTCCTATGAGTACCGTTAGGAAGACTATTAATTGTACTATTATTAAATTGATCACTTTTTTGTTTGAAAATTAAAACACACAATCAGTTTAATGGTTGAGGTGTATTATTAAGTATACTATTAAACCTAAGGCAGAATAGTAGTTAAATTGTGTTTCAATGTAATTCCTGTCAATGTATCAGCTAAATTTATCCAAACTTTCTTTTCACAAACAATCTTAAGACTGAAATTCTGAGTGTCATTCTATTAACATTCAGCTATGTCATCCCCAGGCTTCCTTTGTGCTCAGTTTTGGCATAGATGGCAATAGTCATTTTAATAAAAACGTAACATTTACAGCCAACGCTACAAGGTAATGACCCCTCTAAGCCTGCTCTGATAGAGGAGATTTTGCTGGTGCATTTACAGTATGTTTAGTATTATCTTTTGAAGAAAACAGACGTCACACTGTTCAGTGTCAAGTATTGTGAATATGTGCTTGAGAGGTGTCACCCAACATTCAAGCTTAACTGAAACTTTTTTTTTAACTGAAAAAAAAGAGTTTTTTTTACGTTATCCAATTTGCATATTTTCCTAGGGAAACAGTTAATTGCCCATACATAATATTGATATGAGCAGGAACTACAAGGAAACCATATAGTATTTATCACACAATAAAATCTGCCCAGATATAGTTTTAATTTTAAATCTTTAACTTTGTTAAAATTCAGTTACTGTAATGTATGTTGGGCTGGATATTATGGTCAGAGTATTTTTTGTCAATATAACATTCTCCCGGTTTCATTTTCAGTGGAAATGGACAACACACAGGGAATGAGAACTTCAAAAGAAAAAGTCTTGGTGTAAAATATTCAGTTTACTTTCAGGTGACAAGGTTTGTACATTATTATATTATATGGCATATCTATGCCAGGCCCCAGTACATTTCTAGAGGAAAAAAAAATATGTATTTAAATAAATGAATTAGATTTTTTTCTTATAAGTAATATGTATTTTGAAATGCATTACTTTATATGTAAGAAATACTTCATATTTACTGTATGCTGTTAAAATTTTGTTCTGTCTTTGGCTGACAGCTGTAATTAATATTCAATTTTATTTTGAATTTAAGCTCTGAGGAATCGACTACTTACATTAACTTCACAGCTGGGAAGAGTGATTTGAAGCAACCTGTACTTCATTCATTTAAGGTAATGTGTCTCACTCTCTGATTAAGGTCAGGTTGCCAGGTAATGTGAGGTGACATTATCACCCTCCTTTGTAGACCACTTGGTCTGCCCAAACTTTGGACTGGTTCTGTTTATACACTGTATGCAGAATTATTAGGCAAGTACTATTCCTGGATTTCGTTTGTGATTCCTGGAGATTTTTAGCAAAAGTTGGGCAGACTTAAATAAAAGAATTCAGAAGCTTTCTTGTGCACAAAGTAAATTTATTTAGCGAGAAAATGTTACATTTGACTTTGACAAAAGAAAATAAAAGAAAAACGCTTGATTATCAGTGTGCAGAATTATTAAGCAATCAGAAACTAAGTGGATATTCTCTGTTCACCATCAGCAGCAACAATTTTTGTAGTTCAGTATATATAAGGAATAACAAGCTATCAGCCGTTCTATACAGCCCACTTCACCCAGTTTAATGCCCAGTACAGCCAGCTTTCTTCTCAATGACCATCATGAACCATGTTGCCCATTGAACCAATCAGGTTTTTGATTTGATCATGTCCTATATTAGCTGAGCCAGCTAGGACCACCCCCTAGAGGCTGCTCTGAGAAGGGTACTGCTTGCTACTTTGGTAAATCTCACACTTTGGTAAGGCCCAGTAGTTCTCAAAGGGGTTGAGTCAGGTGATGAAGGAGGGCAGGCCATAATTGAATCACGTTTCAAGCCTTTCTAGGCCAATCTATTAAATACTTTGATACATAGGGAGGGACATTGTCTTGCAGGAATATCATAACCTCTTAGAAAGCTGCTGACTTCTTCTTGTGCCAGTGTTTGAAGAAGGTATCTTCTAGAAACTGGCAATAGACCTTGTGGTTAATCTGCAAGTCAGAAAGGTCTGACAAGTTCATCACTGATAACTGCCGTCCACGTCATCTGTCCTCCACCACCTTGTTGGTGCTTGAAGAGGATCTCCATCCAGTAGCCCATCCATCTGCTCCATCAAGTCACTTTCATCTCATTTGTCCCCAAAACCTTTGTACCATCAGTCTTGAGATGTGTCTGTGCCCGTTCTTAATGTTATACCTTACATGCCTTATTGTTTCAGCGTTTATAACCTTAGGAATGTCACACAGCACACTGCACCTAGAACGTCTGGAGATTCTGTTCAGATTGCACAGTTTTGAAAAATGATGGCATTTGATGCTCGAAAGTTTCTGGAAGTCTCCCCTTTAATTTGACATAGAACTTTGGCAGTTTATGTGTCCCATCTTCTCTCTACAAGCCTCTTCAGTCCTCTTTGGCTGTTGGCAACAAACCACTTGATTCTACAGTGATCACATTTCAAAAGTCTGGCAGTTTCGATCGTTTTGCATCCCTCTGACTGGTACTTTACTATTTTGTTTTTTTAAAACAAAATATTCAAAACAATTTCAGACCAAATACTGAACATTTTGCTGTTTTGAAACAGTTGATTCTTAATTAGAGATTCATCTGGACTTAAAGTATTGGTCGGATGAGAAGATACAAGTGAAATACACACTTGCCTAATAATTCTGCACACCGTGTATGAAGGTGAGGGCAGAATTTAGGTCTGTCACAGAGAGGGGTCGTGTGAAGAGGGAGAACGCCGCAGTGAGTCAGTCAGGTACAGGCGGTTTTTATTAAACGGACTGTAATGCAGGGAAAGAAATTCAAAAACATGGTTCCGGGCTTGTGGACGGGAGACAGGCGGGGGTCGGGCGATCTTCGTAGGAATCCAACGGGCAAGACAGGCTCAGGTCCGGGGACAGGCGGGAAATCTGCCGATCGTCTTCAGCACTCAGAGGGCAAAGCTAGAATCGTCGTCGGGGAAAACAGATCAGAGTCAGGATAACAGGCAGGTATAGGCAGAGGTCTAGACAGGTGGAGGGGATATGGGACAGAACTGCTAGAACTTGCAAATAATGCTGAAGATCTCGCGTCTGGCTGGCGTGCCAGAAGCGAATAAGTAAGATCATCCATTAACCCCAATGAGCTTCAGTTGTCGGAGGGCGGCGTACTGTAACCATTTCTCTCAGTTCCCGGAGCCAGTGGGGAGTGAGCAATTCGGTCGCTGCAACACTGCCTTCTCAAGAAACCCCCGTGGGTGCGAAAGAGAATCCCTGCGTGACGTCAACGGGGTTTCCTCAGATTGGTCCATGACAAGTACATATTCACGAGATCAGCGAGTATCCAGCATCCTTGGAACAGTCTCTCAAGATCCTAAGAGTGATATGATTACTCCGCTGGCTTCAGGATTCTCCCACAACCATCCAAATATAGGCACAGATCCCTCATCTGCTAAGCTACACATCACCGATACCATTTTTATTCATTGTAGTTTAAAATGTATATTTTTCGTGAGTCATGAATACGGATCAGTTATACAAGTTACACCAACCTTGTGGATGTTCTTATCAATGAAACTGGATTTATAACTAATGTCTGACTGATTTTCACACCACTGCTTTTCTCAAAGGTAATGAATCATTTCAGAAATCCTGAAGTGACAGTGACTATAAAATCACCAATTAAGCTGGGAGGCAAAGATATTTGGACCAACAGAAGCAGCCTTCAGGTAAGCAGTGCTATGAAACCATCTAGGAAGCTCACCAACTGGCAAGAAAGAGCTGGGGAGGTTAAATATTTTGGCTAGGAAGAAAAGTAACTATTCATTAGGGATGTGACGATACATTCAACTCACGATTCAATACGATTCACGATTTTGAGTTCACGATACAATTTTCTCACGTTTTTTTGACAGAATGAGCTGCAAACAAGTTTATTAAAAAATATTCCTTTATTTATCTTTCTAAACTGTGCAAAAGATGTCCTCTTCTTAACAGTGCAACTGAAATTGAATAAAATACTATTAATAAAATCCCAAATCAAAATAAATTAAAAAAAATCTTCAAATACTGTAAATAAACAGTAATGCTTTGCATTAACTGCACCTTCATGGTGCTTTTGTATTGCATTCATAAAACATTCAGTACACCTTCATAATCACTGTCAGTCCTACAGAGCAAGGATTGCTGCGAGGATTGCTGGGATTGCTGCGAGAGAGTGGTGTTGAGCTGCAGCGATTGTTTGGGATTGTTTTTTTTGGAGTGTTTTGAGTGTTTTGAGTGTTTGTGTGCTTTACCTGTTTACGTGGGTGGCTGTTTATTTCTATTTATTGTTCTTATTTCGGTCAGCGTGAGTGCTTGTCTGTCCTGTCTGTTAATCAACAGCGCGATTATTACCGACAGAGAGCTGCGGGTGTCGCGTGTGCGGCGTTTTTCTGTCCGCGTTTAAACTCCGTAACAAACACCCGCGGGGCGATTATAACTAATAACATCTAACGTCGGTATCGCTACCAAGCGTCGGAAAAGGACAGTTGCTCCTGAGCTTTGCTCGGTCGCCAGTCGGGGCCGGGAGGACATTTTCCACTTTTTTCCCGCTCCGGCAGTAGCCTGCTGTGAGGGGGTTTTTGTGGTTTTTCGACCTCCCAAGAGCAACTTCGATTTCGCCTTGTTTTTAGTTCATACTTGGTTCAGGCAGAAGTTCTTCTGGTAAGTAGTAGTAAGTTTATCAGGTTTAAAATTTTTAATAAAATAATAATTAAGTTCCGTTTTAACACAAGTAATAACTTATTTTAGTGTACTCCGCACGTTACTGCATTTATTGTTACGCAAATTAATCTTTATAGTTAAATACACTATATAAATTTACTGGGCTGGGAGTACGGGGTCATAGTGAGTTAGTTAATTATGGGGCCAGCTCAGTGTTGCGTTTGCAAGATGTTTGCCCTTCTGGACGTTAGTGTCCAGTCGGACTTCATCTGCGAGCGATGTAAGCTAGTGGACTCACTCATGGTCAAGGTTCGCGACCTTGAGGAGCAACTGGCTCGCATCCAATGCAACAGTGAGTTAGATGAGCTAGTTGATACGCCGTTTAGGGAGACGGTGTGTACGCCACTAACGGGGGGGAGGGAGAATGAAGAGCAGAGAGGTCGAGAGAGCTGGGTGACCGTAGGTCGTAGACGCAGGAAAAGGCGTACACACGTTACAGAGGCGGCATCACCTGAGGTGTCTGTGTCTAACAGGTTTCAGGTGCTTCCAGCTTTAGAGCCGGAAGGGACTGGGGAAGCAGGTGGGCCCTTGGGCACTGAGGAGCCCCCTCCCCCCAGAAAGAGGGAGGTTGTGGTAGTGGGGGATTCAATTATTAGGGGAGTAGACAGTTATGTGTGCACGCGTGATAGAGGGTCCCGTACGGTGTCTTGCCTGCCTGGTGCCCAGGTAGGAGACCTTCCAGATCGTGTGGACAAGCTTTTGGCCCCAGCTGGGGTGGATCCAGTTGTCGTGGTGCATGTTGGCACCAACGACATAGGCAAGGGTAGAAGGGCTGTTCTGCAGGATAAATTTATAGAAGTCGCCAATAAGCTTAGAAGCAGAACGTCCATGGTGGTATTTTCCGAAATACTCCCCGTGCCACGCGCAAGTGAGGCTAAGTTAGCTGAGATAAGGAGATTAAATGCGTGGCTAAAAGGATGGTGTAGGAAAGAGGGGTTTAGGTTTATGGGGCACTGGAGGACCTTCTGGAACAGGTGGGACCTGTTCAAGCCGGATGGGTTGCATCTGAACCGGAGGGGAACCAGTGTACTGGGAAGGCGTATTTGTAGAGTAGTTGAGGAATGTTTAAACTAGGGACTGGGGGGGCAGGGAGGTTAGTTAAGTATGTAACTGGGGGGAAACGGAAAGCCCAAAAAAATCATATTATAAGTAGGCACTGTAATAAGCCTACCCTTTGTTGTCTGTATTTAAACGCCAGGAGTATTAGGAATAAAATTCATGATTTAGAGGCTATTATCTCATCGGACTCTTATGATATTATAGCAATAACTGAAACGTGGTTGAGTGATAAGGATGGACAAGAATATAATATGGATGGTTACACATTGTTCCGTAAAGACCGTATAGGTAAGAAGGGAGGTGGTGTTGCAGTATATGTAAAGGAAATCTTGCAGGCAAGGGAGCTTACTGATATAAGTAAAAGTACGGAAGCTATATGGGTAAAATTAGATGCTACAAACTCAAATAGCCTAATTGTCGGTGTTTGTTACAGAGCACCCAATGTAGCTGCTGAGGAAAGCAGATTGTTATACAGTGATATTAGGATTATGAGCAATAAAAATGATGTGGTAGTTATGGGTGATTTTAATCTACCGGGGATACAGTGGGACATTGTTGCTGGCTCTTCTGAAAATGAACTTGAGATGGTGGAATTAGTACAGGATTGTTTTTTTACTCAGTTTGTTAACACCCCTACCAGGGGAGATGCCATTCTTGATCTTGTTTTGTCTAATAACCAGGACAGGATTGGTAAATTAGATGTTTTAGAACCACTTGACAGTAGCGATCATAACATGGTTAAATTTGAGGTTAAGTTTAGTGCCCGAAGAGCAAAGTCCAAATCAAAAATATATAATGTTAGGAAGGCTAACTTCAATTGTATGAGATTAAAACTAGAAACCGTGAACTGGATGGAGTTAAATAACAAAACTGTTGAAGAGGCATGGGAATTTTTTAAAAGCACATTATTGCAAGTACAAGAGGACTTCATACCTGTTTCTAGCAAGAATAAATCTAGGAAATTGCAACCTAGGTGGTTTAATAGGGACATAAAGTATAAAGTAAGGAGGAAAAGGGCTTTGTTCCAGAGATGGAAAATAACTGATGATGACATAATAAAGCAAGAGTATCTAAATCTACAGGCTGAATTAAAAAATGACATTAGACGAGCTAAAAGGAATGTCGAAAGGAAGATCGCATTGGAGGCTAAGGATGACGTTAAAAGTTTCTTCCAGTATTTTAACTCTAAAAGAGCTCTAAAAGCTGAAATTACTAATCTGCAGGATAGTAAGGGTCTTATAATTGAAAACGACATTGACATAGTGAATGAGTTCAATGATAGTTTTGCACGGGTATTCACTGTCGAGGACACTAGTAACTTACCAGTTCTTATTACTAATTCAACATCGTCTATAACTAATATATATATAACTGAAGCTGATGTTTTGCAAAGCCTAGCTAAGCTCAAAATAAATAAATCACAGGGCCCTGATGGCATCTTACCTATAGTGTTAAAAGAGATGAGGGATATTATTTGCCGACCCTTAACATTACTGTTTCAAAAATCCTTATCTGAAGGTGTGGTACCTTCTGATTGGAAGCATGCCAACATAACGCCCATTTTCAAAAAAGGGGATAGAAGTAATTTGTCAAACTATAGGCCAATCAGTCTAACTTGTATAACTGGTAAAGTTATGGAGGCTATAATCAAAGAGAAAATGGTAGATTACCTGGACTCAAATAACATTTTGAGGGATAGCCAGCATGGATTTAGGAGAGGTAGATCCTGTTTAACAAATCTGTTGGAGTTTTTTGAGGAAGCTACTCAGGAAGTTGATGATAAGAAGGCCTATGATGTCATCTATTTAGATTTCCAAAAGGCTTTTGATGTTGTTCCCCACAAGAGGCTCTCACTTAAACTCAAAGCGACAGGTATTTTAGGAACTGTAGCGACTTGGATTGATAACTGGTTAACGGATAGGAAGCAGCGAGTAGTTATAAGAGGCTCGATGTCACAGTGGGCCTGCGTTCATAGTGGGGTACCGCAGGGTTCAATTTTAGGACCACTTTTGTTCCTAATTTACATAAATGATATAGACACCAATATATACAGTAAACTGGTGAAATTTGCAGATGACACCAAGGTGGGTGGTGTAGCAGATACTGAACTAGCGGCTCAGCAGCTACAGCGGGATCTTAATTTAATTAGTGACTGGGCTGACACCTGGCAGATGAAATTTAACATAGACAAATGTAAGGTACTCCATGTAGGGAGCAGAAATATAAAGTACAGGTATTTTATGGGACCTACTGAAATAAAGGTAGCTGATTATGAGAAAGACCTTGGTGTGTATGTTGATGCTTCCATGTCTCATTCTCGCCAGTGTGGGGAAGCAATAAAAAAGGCCAATAGGATGTTGGGGTACATCTCCAGGTGTGTGGAGTTTAAGTCAAGGGAGGTAATGCTAAGATTATACAATTCCTTGGTGAGACCTCACCTAGAATATTGTGTACAGGTTTGGTCACCATATCTTAAAAAGGACATAGCGGCCTTAGAAAAGGTGCAGCGTAGGGCCACAAGAATGATTCCTGGTCTTAGAGGAATGTCATACGAGGAAAGGTTATTTGAGCTAAATCTGTTCAGCCTCAAGCAAAGGAGACTGAGGGGGGACATGATCCAGGTCTATAAGATTCTAACAGGTTTGGATGCTGTTCAACCGAATAGTTACTTCAGCATTAGTTCAAATACAAGAACTCGTGGCCATAGGTGGAAATTAGCGGGAGAACAATTCAAACTGGATTTAAGGAAGCACTTCTTTACACAGCGTGTAGTCAGAGTATGGAATAGTCTTCCTGATAACGTAGTGCAAGCTGAATCCTTGGGTTCCTTTAAATCAGAGCTAGATAAGATTTTAACAACTCTGAGCTATTAGTTAAGTTCTCCCCAAGCGAGCTCGATGGGCCGAATGGCCTCCTCTCGTTTGTATAGTTCTTATGTTCTTATGTTCTAATGTCATTAAGTATTCAGAAATCATTCATAAACATCATGCATGTATACCTTTACATCCTAACATCCCTTAACAGCTGTAATATACATTAATAACAAACATTATAATTTTATAATCATGTAATGTTTGTTATTAATGTATATTAAAGCTGTTAAGGGATGTTAGGATGTTAAAGTGTACTGCATTATGAAGGTGCACTTAATATAAAGCGTTACCAAATAAACTAAGGCTTGCACATGCAGCTTTTCAGCTGGTTTGCCCTTTTAATCTTCGCTCTGGCGGTGGTGAATTGGGCTCACTGTGCTGCTGGTGGACATGCTGAAGCATGTTCGTTGTGTTATCTGTGTACGTTATCAGTCTTTTACAATGTTTGCACGCAACATTGTCTTGTCTGTGCTTTTCTCGCCGTTTTCGTTTGTGATTTCCGGAAAGCTAAGATGCGGCCACACCGCCGATTTAAGATCTGGGGGGGGGGGGGTCCTCAAGTTAAAATTCGCACGCCATCTCGCGTTCGGTCAAAACCAAAAACTAACGTATGACATTGACGGGAATACGCAGTGACATCTGACATCAAACTGACATTGTGGAATCAAATATAACATTACACCAGTTTTTCTGTTAAGTAAAGTACCGTGAAGTACTCCTCCGATTCATTTTCCACATCAGCCGGTTTAAATCGTCATACATTCATATCGATTTTTAACCGATTCACAATTCATCATTACATGCCTCCTGTTCATGTGTTTGGCACTTCCAGCAGGCTTAACAAAAATGGGTGTGGTGGTCAAAAGTATTTTTCCTACAGAGTCTGAGGTCCACCTGGGAGATTTCAATGTGTATGTGGGTAATGATGGAGGTACCTTGGGGAGCGTGAATGAGAAAATTGCCCTTCCATATCTACACCCCAGTGGAAGCTATTATTGGATGTCTGTGAAAGCCATGGATCTTCCATAACATTATGTTCAAATTCAAGAATGCCCATAACTGTGCATGGTAGCAGAACACCATCAGTCAAAGGTCAATGGTCAGAGTCATAAAGTTACATAGTCACACCGCTGGTGGACCTCGGTTGAGGGAAGCTGTTAAGCTGAAGGAGGCCTTCAGGGCAATGCTTGCACAGGGCTGCCCTGAGATAGTGGAAACATACAGTACAATAAAGCAAGAAGATCTAAAGTGAAGGAGATCATGGAAATATCTTGGGCATAGGGTGAGTTTGGAGCTGCTGCAGGAGAGAGGGCAGTCCCAAAGATGTTTTGGCAAATTTTTGCCTATGGAGGTGGAGGCAGAACCATGGATAAGTTTGGACGGAGATAAGTTTATCAGGAGTGGAGAAGAGCTGATCAACCCCGTGGATATTGCAGAGTGATGAAAGGAACACGTTGATGAACTTCTTAGCCTGGTGTTCAGAAGCCTCTACAATGGAAAGACTGCAGGGGTAGATATGATCTGTCTTGAGAGAAGGAAAAACCTGGATGCATCTCATCAATGTAGCCATGGATCCAGGGGGTCTGCCTTTAGACTGGCAATCAGGAGTGGTAGTTCCTGTTTTGAAAAAGAGGCTCTAAATGGTGTGTGCAACCTATATGGGATTATACTTTGAAGACGTGGAAATTCTATACCAGGGTACTGTGGTAAAGATAGCACTCAGTGGTCGAATTTAGGAATTAGGAGGAAAAATATGAATTCCAGCCTGGCAGTGGAACAGTTGACCAACTCATCTCCTAATCATGGTTATATGAGAGTTTGTGGGAATATACTAACAGAGTCAGTATGTGGTTAGTGATGATGTTCTTTTGGCCTCATTTGACTGAAAATGAAGCATGGCGGATGACGAGGGTAATGATGATGGTGATGATGAGGTTCCATAAGAGTACTGACAATACATACATAGACACAGGTCTGCACAATGCAATACATTAAGTGTGAAGCATCAAACAGTTGTTTAACACGTACTGTAAATGGAATAGAAACTATGTTGCATGTTAAAATAATTGTTAATTTGTAGATTCCAGGGTGTCAAAACCAAAAGGATGAGAATCCAAATGTGACCAATTTTGTGGAGATACTGAAGAAGACACCGATTGTGGTAAGAATACTTGATCATTGGTTTTCAGATGGATTTCTAGTGTCTATTAGTAATTAACATATTCTGGAGCTTTGTATAAAAAAAATTCTGTTAATCTCGGATGCAGAAAGAGAGAAGTGGACCTCCACAAAGATCACCCATGCTGACTGTCATTCTCTTGCTCTCTCTCCTTCTTGTTCTCTGTTAGAACTGCACTATTGCAGTTTGTGCAGTGATAAAGTGTACGGTTCACATGCAAGAGCTGCAAGACACTTTCTATAACATCTCTGGCGAAGTAAAATCGGGGTGGATAGAGCAGGTAACAGCAGAATTTGTGTTCACCGTAGAGTTGTTTTGTAATACCGGTTAGTACTGCAGAATCTCTTGGAATTGTGTTACTCCATAAGACATTATGCCCAGTGGAAAAATGTAAAAATCCTAAGAGTACAGTAATGTATGGAGAGAATTTACGGAAGGTCACCATGTGTGTTCTGCTATGAATCTCATAGGTCTCAAAGGGTACTGTGTTTTGTGTAGATGTTTAGAGCTTCATTTTATAAGTCAGCATAGGTGACACTATTCATTCACCATGCTGCGGCAGTGGGACCTTCAGGCTCACATGATCTCATGTAAACTTAGTTCCATGTTGGCATGAATTTTCTGCTCTTAATCTAAAGTAGTGTTTCTCAAACCAGCCCTCGGGGCCCCTCCCAAACGATCCATATTTTTGCTCCAACTGGGAGCTGGTAGGGAGCAAAAACATAGACCGGCTTGGGGTCCCTGACAACTAGGTTGAGAGAAACTGATATAACGGCAGGCTGCTGGGGTAAATTGGTACCTATTGTAACTGTATGGATGAAAATAGGTTGGCATGAAGGGAAGGGAGTTTCCCATCAGAGCCCTTAAGTTTCTGTCTCTTTCCTCTCAGACGCAGCTCATGGCTGTAGATTTGGTCAGTAGCTTAGTTCTGGATTATGACCGGAACCAGTTTGTTTCTGCTACTAAGGACCACAATCCAAGTGCTGAGGTAATATGATTAAGATGATTAAGTCATTTCTCACATTTTACTGAAAACTGTTAAAGAGGGAGTTCCAGCACGTGATACACGTTTCATACATTTATAAATAATCATTAGTGCTCTGTTTGTTTTCCTACTCACTGCAGGTTAGGACACATGTGGTGATACACATCGAACCAAACTTCACCAAAGAAATTATAGGTGGTGTAGTTGGAAGTTTGCTGCTCCTTGCTTTAATCACAGCTGCGCTCTACAAGGTCAGTGTCATTATTTTATTTTTTTACTAAAAATATATATACAGTAGTCCTTGCATATCCACTGGTGATACTTTCCAAGACCTATGGAGGATGGTTGATACTGCAGATAAAAGTGATTCACCCGCAGAACGTAACTTTCTTGTATATACCTATAGTAAGTGATAAATTACACACTGTAAGACATTACCAACATCAAATACAGAATTTTTTAGAATTAGAATTTAGTGATCAGTGTTGACACACCACAGCACACAGTGCACAACAACAAAATGTGTTCTCTGCAGTTAACCCATATGTGACATAGCAGGGGGCAGATAATTCAGTGCCTGGTGAGCAGTGCTTGGGGGCAGTACCTTGCTCAGGGTACCTCAGTAGTACCTTGCTGGTCAGGGATTTGAACCTGCAATCTTTCAATTACAAGTGCACTTCCTTAACCATTAAGCCACCACTGCCCATACAGTAATATACAGTGTATATATACACACACACTAGGGATGGCACGGTTCATGAAAAAAAACCGAACCGTTCGGTTCGCTTGTCTCGGTTCGGAGCATGCATGCGTCGCACGGTTCGACGGTTCATGACATGCGCAATGTAGCCTCGTGCCCCGTATGTGACGTCAGTGTGTTTCCCTTTCGCGCGAAAGAATTTTTTATTTTTTTTTTTCTTTCGCGCGAAAGAATAGGCTATATGCACAGAGCGGTGTGACGTAGTTCCGGTAAAAGTTCAGCCAGCTAAGTAATTTCCGGTAGCCTTTCGTTTGCTGCGTTTAGTTCGTGTTTTCAGCTTTACCACCCTGTCTCTGAAGAAAACGTTTAAATTTCAGCCAACCGATAGCACAACATCTGAACACTGTTGTGCGCCTTTGTTGTGTGACTTTATTTAATGTACGGTTAGGCACTTTGTTAAAGAAAATTAAGTTATCTGTGACAAAGCACTCCAGTGAGTGTCATGCCTCGATCGTCCGCTCTTTCCGTGTGCCACGCCCCCTCGTTAACCCTGTGTGGATTCCCCATGTTTACCAGCTGTTCCTGATTGTTGTCAAATTTGTCATTACTCCATTGTATTTAGTCCGCGTTTCCGTTTCTTTCTCCAGTCCGGTCATTATATTGTAACTTTCCGCTCGTCTGTGTTCCTTTTGCTCATTAAACCCCGCATTCCCCCGATCCTAGGTCTCCTCGCCTCTGCTTCCCCGGTCAGCGTTGTAACAGTGAGCCTGCTTCCATGCTGCAATGTGAACATTTGCCATGTTCCTAAAAATTCTGTTTATTGCACAGTGTCTGACCAGTTTGATAAATGCAAGATATTCTGTAATATTGCAATCTTTGTGTGCTAAAAAGGCACATACATTCATGTAGATGGCAATACACGTTCTCCTTTTTTTGCCAAATAAATGAAAAGCATGTTGAAATCATCAATCAATCAATCATCAGTCTTTCCTCTTGCTGTATCAAAATCTCACCTAGCTTTCCTCAGAGATGGTCCCAATAATGTGCTCTAAGTCAAGTCAAATTCAGTTTATGCATGATTACATGATATAACTTTTTTAATACTGTATCCTAAATTGTGGATAATTAAGCTATATATCATATGCTGAAGTACATTTCTGGAGTGTTAAAGATTAAAAGAAAAAACAACAAGAACCGTACAGAACCGAAAACCGTGACCCTAAAACCGTGATACAAACCGAACCGTGGGTTTTGTGAACCGTGCCACCCCTAACACACACGCACGCACGCACACACACATAAATAAAATAACTGAAACCGGGGATACAGGGAGACTACTGTGTTTTTTATGCACTAGTCAGACTATCCTCTGTTATGTGATTATAACCACATTATCCCTGCTCTCTCAGGCTGGATTCTTCAAAAGCAAATATAGCCAGATGATGGAGGAGACTGGAAACGAGACTGCAGGAGCAAATCCTGATGCTCCACCAGCTGCCGAATAACATTTAAGAAGCACTTCATGCTTATTTGATGATGACATTTTTTTACATTTACCTGCATTCAAATATCTTTGGGAGAGCATATCATGAAATTTGAGTTTTGTTTTATTGCTTAAGCTTATACTACATTGCTAAACCATTGCTCCAGCATGTACAGAAAAGAGTACATCCATTCATTCATCCATCCATCCTTCGATTACCAATCTGGCACAGGAAGCCAACTGAATGGAAGCTCAGCTGAAGGTTTTGTCATGCTGGCCTTGAAACTGGATGAAACACTGGACACAAGTACTTTTCTTTGGGTTTCTATATTTTTTATTTTCTTTTCGTGTAACTCATACGTATGGCAAAATAAATACACGTAAATAAAATCTACACAAAATGTACTGACAAG
Source organism: Paramormyrops kingsleyae (assembly GCF_048594095.1). Classification (NCBI taxonomy): domain Eukaryota; kingdom Metazoa; phylum Chordata; class Actinopteri; order Osteoglossiformes; family Mormyridae; genus Paramormyrops; species Paramormyrops kingsleyae. Next base: position 36,463,991 of record NC_132801.1, on the reverse strand, counting down.
TTATTCTAAAAGCTAAAAATACCCCCATAAAAGGCAGAGGCCTTTGGCTATATCACAAAACCGAAAAACAAAAACACGTCTCAAAATCGTAATTGTTACGTTTGGCGGGCCGGTGAATGAGGAAGTAGGCAAGAGAGCCGTGAATACTTAAATACGGGGTTTATTCAGGGCAGACGGGCGACGAACATCAAAAATTACATTGACTGATCTGGGAAACAGAGGAAGACGCGGACTAATATACACCAGACTAGCCAGAAATAACAGGACACAGCTGATCACAATCGGGAATTAACACGATCAACGATTAACAATAGGCGTGGCACACACGAGGTTCGGACGAGCTGGTCATAACAGTAATACCATTTCAGTTCTTATTTTTCCATGAACTACATGTGGACTTTACAGCAGAGTATTCATGCTGAGTGCCAATATTGACAGAAAAAGAAATTAAAACATTACTATAATTAAACTACAAATTTAGAAAAATTTATGTAGCCAGGTACACCAAAATTCAAAAGTCAAATTTTCCGTGATACTCCCTGGTATATATGTCTAATATCAAATTCATTTTGCAGGATCTAGTTATAATACGGTAATCAATACAGTAATTATTAATTGTCCACTAATGTTTTGAGAAGTTGTAAGAAAATTGTTTCATTGCATGTGGGTGTCATGACCTGCTCGTACGATCCTCGTGTGTGCCACGCCCCCTCATTACCTACGCATGCTACCCGATTGTGATCACCTGTTTCCTGTTATTTCGTCTTGTCTGGGGAATTTCAGTCTGTGTTCAAGTCTGTTTCCCCAGGTCTGTGATTGACGTGAATCTACCGTGTGCTCGTCTGTCGACCCTGAATAAACCCTGTTGTTGATCGCATTCACAGCTCTCTCGCCTGTCATGGATCCGGGCGGCTCGGGCGCGCAAACGTGGCATGGTGCAGGAACACAAAAGGTGGACGACCCACTGGCGGCTCCAAGAACACAAAACGGGGTTCTTTATTAAGTAAAACAGAAAACACTATGAACATAACAAAAACAACACCACTGGTGGGCAGTGGTGGCTTGATGGTTAGGGTAGCGCACTTGTAATTGAAAGATTGCAGGTTCGAGTCCCCCACCAGCAAGTCACCACTGAGGTACCCTGAGCAAGGTACCGTCCCCAAGCACTGCTCCCCGGGCACTGAATTAGCTGCCCCCTGCTATGTCACGAAAGTCACATATGGGTCAAATGCAGAGGTCACATTTTGTTGTTGCGCACTGTGTGCTGTGGTGTGTTGACAATGACCACTGATCTTAATTCTAATTCTAAAACAACCACAAGGGGTCAAAAACTAAAGGGGAAAAATAAAGACTAAATGTACAAAGGGGAATCAGGAAAATAGGCAACAAACAAAGTATCCAAAACTAAACTTTCAAGATCTAGCAGCAACAATCATCAAACAACAATCAACGAACCACTCGGGAACAGTGGGACTTAAATACAGAAACCAAACTGGGTAATAAGACTAACACAGGACAGGTGAGACTAATGAACAGAGACCAGGAAAACAGGGCACAGGTGAAACTAAGAAACCCAAATGAAACACTAGGGAGAAAAATACAAAAACAGAGGAGGCGGGATTCAAACACAGGACAGAAAGGTACACAGACAACCACATGCTCAACACATTGAGCCACATGACCAGACAGGTAACAGGGGAGGACAAAGACTAACATAAAGAATGGGATGACCAGCAAACGCCTGCTGGCCAAACGGGAAGGGACACATAAGGACTACAACAGGGGCTGACCCTGACACTCGCCTGCTTCCCCGCTCGCCCGCACGCCGCTATCACAGAATGACATACCTCCACGAAGACTCAACTCCGTGAGCAGAGCGGCAACGCATCACCTTACTGCAGGAGGTGGTGTTCTGGCTAAACCAGCCCAAGGTTCGAGAGGACCCTGTAGTGCTGACGTTAGCCAGCCAGAGTGGGACGCTCCTTAGTGAGATGTGCACGTTATGGAGGAAGTGACAAAACCTCCGGCAGCTCGTGCAGCATGACAACAGGGAGGACCCAGCCCGTCACGCTGCCCGGAGCAGGGACTGTCGCCCCGTCGTCACGGAGATGGCACAGCCACAGCCACCAGCCATACACCGCCTCTCTCTCTCCAGCTTCTCTCTTTTGGGATGAACCCCTCCAAATTATGTAACCGTCGAAGTTCCCTCCGGATGTCACCACCGCTTCCAGCCTGCAGGTACCCCTCGCTGGCTCCGCCGACGAGATGCCGCCACCCCGGGTGGTGTATCATTTCTGGGTGACGCACCTCGCAAATAAAGGGGCTGGGGCCATATGGGATGCCATCCCATGGGTCCCACGGAGGCTTAAAGGGGCAATTTCGGTGGTCCCAGCGGTTTATGTTCTGTTCACCGCGGCTACTATACCGACAGTCAGGTTTTGCCTGACTTACCTGTTCTGGTACCTGTCCTGCTTGTCTTGCCGGCTCCGCCCGTCCTGCCTATCTCGCTGGCTCCGGCTGCGGCACCCCCTGCTGGCCCGGAGTTGCCGGTTGCTGCACCGCCCGAGGGTCCTGCTGCGGCTCCGCCTCCTCCTGCTGCGCCGCCTGCAGTTCCGCCCACGCCCGAGGCTCCTGTTGCGCAGCCTGCAGCTCTGCCCACACCCGAGTGCTTTAGGATGACTCTGTTGTGTAAGGCGCTATATTAAAAAAAATTAATTGAATCATGTCAGCATGTACCAAAGTCTCTGCGGAATGTTACAACACCTTATTAAATAGATGTCGCAAAGAATTAAGGCATTTCTGAAGGAAAAAAGGGGTCCAACCCAGTACTGGCAAGGTGTACCTAATAAAGTGGCCCATGAGAATATAACACTGAGAGGAACTTTTTCAGTTAGAACACAGAATCATCCAGTGTCCCAGAAGCATTTGTAGTTATCCTTGCTAAAATTTTTTGTTCTAGGTACATTTACCGAATGTTACGATTAAGGTATGGAAACATTCAAAGTGTCCAGGTTTCCTGATGTTCCCAGAACGTTATCCTACTACTGCAACTACTAATACAACTCATATTAACAATGTATATACATATTAGGGGCATGGTAGAGCAGTGGGTAACACTGTCGTCTTACACCTCAAAGGCTGTAGGTTAATGGCTAGACAGGGTGTTTGCTTTATACACACACATATATTACAATGGCACTTTCATAAATTTATAAAAAAATATTCTTCAACATAAATTACATTAAACGAAGGTTCAGGTAATAATGTTATTATGCTTACGTTGACAGAACCTTTATTAAAATGTAAAATTGCATTCTCAAGACCTTTACATAACAGTTCTGGGAATTTTCCCTGTTAGCTGAAATGGAGCTTGCTGCAGGACCCTATGAAAATATGATTGCCAGCTACAGGGCTCAAGCCCACTGCCTTCCCAAAAGGGTCACAGATCACTAACCCACTGAGCTAAACACTACACATAGACAGCATGTAACATTATTTTATGACATATAGAAAACGTTAGAGAACATCCAGATTTTGTCCCACATAAATGCCACTGTTGATTAACTGGGCATTATTTATTTTTTGTGCAAAAATATCAGTGGTCTGTGGAACTCCTCCATGTCCACAAAACTATAGTCACCGAAATGATCCACCTGTCAGTCCCACATGCCGTCTAGCCATCACTTATAAACTTCCCCCGACCTGAAAGGAGAAATCCACTATTTTACCATGGTCTGAGAATTTACCATGATTACCATGGTCTGAGAATTTGAAGATATGCAGAATCACTCAAGTTTCCTTAGCATGGTGGAGGGGTTTTGTGCCTTATGGATCCACAGAGCTATGTCCTCTGGAGCTTAATCCCCAGGTAGGACCTGCCTTGGCAAATTAATCTGTGAGGAGAAGCCACACAAAATATGATGTAGCAAAGAACCCACCCCCCCCATGAAAGCTACCAGGAAAGAGCAATGTACATGTACCCTGATGGAAAGGGGTTACTGAGACCCAGGCCTTAGGGTTGTGTTAGCTAGCCAGCCCCTGGTGGCTGGGCCACCCACGTAACCCAGCCAGTCTCAGCTCAGAGTGGAGTCATCTTGTGTGGTTACCATCTGCAAAGTGAAAGAGGAAGGGTGTCAGTTGCAGTGACATTTGTGTAGCATGTATGAACTATTTGAAAATTGTGGCCTATGTGTCTTTTAAATAACCTGAACCTGAAACTGTTGTAAAAGGTCCACAAAATATAAATTTTAGGAATAAATTGTGTAATTAGTAAAAACAACACACTAGCCCAATGATCACATCCATTTGGTAAGTCAATGGTATTGAAGGTTTCTGGCTTCCTCCTTGTACTTAAAAAACTTCTTTCGATATGAGGGGTGTTGATGTACAGAACTGCAATTTTTTTATAGAATACTCAGGAAATTATGGAAGCAGTTTTTTCTCACTTCAGGGACGTGTATACAAGTCATTTTCAACAATTGTTACAAAACAGTAAGCTGAAGTTCATTAAACTTCAAGCAAATGACCCAACTCACTGTTCACATGAAAACAAAGATAAAGTGTCAAAGTGCCAATGGTTTCTGAACGATGACATCACTCGTGAGTAGCACGAGTCTTGCAAACACTGTGTGATGATACCGATACTGAGTGGTTGCTGTATATATTGGTGCCATTTCCTTTGCTTGGTGCTCCACTGAAACCCCCAAGGGTTCCAAAAGAACCCCATGAACAAGTTTAATAGCAAAGTCCCATTTCCTTCGCCCGGACTAGGGTCACCGGGGCCCCACCCTGGAGCCAGGCCTGGGGGAGGGGCCCGTTGGCGAGCGCCTGGTGGCCGGGCCATGGCCCGTGGGGCCCGGCCGGGCATAGCCCGAAAGAGGCACGCGGGACTGTCCCCAGGTGGGCCCACCACCCGCAGGGGGAATGTCAGGGGTTCGGTGCTTTGTGGATCGGGTGGCGGCCAAAGGAGGCCCTGGCGGTCCGATCCCCAGCTGACAAAATTGGCTTTCGGGACATGGAATGTCACCTCTCTGGTGGGGAAGGAGCCTGAGCTTGTGCGTGAGGTTGAGAGGTATCGACTAGATATAGTCGGGCTCACCTCAACACATGGCTTGGGTTCTGGAACCAATCTCCTGGAGAGGGGCTGGACGCTCTTTTACTCTGGAGTTGCGGCGGGTGAGCGACGCCGGGCTGGGGTGGGGCTATTGGTAGCCCCACAGCTCGGTGCATTAACAACGGAGTTTACCCCGGTGAACGAGAGGGCTGTCTCTCTGCGCCTTCGGGTCGGGGATAGGTCTCTGATTGTCATCTGCGCTTATGCGCCGAATGTCAGTTCGGAGTACCCGGCCTTCTTGGATTCCCTTAGCGGTATGCTATTTGGCGTGCCGCGGGGGGATTCCATCGTTTTGCTGGGGGACTTCAACGCTCACGTGGGCAATGACAGTGTGACCTGGAAGGGGGTGATTGGGAGGAACGGCCTCCCTGATCTGAACCCAAGTGGTGTTCTGTTATTGGACTTGTGTGCAATGCATGGTTTGTCCATAACGAACACCATGTTCGAGCATAAGGATGTCCATAAGTGGACATGGTACGAACATGCCCCGGGCTACAGGTCGATGATCGATTTTATAATCGTATCATCTGATCTGCGGCCTTCCGTCTTGGACACTCGGGTAAAGAGAGGGGCAGAGCTGTCAACTGATCACCACCTGGTGATGAGTTGGCTCAGGTGGCAGGGGAGGAAGCCGGTCAGACCTGGTAGACCCAAGCGCATAGTGAGGGTATGCTGGGAACGTCTGGCAGAGGCTCCTGTTCGTTTGGAGCTTTAACTCGTGCCTCCGGCAGAATTCCAACTGCATGCCGGGGGAGGTTGGGGACATTGAGTCTGAATGGACCCTGTTCCGGACCTCCATTGTGGAAGCGGCTGTACGGAGCTGTGGCTGCAGGGTGGTCGGTGCCAGTCGTGGCGGTAACCCCCGTACCTGATGGTGGACACCAGAGGTGAGGGGGGCCGTGAAGCTGAAGAAGGAGACTTACCGGGAATTATTAGCCCGGGGGTCTCCGGAGGCAGCTGACGGGTACCGGCGGGCCAGGCGGAACGCAGCTCGGGCGGTCGCAGATGCAAAAACCCGGGCGTGGGAGGAGTTCGGTGAGGCCATGGAAAGTGACTTTCGGTCGGCCTCAAAAAGGTTCTGGCAAACCATCCGGAGTATCAGGAGGGGGAAGCAGCTCCTGGTTCCTACTATTTATAGTGGGGGGGGGGGGGCTGTTGACCTCACCTGGGGACATCACCCGGAGGTGGAAGGAGTACTTTGAGGACCTCCTCAACCCTGCCTCAAATACATCTACGCACACTGCCTTTGAGACATCTGAGGGCACAGAGCCCGAGGGTGCTGGGGGGGGCTTGCACATCACTGGGGCTGAGGTGGCCAGGGTGGTTAAGGAGCTCCGTGGTGGCCGGGCCCCGGGGGTGGACGAGATCCGCCCAGAGTACCTGAAGGCTCTGGATGTTGTGGGGCTGTCGTGGCTGACACGCCTTCTCAACAGTGCGTGGAGGTCAGGGACGGTGCCGCTGGATTGGCAGACCGGGGTGGTGGTCCCCTTATTTAAGAAAGGGGACCGGAGGGTGTGTGCCAACTACAGGGGGATCACACTTCTTAGCCTCCCTGGGAAAGTCTATTCCGGGGTACTGGAGAGGAGGGTGAGATCGATAGTCGAATCTCAGATTCAGGAGGAACAATGCGGTTTTCGTCCTGGCCGTGGAACACTGGACCAGCTTTATACCCTTGCAAGGGTACAGGAGGGAGCCTGGGAGTTTGCCTATCCAGTCTACATGTGTTTTGTGGATTTGGAAAAGGCTTACGACCGGGTTCCCCGAGGTGCTCTGTGGGGGGTGCTTCGAGAGTATGGGGTCCGGGGTTCACTGTTGTGGGCGATCCGGTCCCTGTACGAACGGAGCAGAAGCTTGGTCCGCATTGCCGGCAATAAGTCGGACGTGTTCCCGGTGCGTGTTGGGCTCTGCCAGGGCTGCCCTTTGTCATCGGTCCTGTTTATAATATTTATGGACAGGATTTCTAGGCGCAGCCAGGGTGTCGAGGGTGTCCAGTTTGGTGACCTCAGGATTGCCTCGCTGCTTTTTGCAGACGATGTCGTCCTGTTGGCTTCATCTGCTGGGGATCTCCGGCATGCACTGGAGCGGTTCGCAGCCGAGTGCGAAGCGGCAGGGATGAGGATTAGCACCTCCAAGTCCGAGACCATGGTTCTCAGCCGGAAACGGGTGGTTTGCCCTCTTCGGGTTGGGGAAGACATACTGCCTCAAGTGGAGGAGTTTAAGTATCTCGGGGTCTTGTTCACGAGTGAGGGTAGGCGTGATCGGGAGCTGGATAGACGAATCGGAGCGGTGTCTACAGTTCTGCAGGCGCTTAACCGGTCCGTCGTGGCTAAGAAAGAACTGAGCCAAAAAGCCAAGCTCTCGATCTATTGGTCCATCTTTGTCCCTACCCTCACCTATGGCCATGAGCTATGGGTAATGACCGAAAGAACGAGATCGCGAATACAAGCGGCCGAAATGAGGTTTCTCCGCAGGGTGTCTGGGCTCTCCCTTAGGGATAGGGTGAGAAGTTCGGATATCCGGGAGGGCCTCAGAGTAGAACCGCTGCTTCTTCACGTCGAAAGGAGCCAGTTGAGGTGGTTTGGACATCTGGTGCGGATGCCTCCTGGGCGGCTACCCGGAGAGGTTTTCCATGCAGGCCCAGGACTCGCTGGAGGGATTATATCTCTCGGCTGGCCTGGGTACGCCTCGGTGTCCCCCCCGAGGAGCTGGTGGAGGTAGCTGGGGAGAGGGAGGTCTGGGTGCCTCTCCTGAAGCTGCTGCCCCCGCGACACGAACCCCGGACAAGCGGCAGATGATGGATGGATGGATGGATGGTGCTCCACTGTAACTTGCAACACTGGGTCATATGGGTTGCAGCGCTAAACCCGGACACAAACTGACGATTTTTAAAAAACCACCTGGACGCCTAGACAGGGGCCCAAAATGAAGATGTGTCCGCAGAAAACATGGTGACCCTACTTTAATGTGTACTAACCCAGGCCAGGTACTGCAGCAACATCAATCTCTATGAATGTACTAGAGATCGTAATTTTAGGAAAGCAAGATTAAATCAAAACAATTTATTTGTGGGGCCCTGTGGTGAGCTAACTATGGATTCTGTACTGTAATGAGAAGACCAGTAATTTAAAAAGGGACATTTATGTTGAAAAGGTTTGCTAGACTTATGACCTGGGTTTCCTGTTTCCTCTCATGTGTAAGAAGTTCTCATAAGACAGAAGTTTGCAACAAAACTTTATTCTAGTTAAGGTTACATTAGCTTATTGAGTGAATACACTTACCTGTTAGCATTACCTGTAACGACAAAGGTTGTTAGCTACCTTTGGGTGATTTTAAATATTTGAATACTTACTTGTGTTATTTGGATTTATTTCAAATTTATCTTTTCTTCATTAAAATTGTGCAAATTCAACATGGAGAGCCTGTTCCTACTGGAGATGATTTTGGAAAAACAAGTTTAAGCTTGCTGTTTCATAATAGATGAGAACAGTACAGATTCCCTTCGTACAAGCACAATCCTGAAGCCGTTTACTATATACACATGGTTTTGGGACTGATTGACCGTTGCTGCAGACACTTTCACGTTAGCATAATGTACTTTATGTATGTTTTTCAAATTTTGCAGAAACATTGTATAAGTAATGAAATGGAAGGAATCAAATTTTGAGACAGATTGCAGAAAATTTGAAGCAGCACTGTATACTGATAGCAAAGTGAAGGACAGCCTCAGACACTTGTTCTTGTCAGCATGATAAATCAAAAAGTGTGTGATGGATCATTTCCAAAAAACAAAAACACATTGTATGGATAATATTCCAGACTTCATCAACTTATCAGGCACATCACTCCAAAATTGAAGCAACACCACTCAATGGCAGGGATGGGTGACTGCAGAAGACAATTGACCTTATGAGCAACATAACTGTATTTTATCTTATTTCTATTATCTTATTTGATCTTTGATGGATCTTATTACCACTTCAAAGATAATGGTAAGGTCAATAATAAAGTCAAATAATTAGGTCAAAGCCTTATTACCACTTCAAAGAAGGTGGCAATAAGGGGCAGTGTGTGGCTCAGTGGACTAAGCCTCTGTGCTTGTGATCAGGAAGGTGCTGGTGCAAGTCCAGCCTCAGCATGTCTGCTCTTAAGCTCCCTGGGCACTGCAACAGGTGGCTGCCCTTCACAGCCAGGTCTCTCACCTACAGAGTGGGTGCTGTGGGCCAAGTGATGGCCCTGAGGCTTGATATCTGGCCCTTAACCTGCAATTGCTTCTTGCTGGGTATGATGTTAATTTAAATCCAGCCCTGCAAGGAGGTCCTCCAACTTACAGGGACAATTTGGGATTTTGTGGCAGGATTGGCACTCCAGCCACCAGAAAAAAACTCACACTGTTCACACTGTTGTATAGCTACACTTGAAAACACTGATTTGCCAAAAGAGGTTCTGCATCTGGGAGCCCTACACTCCCCTCGATCAGTTGACCGAGAGGCTCGAGATGTTTTTTCAGAGCTTAGAGATATAAATTTCTTCAGAGGAGGGGCAGCAGTTAATCTAGTGTTACCCAATAATGATACAACATATTGAGACCATTGTACTAGATGCACTGATAACATTCAAATGAGAGTAAGTACAAGTGTGTCCACAATCTCAGTTGACTTTGTGTGACCTGGGACTAGGAAAAAGTAGGAGAAAAGGGAAACAGGGAAGGATGGAATTTATTACCAGAGAACAGACCAGTGAGCTATATCTGAGTCTAGTTTCTTTGATATAGAATAGGTAATCAGAAGAAAGATACATATGCACATGAAAAAGGTGCATGGTGAATGAGTAGGATATAGGAAAAATCAATATGGCAGGAACAGAAACAAACAAAAAAAAGCATGTGGTTAGGAGTGTAATGGACTGAATTTGATCTGTGATCCACGCATGTGAACTGTGGTGTGAAATACAGTGTAACTGCTGCTTTTAATTCTAAAGCAATTATTCCCTAAATCTCAATGCTATGGAAGTCCATGGAGAAAATGCATTCAGAGTTTGAAATTCATTTCCCACAATGAGGGGGAATTCACCTCTTATGTGTAGCATGGGGGGATTCAACAGCATCGGCATTTTTTGTGGAATCCACCCCCCTCTTTCTTTTGATAAATGCTGCTTGCATGTTAAATTACAACTTCTGTTTTCCTGAGACATCAACTTTTGTTATTTATGGTTCTCAAGAAAATAACTTATCTTGAGAAAACCATTTTGACTATGTTGAGATCATGAGATAAATAGCTTGTGATCTCAACATAACAAAAGAGAAAAAGATAATTATGGATGTTCACTATGGACTTATGTGTGATGCAGAGTTGTAGTGAAAAGATACAGACAAAGCAGTTGAGTGTTCATGTGAATGGGGCATGTTGAAAGTGCCTTGCTTTACGTGTTCTTTAAGTAATAAATTGAAAGCAAGGTTACACCCCCCCCCTTTTTTTGCTGATTGAAATCCAATCCAATCCAATCCAGCTTTATTTATAAAGCACTTTAAATAACCTGTACAGGACCAAAGTGCTGTACAGTAACAAATAGATAAAACAAAGAACATAAAAACATAATAACATAAAAACATAATATATAACTAACTAAAACAATCAAAAAATAAAAGCACAACAACAAACATCTCATTAGGTGTTAAAGGCCAGAGTATAGAGATGGGTTTTCAGAAGTGATTTAAAAACAGACAAAGAAGAGGCCTGTCTGATCTCTAACAGGAGATCATTCCACAATTTGGGAGCTGCCACAGCATCTCCTGTAAGTTTATGCTTAGTCCTGGGTAAAATGAGTAGCCGCTGATCGGCAGACCGGAGAGAGCGGGTGGGCGTATAAGGTAGTATCAGTTCCGAAAGATAGGATGGGGCAAGGCCATGAAGGGCTTTAAAAGTAAACAAAAGAATTTTAAAATGAATCCTAAAAGAAATGGGCAGCCAGTGGAGTGAAGCTAAAATAGGGGAAATGTGCTCAAACTTCCGAGTGCCAGTTAAAAGACGAGCGGCAGCATTTTGCACCCTCTGGAGGTGAGCGATGGATGAAGCACTGACCCCTATATATAGTGCATTACAGTAATCCAGCCGGGTGGTCACAAAGGCATGGATTACGATCTCAAAATGTTGCCGGGTAAGAATTGGCTTTATTTTAGCCAGCTGCCTCAGCTGGAAGAAGCTTGATTTTACGACTGCCTTAATCTGACTGTCAAACTTGAGCTCAGCGTCCACGTTAATCCCCAGGTTTCTAACAACTTGCTTTTTGTACTGATCTAAGGAATCTAAGTACACACTGGGGGCCCCAGTAGGGTTACCAAAAACCATCACCTCGGTCTTCTTATCATTAAATTTTAAAAAATTAAGAGCCATCCAGGCTTTAATGTCATCGAGACACTGAAGTAATGGCTGCACAGAGTACGTGCCTTTTTTCTTTAAAGGGACATAGATCTGACAGTCATCAGCATAAAAATGAAAAGCAATGCCATGTTTTCTTAGTATAAAACCAAGAGGGAGTAGATACAACGAGAAGAGGAGGGGGCCTAAAACTGAGCCCTGTGGGACACCAAATAGTAGACGAGCGGAGTGGGACACATGATCACCTAGACTGACACAAAAGGTTCGCTCCGCCAAATAGGACCTGAACCAGTCTAGTGCTGTGCCTCTGAGGCCCACCCATTGCTCCAAACGAGAAAGTAAAATGGCATGATCCACTGTATCAAACGCAGCTGTCAAATCTAATAATAAAAGAACAACACAATCGCCAGAGTCAGTAGCTAAGAATATGTCATTAAAAACTGATCTAATCTGATCAAAAACCATGATACAATCTGAGCCATGAGTTTTGTGATCTGATGCATCCCTACATGTGTTGGAGCAATGCATTAGTTCCTCGTTTGGTCTCCAGACAAACCTACGTAGATATATTACCAAGACTGTGAAAAAGCAACACTCACAACTGGTGCTAACATCAATACATATAAACCAAGTACCTCTGCAGGCAACATAAACAGTGGGTCTAAATGGTCAAAGCCTTATATTATAACTGCTAGGGTTGCATATCATCCTACATGGAGACAATGGGGGTAACCTCAACCATCTTACATTTCATAATCTAGACTTTAGACTTACCCAGTAACATCTCTTCTATTTCCTCTATTGTCTCGTGTCACACAGTTTTTGCTAATGTTTGCCCTTTTTGCACACTTGCACTTTATGTAGTCCTGTGTTGATGTAGTGTTACAGTATATGTAGCACCATGGTCCTGGAGGAACGTTGTCTCGTTTCACTATGTACTGTATCACTGTACATGGTTGAAATGACAATAAAAGCCACTTGACTAATTACACTTCCAATGTAACAATAGTGCCACCTATCCTGACTTTAGAAATCATTACATAATAAGTTTGTGGTGTGGAAATACCCTTCATGCCAGTGATTACAACTTAGAACACTATGCAGTTGTAGCGCCCCCTTCGGCCCTCTATAGGGTCGAACACTGTTTTAACACTAAATGGGGGCCCTGGATTCGTTCGTCTTCTCCCTTTGCGCTGCGATCCAATTAGAGCCTGTGCCGAGCTAGCACAGGCTACACCCGGTGCGGTCTTCTTCCCAGCAAAACCAATAACGCAGTTTACTTTAAAACATTTACTACACAATACTAAACAACACCAGGCATAATACATTAAAACATATTCAAAACGAACAACATATATACAATAACCCTTAGTCCGTTAGTCCATCAAACCACATAAATAGGCAGAAAATTAAATCGTGGCAGGCCTGTTCGATGATTGTGTCCGTGGTGAGCACAAATGAAAATGGCCGCTTCACTCCGAAGAGCCAAAACAACGAAAACAGACAGCCTACCAGTCCACCCCTTTCCAGGCGGGTTCCGTGTCCTGGAGTCGGGCAATAACTTTTTTTCTCCGTCCCACAGTCCTTCCCTCCTGGGACGAATCTGCTGTCCTCTCGGCGGTGGCGGCGTTTCCCCACTCTCCTTAGCTCGCCCCGACTTCCTCACAAGACGAGCTGTCCTGCAATCTCCGCTCCAACGGGCTTCTTCCTCCTCTTCGCGGGGTGCGCCAGCGTTTTTCTCCGCTCCACCGTTTGCAGCGAATCCCCCACAAGACGGGCAGTCTTGTCCCCTGCGCGTCCACCAGCCGCCCTCTCTATTCCCGCGCCAGAGTTTTCACACCCGCTCTCTCTATTCCCGCCCTCCCCTTTCCCTGATTGGTGAATATAAAAACAATACCCAATCAAATCAAAATTAAGGGAAACAGAAATGTAAAGCACACTTATGCAGTGCCTGCATCAACGCAGCACTTACACCCCACCCTAACCATACTCCACAAAATAAAAGAATCAAACACCGGACTACACTCTCCCCCCCCTTAAAATGGTCTTCATGTCCTTATGAGACCCCGATAACCGCCATCTCACTAATCTTAACTATTAACCCCCCTATGAACTATGGTCAAAGGTTGGTCTCTGGGGTTTCCAGCTTCATCATATGTCAATCTAATGACCGGCTTAATGGTTCGTTTGGAAGTTGGTTTCACAACTGAACAAGGTAAATCACTGTCAGCCACAGCTTCTTCACCTTCTTGTACAGAGCCCTCCACCTCTACAGCTGTCCTCTCTATCTCATCCCCAGTATCCATTTCAATCTCCTCTACCTCGACAATGCCTCCAGAATCCCCTTCTATATCGAGCTCATTGTTACCCTCTGCAGTTTCCACAGGCTCCACTAATCTTTGTTCAGTCTCAGGCTTGAGGTGTTTCTTGCATCTCACATTCCACCAATACGGTTCAACCTCATCCTCCGACTCACTAGTCCCCCCACCTGTGAGACCCTGTGCACTCTGAGATTCTAGGTCCCGTTTTCCATCTAACTCAGCCTTCCGCTGGGTACGAGTCTGAGGCCCTTGCCCTAAAAACTCAACATCTTTCTCATCAGGCATTCTAACCATGTAGCCAATAGGCAGCAAGTGGTCTCTGTGAATAGTCTGTACTTTTCCCATGCCACTCTCCGGCTTTACCCGATACACAGGAATATCGGGGATCTTTTCCACTACCACATAAGGCAATGGATTCCACCGGCTATGCAGTTTTCTTTTGCCTCTCAACCCCAAGTTTTCCATAAGCACTCTGTCACCCTTTCCCAAGACCTGATGGCGCAGCACTTTATCATGTGACCTTTTATTCCTTAAGTGCACCTTTGTAGCAGCCTGGGCAGCTAACTGGAATGCACTCTGCAGGTCCTTCTTCAACTGCTCAACATAACTGGAATGACTCTTCCCCCTATGTCCATATGATCCAAAACATACATCTACCGGCAGCCTGGCTTCTCGACCAAACATCAGATAGCAGGGAGAAAATCCCGTGGCATCATTCGTTGTGCTATTATAAGCATGCACAAGTTGATTTACGTGTTGGCTCCAGTGCTTCCTATGAGCTAATGTCAGTGTCCCTAACATCGATAGCAAGGTTCGGTTAAAGCGTTCAGGCTGCGGATCCCCCTGTGGGTGGTATGGTGTTGTTCGCGACTTACGAATCCCCAAAGATCTCAACAACTCACGACTCACTCTACTTTCAAAGTCGCGACCCTGATCTGAATGAATTCGAGCCGGCAGTCCGTAGTGCACAAAAAACTTTTCCACCAAGACCTTAGCCACTGTGGTAGCCTTCTGATCTTTCGTGGGATAAGCCTGAGCATAGCAGCTAAAGTGATCAGTAACAACTAATGTGTTGGCAAACCCCTTTGCATCAGGATCAAGTGACAGAAAATCAATGCACACTAACTCCATGGGACCGCTAGAAACAATCTGATGTAGGGGAGCTGAACGGGTGCAGGGGCTCTTCCAGGCAACACATCTCCCACAATTTTTTATGTACTGCTCTACCGTCTGGGCCAGTCTTGGCCAGTAGAACCGATTTCTGACTAAATCCACAGTTCTGTCTATACCCAAATGCCCCATGTCGTCATGCAGTGCTCGGACCACAAGCATTCTGAACTTTTCAGGCAATAAAAGCTGACACCTCTCTTTCCCAGACACATTCTGAGTGACTCTAAATAATAGACCATCCTTTACCTTCAGCCTTCCACTTTCACGCTTAAAAAATATAATCTCAGGATGAGCTTTGTTTAACTCAGAGGGCCACTGACCTGTGTCCACAAACTCCTTTACCACCCTCAGAACCTCATCCTCCACCTGGGCCTTCTTAAGGTCCCCTTGGGTGAACTGCTCTAACTGGCCTAAGCCAAGATGGGTGGCACAGGAATAAAGGTGGGGAACACCTTCTGCCGGAACACCCAACTTTTCTGCCAAGCAAACAGGAGCTTCAGGTAACTTATGTACTTCCACCTGGTCACAAATAGCTTTTACCTCATCCCTGAAAAGATTGCCCCAGGACACCCCCTTTTCTCCTGCCCCATTTCGGGACAGCAAATCAGCATCTGTATTTCTCTTTCCAGGGCGGTATTTTATTTCAAAATCATATGTGGCGAGGGCAGCTAACCATCTATGACCAGTAGCATTAAGTTTCGCTGTGGTCAAAACATAAGTAAGCGGGTTGTTATCAGTCATCACCGTAAATCTCACACCATACAGGTAATCGTGGAACTTATCCACCACGGCCCACTTCAGTGCCAAGAATTCCAGCTGATGGATATGGTATCTCTTCTCAGCTGCATTCAACCCCCTGCTAGCAAAAGCAACCGGCCTCAGTCCTTCAGGGTACTCCTGATTCAGCACTGCCCCCAACCCATTTAAGCTGGCATCTATATGCAACACGTATGGTTTCCTGTGGTCCGCAAAAGCAAGTACAGGTGCATTAGTAAGGCGACAAATCACCTCTTGGAATGCCCGAGTACAACCATCGGTCCATCGAACACCGAACGGCTCCGACTCTTTGTAGTAGGACTTGTCACGTGTAACCTTTTGCTTTCTTCCCATTTGTATGGGAGGATACCCCTTAGTGAGGTCTGTCAAAGGCTTTACGATGGAGGAGTAGTTAGCGATAAATCTGCGGTAATAGCCGCAAAAACCCAAAAACGACCTCAGCGTTTTTAGATCAGTCGGCTGTGGCCACAAGGTGACAGCCTCCACTTTTGCAGGGTCGGTGGCAATACCATCCGCGGAAACTATATGCCCCACATACCTAACTTTAGGTTGGCAGAACTGACACTTATCCAATGAAATTTTCAGTCCTACCTCCTCTAAACGGTCCAACACCTTCAAAAGCCTTTCCTCATGCTCCTCCAAAGTTGCTCCAAACACTATTAAATCATCCAAGTACACCAAAACTTGGAGAAGATTCATGTCCCCTACAGCCTTTTCCATCAATCTTTGGAATGTCGCCGGGGCCCCGGTGACCCCCTGCGGCATCCGCTCGAATTGGTAAAACCCTAAGGGACAGATGAACGCCGTCTTCTCCTTATCCTCTTCCGCCATGGCAATTTGGTAGTAGCCACTGCGAAGGTCTAACACTGAAAACCATCGGCTCCCTGCCAGACAATCCAGTGCGTCTTCAATACGAGGAGTAGTGTACTGGTCCGGTATTGTCTTACGGTTGAGAGTTCTATAATCGACACACATCCGTACACTGCCATTCTTTTTCCTGGCTATCACTATTGGTGACGCATAAGGGCTCCGCGATTCTTTAATTATCCCTGCCGCCAGGAGGTTGGTCAGATGCCTACGTACGTCTTCAATATCAGCTGGGGCCAAACGTCTGGACCTCTCTCGAAAAGGTCGGGAATCCGATAAGTGAATATGATGGGTCACCCCACCAGCTAGCCCAACCTCCCATTCCTGTAGGGAAAACACCTGCCGTCTTTCAGACAACTTTAACCTAAGCCGCTCTTTCCATTCAGAAGGAATGGGAGAGTCTCCAAAATCAATCAGATTTGGATCCATTTCCCCCAAAACCTTTTCTCTTACGGGAGAAGCAGCTATGTCTGCTTCATGCATTATTCCCAATGGTGTACCTTCAGGGATTGTAACCTCCTTCTTGGTCTCATTCTGCAATAGAACTGAGAAACTGTTGCCTTTGACAGCCGAAACCGGAGCAACAATGGGCTGCAACAGTATTCCTTGAGGCAAAGGTATGGAATTACTAGCCTCAGTCAGCAG
Organism: Paramormyrops kingsleyae; assembly: GCF_048594095.1. Lineage (NCBI taxonomy): Eukaryota > Metazoa > Chordata > Actinopteri > Osteoglossiformes > Mormyridae > Paramormyrops > Paramormyrops kingsleyae. The sequence continues at coordinate 36,446,724 of NC_132801.1, read as the reverse complement.
TAAGCCCTTGGACACCGGTCGACAGAAATCTAGGTGGCACACTGCACAACAGCTCTCTTGAGGTGGTATGGCTAAGGGACCTGGGCCTGTCCATCTCACTTGACCTATCACATCATCTGAACCACACAACCCAGGGGCACATGCATCAGCCGTGCCAGTGGCCCTCAAAACACGTGTCAACACTGCACCCTGTGCTCCCTGGCACAAAGTAGTGAGCCTCTGAAACAAACTGGCGTTAGTTCCTAAGATTACTGGAGTCTGATCTGGGGTTACTGGACCCGGGCAAATCAGTGCCAGTACGGACAGTGTCTCAGGAGCACCTGTAAATTCTTTTGGGAGCTGAACCTCCACTACCGCATAGCCTTTGTATGGATAACTGGCCTCACTAAGACCCCAAATGGCTAAACCTGACACTGGGTGGATGGGGACCTTAGACAAGTACTGAGCATACCACTTCTCAAAGATAATAGTTACCTGTGATCTGCTATCCAACAGTGCTGTACACGGGTGACCATTGATCCTAAGCTGCACTGTAGATATAGGCCCTACTAAGCCTTCCGGCACAGAAGTGACTGACTTGAACTGTACCGCCTGTTTTTTATCTGAACAATGCAATGCCTCGTTCCCAGATTCTCGGTCACTGTTACTATGTTTCTCTCTGGCTCTACGCAGTGAAGCTATCAGTTTTTTAATGACTTCTTTATCATTTTCTGGATATGTGCACTTCCTAGCTATATGCCCGTTCCCTCCACATCGATAACAGAAGCGATCAGCATCTCTCATGCCATATGACTTGTAAGAAGATGAACTGCCTTCAGCGGAAAGCGGTTTAACAGCGCTAGCTAAAACTGATCGTCCTCCCTCCTCTTCTAATGTCCTTACTTTCTGTTTAAGTCTGCTAACCCTCTTCTGCAATGCAACAACATCTGACCTGTCTTGTTCCACAGAGGACGGTTCCAAAGGTAAAATTTGTGTCTCCATAGCATCCCTGGTAGCATTAGGCTTGCTGCTCATTGCTATCACTTTAGTCTTCAAGGCCTTTAGGTCAGCCTTTAACTCCTGCATCTCAAATCCTGACACAACAGAATCCTCTTGAGCTCCAACATTCCGAACCCTAACACTTACTTGCTGCCGTGACTTCTCATACTCTTCCTCTTCCCGAACCTCACTAAGTAAGTCAATAAAGGCAGGGGGGTTATTCCTCCTCTCTTTGAGGTGCAACTGTAATAACAGCAAGTCAGAGCCCACTGCTCCTCTGAGTAACTGCTCTACCCTTACCCTATCCATATCCCTTACCGATACTCCCCCTGGGAAAAAAAAATTGCACAAGAATTATGAACAAAATCATCCAGATAGAAGCTGGGATCTGAAACGATTAAATGTTTCTACTTTGGAGCCTTTGCTGCATTCGCACAGGACTATCAGGCCATCGGCCTCTCTACTGTACGTCTTACCCCTCATCCTCACACGTCCACAACCCTGAATGGCCTGAAGTACATCTTCAATTTGCCGACCGGTAACTTCCGCATCCACTCCAACCACTAAGAAGGCATGGTTGGCCTCAAGACCCTCCCCCTGACACCAACGAACAAGCTCGCCCTGAAACTTTGAATATAACTGGGGCTCCATCTAATAAACTCCTGGTATTTTTCTAAAACAGAAGAACAAGACCGCACCTAATTAATCAGTTAATTTAAATGATTGCAACGCAAATCCCAGCGGTGCCTCCAATTTTATGTAGCGCCCCCTTCGGCCCTCTATGGGGTCGAACACTGTTTTAACACTAAATGGGGGCCCTGGATTCGTTCGTCTTCTCCCTTTGCGCTGCGATCCAATTAGAGCCTGTGCCGAGCTAGCACAGGCTACACCCGGTGCGGTCTTCTTCCCAGCAAAACCAATAACGCAGTTTACTTTAAAACATTTACTACACAATACTAAACAACACCAGGCATAATACATTAAAACATATTCAAAACGAACAACATATATACAATAACCCTTAGTCCGTTAGTCCATCAAACCACATAAATAGGCAGAAAATTAAATCGTGGCAGGCCTGTTCGATGGTTGTGTCCGTGGTGAGCACAAATGAAAATGGCCGCTTCACTCCGAAGAGCCAAAACAACGAAAACAGACAGCCTACCAGTCCACCCCTTTCCAGGCGGGTTCCGTGTCCTGGAGTCGGGCAATAACTTTTTTTCTCCGTCCCACAGTCCTTCCCTCCCGGGACGAATCTGCTGTCCTCTCGGCGGTGGCGGCGTTTCCCCACTCTCCTTAGCTCGCCCCGACTTCCTCACAAGACGAGCTGTCCTGCAATCTCCGCTCCAACGGGCTTCTTCCTCCTCTTCGCGGGGTGCGCCAGCGTTTTTCTCCGCTCCACCGTTTGCAGCGAATCCCCCACAAGACGGGCAGTCTTGTCCCCTGCGCGTCCACCAGCCGCCCTCTCTATTCCCGCGCCAGAGTTTTCACGCCCGCTCTCTCTATTCCCGCCCTCCCCTTTCCCTGATTGGTGAATATAAAAACAATACCCAATCAAATCAAAATTAAGGGAAACAGAAACGTAAAGCACACTTATGCAGTGCCTGCATCAACGCAGCACTTACACCCCACCCTAACCATACTCCACAAAATAAAAGAATCAAACACCGGACTACACAGTATGTAAAAATACCGGAATTGGTCGTGGTTCGGGGCAAACAGTTAACACAGAGATGACTACAGTTAACAGGACACAGCGCACACAATGGTATTGAAGGCCAAGCTGAAATCCACAAACAAGATCCTGGCATAGGTTCCAAGGGAGTCAAGATGATAAAGGATACAATGGAGGCATAAGTCTTCCACTGATCGATTACCTGTAGATAAATTGTAGAGGGTCAAGAAGGGAGTCAGTGATATCCTTGAGGTATGCTCGCATCAGACGTTCAAAGATTTTCATGACATCATAGCAACTGGTCAGTAGTCATTGAGGCCAGTCATCATGTCCTTCTTGGGAACAGGAATAATGGTGGCAACCTTGAAGTACTTCGGGACCTTGCAAGAATGCAGAGAGGTTTTGAATATACCAGTGAAGACAGGGGCTAAAAGGCTAACTTTTCTCATTCCATCAATTGAAAGTGGGTTTGGCGATGATGAAGTCATTTTTCAGGATGATAATGCATCTTGCTACGGAGCAAAGGGCATTAAAACTTTTCTTCAAGAAAGGCATATCAACTCAATGACATGGCCAGCAATCAGTCTGGATCTCAATCCAATTGAAAATTTATGATGGAAATTGAAAAAAAATGGAATATGACAAGGCTCCATCCTGCAAAGCTGATGTGTTGACTGCTATATGAGAATGCTGGAACCTTATTGATTAAGAATGATTGTTTTTCATTAGTGAAGTCCATGCCTCAAAGAATTCAAGCTGTCATAAAAGTCAGAGGAGGTGTAACAAAGTACTACTACTAATTGTGTTCTTTTTTGTTTTTGATTCCATAATTTTTTCCTCAACATATTTTTTTCCTCTACTTGATCTGAAGGAAGATTAATTGCAACATTGTAACTTTTTGGAGATATGTTTTACAAAGCTGTAGGATCACACATGCACATATCACAGGGCTTAAATTCCAGGTGGCCTGAGACAAGGCCGAGCCTGGTACGAGAGGCACCAAAGGGGGGTTACACACACAAACACACACACACAGATAACCAGGGAGGCTAGCACTCCAACTTTTATTGCCCAAAGATTTAGGGACCTACAGACAAGCAGAGTGGACTTCCCGGACAGGGGTCCCTCGACTTGGCACCCAACCCCCTCCACATACACTCTGCCTTACATTTCACTCACCCAACAGACAAACACCCTAAAGGAAGTTTCATTTAAGTTTGGCTTTTGTATACCCTGTATATTGATTTACTCACGACTACTAGTCTCAATATACAGATACGTTATGTTTGTATGTGTCCTAACTTTTAGAGAGTCTTCTGTGTTAAAAACCCCCCCTTTCTCTTCCAACATTCCTTTGTGGTCCTTATCTGATCTTGGTGGACCTCACCAAGTTTCTTTGTTTCTACCATGCTATGTTAAAAGAACTGAATTAAGGTGTATTCTATCCATTCTGGAGAAGATGAATTGGCATAAGCCACACCAAACAAATTATGTTCTTTCCAGATGTGCAACTTATATTGATATTACCACAAACTAACGGCCACGCCTATCTATGGATAAGATGTGCTGTTTGTAATATGAATATTTGATGTAATATCCGCACAAAGTGTAACATCTGTTGAGGTGCAACCCAAAACACCTGTATCCTATACTGATGTGAATCAGTCACATAGATACAATAATTAATTGTTTAATCAATTAATGCAGATGGTATGAGGTATGTACCTGTGAAGCTGGTATGGCATATTTGGTATCAAACTGATTGTTAATCACCCCTGATTCCAAATCTGGTCAGTGATTACCATAAAAGTGGATGTATAAAAAGTTATAACAGCTTAATGAAAATCATCAGTAAAGGTAGAATCTGGCGGGCCATAAATCCCAAAAGGACTGAAACAGACCCCCTTCCGAAAGCCCGCCAAATGGATGGCCAGCCATTGGGCCAGGAGTCGAATTCCTGGTCATCCCTATTCATGAACTTTAGACCATAAAAATCTAGCACCTCAGAACAAAGGGGGCAGAGAACAACCAGCAGCAGAGCAGAACAACCGCCAGCCGGCGCAGAGAAAACCATCCGCCCGAAGGAGAACATCAGCCCGGGAGAAGAGAAACCCACAAGAAGCCCTCCGGTGAAGGCCCAGCTGAGCAGAGAACAGCACCCAAGACAAAGCTTCACCAGGAGAGAGAATCTAAAGGGACTACCACTCCATTTCGAAATTGCGCCTCTAGTGGTCAGCCATAGTAGTGTAACAACATCTGAGTTGGGTCTCTAGTGGTCAACACCGGTAATACCAACACACATAATTGGACACACAGGTTCTTGCCTGAAAGCAGGAATCAACTTCACAGACCAAATCGATTAGATCACAACACATTAACATCTAATTAGGTTATTGCTGCATAACTAATTGATGTTTACAATTAAACAATAAGAAACAATTAATTTGGTTTGATTTCTGTTTTACCTTTTTGATTTATTTTAGGTTTTATTTCAATTTATGCTTTCATTCACTCTCTCTCCCCCAACAAGGAGACTTGCATAGAAGTTCAACCATTATTAATAACAGTAAACCAGTTACACATCAGGGAGGCATTGAGGTTTTGGACGTGATCGGTTGAGCTTTTCCTGTGCTGAGTGCTTACCATTTGCTCTCTGTTGGTTGAGCTTACCTGTAGCTCTGCTGTCACTGCTTACGATCGTACAGTTTGTCAGAACCGAAGGGAGTTCTCAGCAATTGGACGCCCAAAAGCGCGCCAGCTGGGCTGCACCCGCTGACTCATTAAGGGCAAGGTTGGCAGGTATCTCGGGAGGTCATTACAAGTTTGAGCAGGACCTCGTCTAGGGCGAAGTTCAGGAGAACAGCCCTAGCTTGGACTCTCAATCGGTTGGGTGACACCCGAGTGCCGTTGCGCCGTCTCTTGTTCGAGTCAGGGCCAAAAGTGCGCCCGATAAGCTGAGCCCCACCTGGGTTGTTTCAGTTGTGCGTACAGAACATCCCCTTCCAAGTTGACAGTGCTGGGGATCGGGGGAGTGGGAGCTGGACTTGGGCCTGCTTGGCTGGGATTGAGCTTGTGGGACGTGCCCTACTCAGGAGGGACACCTGACAGCGTTCAAGCCTCTCTAACTGCATGACTAGCTTAACACCGCAACACCTCATATAGGGACAAATAAAGCAGAACCTGCTAGTGGTCCCCCGTCTGGTCAAAGCGGAGTTGTACAACAGAGCCCAACCCAGGGGTAATCTGATCTGCAACAGCAAGCTACGTTTGAATGCAGTCCCATTGGTTTGAAGCTGTTATTTCTCATTTCCTGTTCCCAACTTCTCCTGTGGTCTTCTGACACTGTCAATAGCCACAGATCTGCAATTTCCAGGATAAGGCTTTATCCTTTCCCCCTCACTAGGGCATCTCTCAGGCCCTAGAGTAACTCACACTGTTCTAACCTGCAACAACTTCTCCCAGGGAACAATTTTTGTTTGTTTATTTTGTCGTGGGTAACTACTCCAGTGGTTCACTACACCCTTCCAGTTACCCATTGACAGGCCCCAGTTCTACTTTATTTTATTTTGTTGGTTTTATTTGTTCGCCCAGATTTAGGTGTTAGGCCTCCCACCTAGGCAACAGCCAGCCTGAGTATAACAGATATCTGCGGCCACCCTCCTGTTGACCGAGTCACAATGACCCACATGGAAAGCCCACTGGACCAGTGGAAAGATTTTGGTATCTGGTCTGAAGATGTGACTCCCAACTTTCCGCCCGGTCATGTCGATCTCACATGGTCCAAAGAAGCTGACCAAATTGAGGACGACATTGCCGAACTTATGGACATGCCACCCACTCAGAAATGCGGGAGTAAAGAGCTAACCAAAATACTCGGCTCCCTCGCACACAAACTACTAGCCAGGCTGAAGATGAATGAAGAGGGAACGTCCCGTCTCCAGCAAAGGGTGCAAGCACTCCAACAGCAGGAGAAAAACACCCAACGACTACTGGCAGAGGCACAGAGAGATGCCGCCCAGGCCCAGCATCACATTGGGAATCTGGAGCAAGAACTCCAAAAGAGAAGCTCTCCACCCCATGAGGAGGAGGAGACAGAAGAAGGCGAAATGCCTCACACCAGCAAAAAGCTTCAACACGCCCTGGAAGAGCTCAGAGCTGAAGCTGACCAGCAAGAACAGCAAGCCAGAGCCACCAGAGAAAACCTCAAAGCCAGACTGGACCAGGCCGACACCCTGCTGGACAGAGCCCACGCGGAGCTCAAGAAAAAGGATGGTCGGATCCAGGCCCTGGAAAACCATCTGGACGAGGCACAGAGACGTCTGCACAAGATGAATCACCAACTGATCAGCTCCCAAGAACAGCTCACCGAGGCCAGAACGAAACATTGGGCTGACGCAGAAGAGATTGACCAGCTGAGACAGGAATTGAAGCAAGCATATGAGGTGAAGTCAGAATTTGGAACATCCTACGATTCAGTGATGGCACCGACTTCCTCTCCAACAATGCTGTCTCCCCCAAGGCACTCAGACTGCGCTCAAGGGACCTCTCACTGGGACAAGGTACCGCCTTGCCCAACACCGGACCTTGAGGAACCAAGAACCCAGAAGATCTCTCTCAGAGAAGACACCACGGATGGAACAGGCCTACCAAAGCGAACGTTACACCAGCACCAGGCTACCACAAAGGAGCTTGATAAAGCAGCTCGGAATATCAACACGTTCACCCCGAATCCCAGAGGAGGCCACGACATTCATGCCTACCTCCAAGACATTGACTTCCACCTCCAAAGACTGGACAATGTGACCAATGAGGACAGAGTCTACCTCATCAGGATCACATCTAGCCTGGAGGTCCGCAGCTTCTTGGATCGACAACCTAGTCGAATCAAAGCCAACGCCATGCTGCTACACGAAGCACTGACTCGGGAGTTTGCTGATCCTGAGTCAGAACAAGGTATCGCCGTCGCCTTCGATGTTAAACAGAGCAGACAAGAAGCTCCCCAAGCCTACTACAATCGCCTTCGTCGGGCATATTTTGGGTCCAGAAATGAGCCAGACATGGAAGAAGATGCGAACTTCAAGGCTCTCTTCCTTCGGAACCTCCACCCAACCATTAACCACTACCTGGGGCTCATGGCTTGTCCCCGCACCATGACAAGTCAACAACTGCGAGACCTGGCGATCAAGGCGTACCACAAACAAAGAACAGCAGCTGAGAAGGCAACCAAGGCTCCGGCAGTGCTGAACCTTAGCACTACAGATCCCAACCTAGCGTTGGAAGGTGGCCACCCTCCTCATCAACCACCAATCCATGACCGAGGTTGGAGAGCAGCAAGCCACAGTGAGCGTTACCCTGGTGCGCCCCCACAGCAGTCAAAGACTCAGCCAGACTGGTGGGAGACACGGCGCTATCTTAACAAGGGTAAGCTAAGACCAATGGAGCCATGGAACACGTGGAGAGACCGACAGGGAAACCAGTTTCCTAAACCAAGCTCTCCCCCAAGTTCCCGACGGAATCCACCACAGAACTGGCAAGACAGAAGAAGAGGTTATGATCCAGACTCGAGGCCTGGACGAACCAAGGAAGAAGAAGAGGCTAATCTACTACAGTTGCTGCGTGATTTCTTTACTCAGCATCCCCTCAAGGGTCAAGAGGACTTTCAGAAGAAAGATCCAAAATGACTAGGACGGAAGCACAAATCACGCAGGACCCCACAACCCTCACCTGAACCCACACCAGACAATGCCTACAAACTCCCTCAGAGGTCAGCCCCAAATGACACTCAACAGTCATCGGCCTTCCCTACCAGAAATATTGGAACAACTGAAGAAGTCCCACCTCAATTAGAAAGTGCTACTGACTCATGCCCAGTAAGAGCACCTGATGTTGCCATCACCAACACAGAGCTTGATCAAGGGGATGAGCCCCCGCCGGTGCCCGGCAGCACTGTCCTGGTTGTGTGCCTTGACTCAGAGCACCAATCTGACTGTGGCGACGCCTCACCATTTCCTGGCCAGGCCCCTGTGCCACAGCTTCTGGGTGACCTGATGGAAAGGGGGGTAGCCAAGAAATTCTACCTCTCCATCACCCTGGAAGATGTTCTCACCCTCGAGGCCCTCATCGACACTGCAGCAGACATCACCCTCATGTCAGCCAGTCTCTTCTATCAGGTGCAGCACCTAGCCGCCCAGAAGAACAAAACCCTCCAGCCGAGGAAATGCTCTTTGGACGTGCAGGCATATTCACCAGTGGGCACCAGGATGGATCACATGATCCCCCTCAATTTGTCCATCGGCCCCATGAATGTAATGCACCCTGTATACATTTCCCAACTTGAGTCCATTCCATTCCTCATTGGGAAAGATTTGCTGAACCGGTTCGAGCCATTGTTAGACTTCCAACGTCAGAAAATTTGGGCTCAAGTTAGAGAACCGCTGCCACCGTGGACACCTGACACAGCCACCTGGGAATGTCAAACCCTGGCTGTCTCCTCGGACCTCACCCCACACCATGGAGAGAACGCAGCTGGAGATCAGTGTCTTGACGCAAGAGACCCATACCAGCATCATGACTCCTTCCTGTGCAGGCAGGACCCTACCCTGGGATCCTTCTGCCCCAAGATCGGGAAAGGCATGTGGCCCCAAGGCATGGAAGTCACAGATGTGGTCATGACCATGGAGGTAGAAGAGTCACCAGTGACAAAAGAGACTGTATGTCACATGGAGCTTGCTGACGACCAACACCTGACAATTCATGCCAGAACTGCCCAGCCTGACGCAGTACAGTCACCCAGCTGCCACAGCTATTCTCAGGAGGGACCAGCAGCACCCAACATTGTGGACACGCCCACACCAATGGAACTGTCGCGACACCACTACTTTGAGGAAAATGTCTGTCAAGACATGATCACCATTTATGTACATGGGTGCTCATTCAAACATCAGGGGACCCTGAAAGCTGGAGCTGGCATTCTGTGGCTCAATGACGACCCTGTCCCACCACAACAGCTCAAGCTTGGTCCTCACACATCAGTACGCAGAGCTGGCAGCAATCTTAATCACCCTGGACATGGCCTCCGAACGTGAAGTAAAGGACCTGCTGATCTGCAAAGACTTCAGCTATGCACGTCTCAACTTCATGTGCCATCTCCCTCACTGGACACGAAATGGCTTCAAGACATCAGGGAACAAGCCGGTCAAACACAAAGACCTCCTGCATACGTGCGATGCTCTGATTACCGCACGAAACACGCAGATCTATTGGAAGAAGGTCAGCGGTCATTCCAGACTCCTAGGACTGGACAAGACATACGATGACCACACGGATGCACTCGCCAAAGCAGGACCACTGCACGGTGACTCGTGGGAGTTTTGCCCCCTCCCACCCACCCATGCTGTCCAGGTCGTCACCTGCAGCCACAGCCGAGCACCTACCTCGATGCCAGAGGCCTCACTGCTGGAACTTTCCCCTCAGGGAAACATCATCTCTGACATCATCTCCCTCCAGCCCACTGATGCTGTGCTCAACAAGGTCTGCGATCACCTCCGCGACCTCTCTGCTAACTCGATCTCCACAACTGATCAGGCATCCCTGCCTGACCTCCATCACCTGATCATGGCTTTACCCTTTCTTCATCTTGCCGAGGGCGTACCTCTTGATGTCCCTGATGCCCACACTTCACCACGGCTCGTGGTCCCTCAGGCACAAAGGGGGGTCATGCTACTGTACGCCCACGACAGACCCTGTGCAGGACACCGCAATGCCAAAACAACCTACAAGGCACCTCTGCAGCGACGGGGTATCAATTTCCCATGGTCAGATCTACAGATTGACTGGGTAGGACCCCTGACGAGATCAGCTCGCGGAAACAAATACTTCCTCACAGTCACCTGTCAGTTCACTAAGTGGGTAGAATGCCTCCCGGCACCCAACGACACAGCCCGGACAACGGCATATCTGCTCACGAACCATGTGTTCTCCAGGTTTGGCCTCCCACTGAAAGTCAACTCAGACCGAGGCACCCACTTCACAGCCGAAGTGATGCAGGACATCTGGAAACTGTTGGGGATCAAAGCCCAGTTCCACATCAGCCACCATCCTATGGCATCCGGCCAAGTAGAACGGACCAACCGGATCGTCGTCGGTATGCTCAAGAAATATGTGGCATCCAATCAGAAAGATTGGGATGTGAAATTGCCCCTGGTGCTCATGGCAATCAGAGCCACACCCCACAAGTCCACAGGAGTGTCCCCCTTCGAACTGATGACGGGACGACAAATGACACTCCCTCTCCACCTGCTCTACCAACCTGGTGACAACAATCTCATCACAGCCTACATCTGGACAGCCTGTACCAGCATTTGAGAGCTTCCTTTGCATTCGCCCAACAAAACCTGCAAAGAACCGCAGAGGGCAGGAAAACCTACTATGACCAGAAAACCTCACAAGATGAAGTCCAAGTGGGAGACAAAATCTGGTACTATAGGTTTGTGCAACCAAACTCAGCACAAAGACTTTCCAGGAAGCTTCTACCACGCTGGTCAGGACCACATGAGATCATGGACAAACTGTCACCTGTGGCTTACCGAATCCGAACCAACAAAGGCACCCACGAAACATGCCTCAAGTGGGTTCATCGGAATCAAATCAAGAAACACCAAGCCCAGAGAAAGCCTGAAACACCCACCAACCAGTCTTCTCAAGACGAAGCCAGCAGCTTGGAATAAACCACATTCCAACCAAAAGAAAGACATCTTTTCAGTCTGAAATCTCCCCAGACTCCCAAGGAGAAAGACCAAAGAGAAAGGGGAGGAAAGATGGTCACAGATAGGGTAGATTAAGGTGGTGGGCCTGACTACTGATATCTGGGTGACCTTTTCAGTTTTTGCTGTACTTATCTGTTTCTTTCTTTTGATAGCTTTTCATTTTATTTTGGTTGTTGTTTTTGGTAAGGACCTGGGGTGGCTCACGCGTGCCCGGGAAATTACTGAAGAGGATCCGGTTTTGCAATTTTCTTTGTCCTGTTTATTTCTTTGCAATTGTTCTCTGGCCGAGAATTGTTGCCCACTATTTCTTTCTCCTGTTTCCTTTTGCACCGGTGTGCAAAACATTCAGAGTCTCGACTCACCCCCTCAATCCTAATTTGGTCTTTATTTTCTACCTCCTATTACTAGGATGATGCTGCCCCCGCTATTAGCATTACTCTGCCTAGGAGGCTGAGGCTCCAGTCTGACACGGCGTTCCCTGGGCCTCCACCTGGCACCATCTTCCGGGGACAGCCCGGTCTCGTGACTACCAACTGTTGTACCCACACAGAAAGAGTATTCGTCTGACGATGTCAACCGAGCCCATTACCTGCACGAGAGACCCCAAACTAGTGGGACAGGTGTCAGATGGACTCAGGATGCCCTGCATCATGTTGCCGCTGACACTACCCACAGGTTGGAGCAGTAACCCAACGACCGTGACCCAAGCTGAGTCCAATCGACGGCCCAAGAGGCTCCTGAGCACCCTGCTGGGAGCTGCAGCAGCCGTAGGCACCCTGTTCGACATAGGATTCACCACTCCTCGCGGTCCCAGAAGCCAGGCGCCAGCCCCTGCGCCTCCTCCCTGTCCATCCTGTCACTGTGCCACCCAGAGTGCCAAACAATGGGATGTCAACAATGCCTCGTTGCATGGTGGTGATCCTGTTTCAACTTCCGTCGCCTGAATGATGGCAATGCCATCATCAGCCGAAAGGGGGGATATGTAGGATCACACATGCACATATCACAGGGCTTAAATTCCAGGTGGCCTGAGACAAGGCCGAGCCTGGTACGAGAGGCACCAAAGGGGGGTTACACACACAAACACACACACACAGATAACCAGGGAGGCTAGCACTCCAACTTTTATTGCCCAAAGATTTAGGGACCTACAGACAAGCAGAGTGGACTTCCCGGACAGGGGTCCCTCGACTTGGCACCCAACCCCCTCCACATACACTCTGCCTTACATTTCACTCACCCAACAGACAAACACCCTAAAGGAAGTTTCATTTAAGTTTGGCTTTTGTATACCCTGTATATTGATTTACTCACGACTACTAGTCTCAATATACAGATACGTTATGTTTGTATGTGTCCTAACTTTTAGAGAGTCTTCTGTGTTAAAAACCCCCCCTTTCTCTTCCAACATTCCTTTGTGGTCCTTATCTGATCTTGGTGGACCTCACCAAGTTTCTTTGTTTCTACCATGCTATGTTAAAAGAACTGAATTAAGGTGTATTCTATCCATTCTGGAGAAGATGAATTGGCATAAGCCACACCAAACAAATTATGTTCTTTCCAGATGTGCAACTTATATTGATATTACCACAAACTAACGGCCACGCCTATCTATGGATAAGATGTGCTGTTTGTAATATGAATATTTGATGTAATATCCGCACAAAGTGTAACATCTGTTGAGGTGCAACCCAAAACACCTGTATCCTATACTGATGTGAATCAGTCACATAGATACAATAATTAATTGTTTAATCAATTAATGCAGATGGTATGAGGTATGTACCTGTGAAGCTGGTATGGCATATTTGGTATCAAACTGATTGTTAATCACCCCTGATTCCAAATCTGGTCAGTGATTACCATAAAAGTGGATGTATAAAAAGTTATAACAGCTTAATGAAAATCATCAGTAAAGGTAGAATCTGGCGGGCCATAAATCCCAAAAGGACTGAAACAGACCCCCTTCCGAAAGCCCGCCAAATGGATGGCCAGCCATTGGGCCAGGAGTCGAATTCCTGGTCATCCCTATTCATGAACTTTAGACCATAAAAATCTAGCACCTCAGAACAAAGGGGGCAGAGAACAACCAGCAGCAGAGCAGAACAACCGCCAGCCGGCGCAGAGAAAACCATCCGCCCGAAGGAGAACATCAGCCCGGGAGAAGAGAAACCCACAAGAAGCCCTCCGGTGAAGGCCCAGCTGAGCAGAGAACAGCACCCAAGACAAAGCTTCACCAGGAGAGAGAATCTAAAGGGACTCCACTCCACTGCTCCAAACGCCGCGCCTTCCTGAGTGCCATCAGCTCAGCCATCAACTGCCAAGACCCCCCCCCCCACTCTTCAACCAAGTAAACCAACTTCCTTTCATTCTAACAACTTAAGCTGTTCTGTTTAACCTGCTATAAGACTTTAGGGTCGTGTTTCCACAAACTATGCTTGCTTTGCAGAACAGTATTTCCCATTTAAGGTTACTCATTTCAATCCGGTCATTGCATTTTCATAATTACATTGTTTGTTTTATTCCGTTATTTCGTGTTTGTTGTTTGTGTTAGGTGTAATGTCTGTCTTATGTTAGTTGTAGTGTTAGTTAGGAATAAATGCATGTCTTTTACACAACTTTAGCCTCCGTCATTGTGTGTCTCATAATAAGTTCCTGCCATTGTGCGATCTTGCTACACGCTCTGAACCTCAAACTCACCGGAAACATCGCGAGACTCTCTCTCATCGGCCGTGAGGGGAGCTTCGCTACCAATTGTTTACATTACCTGATGATGCAGCTCGCTGGACGAGCCTTCTAACCCAGGTTACTAAGCGATACTGGTAATTAGTGAATCCCATTTAAGTGTCACATTAACAGACTCACAGGGATACCCCAATTGAGTTTGGAGGAGCCGACCATTCGGCATAACAATCGATTAATAATCAGCATTAAATAATAATTAATTAAGCTTTAATTAATTCTAACATATTGGTGGAGAATATTAAAATTTATTTGAGCTATTAATTCCTACAAAGCTAAAATATTCAGCTGTAAGGTAAAACAGTTTTGTGTTATATCTGTGATTTGTTTTTTGGACTACCAAGTAAAAAACGTCCTCCAAGAGTAGTGATTCCACACACACAGGTCTTCACAGAAGGTGATGCAGGATGTAACAGTGTCAACATATTCATCCACACTGTTATACCAACCCTCCATGGCTTTCCAGTGCATGCAACCTAAGCAGTCCCTAAGGGTTCCACTGTTGATAGATGGTCTTTGTAGGCTTAGACTGTTCCAGTTTCCTTTTATAGTTGGTCACAATCATAATCATGGCATGGTTGGAGTTGCCAAAGGGGAGCACAGAGGAAGTGACAGAACGCACTTTTTTGTAGTATTCATCCAGAGTTCTGTCCTGACGTGTAGGGCAACTTATCAGTTGGTCAGTTTGGGAAGGTTATGTTTCATACTGCAATGATTAAAATCTCCCATGTTGAAAATCATAGTGCTGGGGAATTTGTTTTCCAGATCATAGATTTGGTCAGCCTGCAGTCATTGTGCAGTGTGAGCATTAGTGCTTGGTTGAATGTAAATTCCAGCCAGGATAATGGAGTGAAATTCTCTCGCTAGGTAGAAGGGTTTGCAGTGGACAAGAAGTGCCTCAAAATCTGTGGATGAGTATGTACAGATTGCGGATGCGTCCGTGTATTTATTCTTGTTTGCAAACACGCACACGCTGTCACCATGTGGTGTACCACACAGAGCACTGTTCCAATCCACTCTGAATAGCTAGTAACAGGCATCTGAACAGCATTGTCGGGAATTGATGACATTTGGACAAAGTTCATCCATTTTGTTGGAAAGAGAGCAGACATTCGAGAGGCAAATTGCCGAAAGTGCAGCACAGAAGCCTCTGCGTCTCCAGTGAACCAGAAGTCCTGCCTGCCATCTTCTGTGCCTGATGGAGGAGCGCAGTTTTCAATTGTTGTCCTTGCTCTCGTCCGGTGGAGCCTGGTGCATTAAATCTGCAACCTCACAAATAAAAACTGGAGATAATTCAGTTGGAATTGACTCCTTAATGCTCAGAAGCTTGGTGTGAATAAAAGTAATTCTGCAAGACACTGAAACACTCATGTTTTAACACATGAAGTTCACAAAGACAGGACACTCAGCCAGCTTGAGTGTCAGGCACCTAACCTGGAATTTACCTGGAATTCCATCACCTGGAATTTTTTTCACACCTATACTACACTCACCTAAAGGATTATTAGGAACACCTGTTCAATTTCTCATTAATGCAATTATCTAATCAACCAATCACATGGCAGTTGCTTCAATGCATTTAGGGGTGTGGTCCTGGTCAAGACAATCTCCTGAACTCCAAACTGAATGTCAGAATGGGAAAGAAAGGTGATTTAAGCAATTTTGAGCGTGGCATGGTTGTTGGTGCCAGACGGGCCGGTCTGAGTATTTCACAATCTGCTCAGTTACTGGGATTTTCACGCACAACCATTTCTAGGGTTTACAAAGAATGGTGTGCAAAGGGAAAAACATCCAGTATGCCGCAGTCCTGTGGGCGAAAATGCCTTGTTGATGCTAGAGGTCAGAGGAGAATGGGCCGACTGATTCAAGCTGATAGAAGAGCAACTTTGACTGAAATAACCACTCGTTACAACCGAGGTATGCAGCAAAGCATTTGTGAAGCCACAACACGCACAACCTTGAGGCGGATGGGCTACAACAGCAGAAGACCCCACCGGGTACCACTCATCTCCACTACAAATACAGTAGGAAAAAGAGGCTACAATTTGCATGAGCTCACCAAAATTGGACAGTTGAAGACTGGAAAAATGTTGCCTGGTCTGATGAGTCTCGATTTCTGTTGAGACATTCAAATGGTAGAGTCAGAATTTGGCGTAAACAGAATGAGAACATGGATCCATCATGCCTTGTTACCACTCTGCAGGCTGGTGGTGGTGGTGTAATGGTGTGGGGGATGTTTTCTTGGCACACTTTAGGCCCCTTAGTGCCAATTGGGCATCGTTTAAATGCCACGGCCTACCTGAGCATTGTTTCTGACCATGTCCATCCCTTGACCACCATGTACCCATCCTCTGATGAGTACTTCCAGCAGGATAATGCACCATGTCACAAAGCTTGAATCATTTCAAATTGGTTTCTTGAACATGACAATGAGTTCACTGTACTAAAATGGCCCCCACAGTCACCAGATCTCAACCCAATAGAGCATCTTTGGGATGTGGTGGAATGGGAGCTTCGTGCCCTGGATGTGCATCCCACAAATCTCCATCAACTGCAAGATGCTATCCTATCAATATGGGCCAACATTTCTAAAGAATGCTTTCAGCACCTTGTTGAATCAATGCCATGTAGAATTAAGGCAGTTCTGAAGGCGAAAGGGGGTCAAACACCATATTAGTATGGTGTTCCTAATAATCCTTTAGGTGAGTGTATATTATACATGTATACATTATTGTCTTGGACATGAGCTGGCATGGCAGGGAAGCAGGCACAGGACTTGAGAGTTTAATTGGAAAAGCACACCCAGGACCATGAAACACTACACAACGTTACAGACGTTAATGACCGGACTAACGAAAGGCACACAGACACGGACTTAAATACACCAGACTAATTAACACAACTAAAAACAGCTGAAAACACAGGGATTCCACACAAGGCAAACGAGGGGGTGGAAAACGAGGGGTTTTATGGAAGGATCAGGATGACAGGTGCATAACAATTTATATACAGTATATAAATATTTAAAAACTAAAATAGCAAAAGTCTTGTATTTGATTTGCATACTTAAGACTATCATTTTTGGGATTAGGGTTATATCCATAGAAATGAATGGAGAGTGCCCATAATGATATAGATACCAAATCTCTTTGTGGGTTTTGTGCACACGTGCGTGTGTGTGTCTGTCTGTGCACAGGATGCCAGCAATTCACAGGTCACCTTTAGAAACAGCACTTTACCAAACTGCATGTTGCCTGCAAACTTCACATGCACAGTGGGACATACCGCTCTTTACACCCACAAACACACAATCAAACAAAGACACACACACCCCTGCCTCTGCTTGGTTGTTATTTCCTGCTCCTGCCCCTCCCCCTCTTTATATTGCTATAGTCTTTCATGATTAAAACCAGAAACATTTGTACTTTTATTTAAAATTGCCCTTTTAAATGCCCCATTAACTGACTTCCTATTTTTTTTCTTTTTCCTTTCCTGTCCAGAGAACTAACCCACTTCCCTAACCACCAATTTGCAGACTTTCTTAAATGAAAGAATGAAAATGATCTGCATACTAAGAATCTTCATTTGTCTCTTTTTATTTTTATTGATTCATAATTTGAATAACCTGTTATTGAACTATAGTGATACATTTTTGAATTAACAACTTTAATCAATTTAATTACTTTTTATTTTTAATTATATGATTTCATTATAGATGTTGTTGAAGTCATGCAGGTTGTTTTTTATACTTAGAGTTAAATATGAAAATTAATTATTGTGACTTTTGGCAATCCTATCAGCTACAGCAAAATCCTCAGTACATAAGGAGTGAAACGGCACCATAAATAATTTTAAGAATCAGATAAAGCACAGGGTTATGCATAGACTGGTAGATTACTTACATGCCATTTCCGTATTCTTTCTACATATGTATTGGTGACATTTAATTTAAGACAAATTTTTTATTATGTTTATATTATTATATTTGTAGTCCTACAAGACAGTCAGTGACATATGAGTTTGAATCATTTTCAGTTGTATGTGAGCATGTGTGTCAGGGCCTTTCTAACACTTTAAGTAAGTATATACTGTATATTGCCATAATTGTGTTTACACTCAACAAGCTTAGACTTATTGTTAATTAGTGTGCAGTTAACTTTTTTAAATATGCAATTTAATCATACCTTTGACGTGATAAGCTAAAGACTACAAATCAGTCTGATCAGTCAGTTTTTTACTTTTTCATCACCATGTGAAGCTGTTTGTCAAAATTTGGAGCTTATGAAAATAGCCATGTGCTGCTACAGACATAAAAGAGCAAAGACAGAATGTGTTAAGGCTGAAGTGGTTTCTGCAACTGCTGAGCATGTATAGGGGTGAGAAAATAGCTCCATTAGTGATGCACAGTATTACTGAGTCACTGAGTATAGCTAAACATGCTGCTTTTAAGTGAGACCAAATGTGTACATATGTGGTATAATATGGTTCGTTCTTCTAAGTGCAATAGACCTTGGGATGTTAATACAGAGTTGAAGAAGAAAAAAGGTTCAGATTCAGTTTTACTTGTTTTATTGAAAAAGTCAATTTGTTACCTAGTTGAAGTGCAAAGCTGGACAAAGGCAGGTGTTAACAGAATGCTGGGAAAAATCCAGAAGCTCTGTATGATTATATTTTTGATTATTCAACATGAAACTGTAGTAGCTAATATAATGTACTCAATTATTATATTATTGAAAAATAGTTTTGGTAGCCAACCAAACAGGCAGAATATTACATCATTGTATTCTAATTTACAGTCCATGTTTCTGAACTAAACCTGTGATGGACTGGTGTTTCCTACCTCGTGTCATGTGGGACCCTAAGGAAAATGCATGTATAGTTCAGGTTTCAAATTTATCCATAAACATTAACTCAATATGGGATCATGGAAAGCCCAGAGTCTGAGCCACAAAATACAGCAGACACATGATAGAAGACACATGACCTAAACCTGAAGCTGTGAGGACACAGACTGGGACTCAATTACAGGCTGGAAGTTTTATGCCCAAGACCAGCCTATTTTGTCTTTGTTCGGGGGTAACTTTGATAAATGATGCCACAGTTCAAGTCTTATTATCTTGATAAATTTATTAATGACATTCCAAGAAGAAAATATATAAAAATAGCAAATTAAACTGTTCAAGCAGTCTGTCTTTTCTACCATCCATCACATGAAAAACTTATTCATTATCAATATCAAATGATTACTTGGGGCACCATCCGCAACCGTGTAAGGCATTCACTCATCTCTGAATGACAAGCCATCACACTGATGCGCAATTGTGGTCTATTTTATGTGTGTGTGTGTGTGTGTGTGCTCGTGAGAACTCGCTGGTTAACATTCTGAAGCGTTACTATACAATTTTAAAGTTCTAAAATTCTTTTGCTTCCCACCAGTTCAGTTTTAAACTTGTCAAAGTACTGGCACAACAGCTAAGTGACCCACTGGGAATTCTCCCACGTCTCCTGATTGGCCACTCCGGGCCTGTGTGAGGGTACGGTCATGGCTCCTAAACACCTGTCACTCAGCTGCCAAAGTCTAAACTGAAACTACAAGAGAAACACTGTAAAAACTAAGCTTGCTTCAAAGAGAAACAAGATAAATGATACATTAATAGCATCGTCCCAGACAGTATGCACCTCCTTCCATTTGCATATCTTGGCTGTTCATGACGGACGCTATGTCACATGCACTACACAACACCCTGGACCACTTGGCCAATAACAACTGCAATTCTAGGATAATATTCATAAATGTCAGCTCGGTCTTTAATAGAGTTATTGTACCTAGACTCATCACCAAGCTCTTAGATGTGGGAGCTTGCAGCAGTGAGAAGTGACACACATCTTTTACAAAAGAACACAGGGAACCCACAGTTCATTTGTGCTGAGCCTTTCTCACTCTCCCATTTGCATTGGTAGAAACGCTGTGGTCACCGTTACTGACAACCTAATTTGGTCGCACCACACATCAAATGTGATTAAAAAAAGGTCCACTGGCGCCCTTACTTCCCGAGACATATGAGGCTGCTCCGAATGTGTGCTACCAATCTCTGGTAGCACGAAAATGTACATTTCAATGCAGCATGCATATATTCTGCGGAAACTGAAAAATTATTTTAAAAAATGATGTAACATCAATAATCCACTAATCAGCATGCAGGGTGTCGATGGTGAAGCCTGATGAGGGCAGGGGGGGTGCAACACTGATTGGCAGACTTTACATCGTTACATTGAGAGATCAATCTGCGGGCCCAGTTTGATAATGAATCAAAAACATGTTGCAGGCCGAATAAAACCATCTCACAGGCCGGCAGTTTAAAACCACTGTTTTACATCCTTATTGGGCTATTTCTGTTTTTCCTAATTACAAAAACGTCCTCAATTTCATGACTGCCTAACGTGTATGACATATCAAACAGGTCTAGAGGCCAAAAGGATATAATAGTAATATAAACAGCTGTTTAGGAATAACAACTGTAACTGAATGTGGAAAAACGTAAATTAATATACGTTTAATTTTTGTCATTTTCACAACAAAGAGGTAACAAGACAGAGGGGATAAATGAGGCTAAAAGGCTGCTGAAGTTAATCATAAAACACAAAGTGTTCAAAGAAACTGTATAAAGTTTCTTTTAGAGGTTATTTTTCATATTTAGAGGTGCGTGTGTGTGTATATGGATTATGTTTATATTACACTGGCACCTCAGAACTCGAACTTAATCCGTTCAGAACTCTGGATCGAATCCTAAAAAGTTTGAGTTCTGATCGAATTTTCCCGTTAAGAAATAATGGGAATCCAATTAACTGGTTCAAAAATTACACCTAAATATCTTTTTTTAGCATTTAAACACAAAATGATCAGGATAAAACAAGAAGAGCATATACTATACTAAACACATCTAAGCACATTTATCAAAACAGTAATTTGTAAAGTAAGAAAATAAATATATCCAAACAATGTGTGAAGTTAAAAAAAACAATGTGTCCTGCCCCGATCGTCCGCTCCTTCCGCCTGCCACGCCCCCTCGTTAACCTCGTGTGGAATCCAGGTGTGATCAGCTGTTTCTGGTTGTCGTCATAAGTCCTCTGTATTTCGTCCGCGTTTCAGTTTGTTTCCCCAGTCCGGTCATTGTATTGTCCATCTGTGTTTTGCCTGTTTTGCCTGTAATTAAACCCCGTATTCCCCGATACCCTGACGTCTGCACCTTTGTCTCCGTTCCATCCTGCTCGGCACAACAATATCATAATTAAATGTATTAATGGTTCATTATTAATTTTAAAATAATGAATAAATCTTTATTTTTAAATGTATTTTATTATATAATAATTACTCTTACTGTCTATCATTGTCTAAATGTATTTTTACTGTCTAAATATATGTATTCAGCTAGTATAAATGCACTATGCTATCACAGCGAATGCGAGGCTGAGACTGAAGCCTTACCCTTTGTTTCCGCTGAGAGTGATTAATTTCCCTGGGCGTACAAGTTATCTTAGGTTGATTAGGTCGGATAAGGTCATCATGTTCGGATTAGAGTTTTCCCGTAGATATGAATGGTGAGTCCCCACAAAGAGATTATTATAAATAATGTGTGTGTGTGAGTGTCTGTGTCATGACAGAGTAAATAATTTTCCCCTCACCTTCTTTCATCCAGCTGTATCACCTTGTATCCAAAAGCTGTGTTAGGACTGACTTCAAAGGTCTTCCAAGGAATTGGATTAACATTGAAAGTTATTCCCAACTTGGGTGCTAATTGAGGAAGAAAGAAAGCAAAGGAAATGCATACATATCCTTACTTTGACATAACTTTTAAATAACTTTTTTTTTGGCATATTTTCCAAGCTTGAGGCCACCATCTTCTATACCCGTTTGCTGTATGCAAGGTCCAGACCCAATCCCAGAAGCTGCAGGCAAAAGGCAGGTAATAACCCAGGACAGGACACCAACCCATCGCAGGGTATACAGACACACAGCCACACACATTTGTATTTATATCTTTCTGGGGATCATCCATTCATTTCTATGGGAAAAAAACCCCAATCTCAATAATGACAGCTTGTGGCTCAGTGGGCTAATAGTGCATTCCGTTTGCCGTACCAACTCGGTTCCTGAGTTGGTTTCCGAGTACTGAAGCTGGAAGTAACGACATGTAGACTCCCGTTTCTCAGAAATCCGAGAAATATCTTGGAGCAGCACAGAGGTGTCACGCCCACGGGGGCGGATCGGACAGGTGCAGGGCATCAGGGACTGATTACCTCCTCAATATAAGGAGAGCACCTCTCGCAAACAAACCGCGAAGTATTGCGCTAATGAACAGCCTTACTGAGCGTTATTCTGTCTTCTGTCTCCCTTTGCTCCCGTCCCTTGCCTGTCTGCCTATTGTAAGATCCTTACCTCTTGTTCCTTGCCTCCTTAGTCCAGCTCCCGTCCTTGACCCGCCTGTCCTGCTGAGCCCGGCTCCCCCTGTCGTCCAGCCCACCTGTTCCCCAGTCCTGTGTGTGACTGTTGGACTGACTCATCGGCTTTCGACCCTCGCTCCCGTTTTATGACCACGACTACCGCTCACCGTCTCTGGACTTGTTTGCCTTATTAAAGCTCTGTTTCCCCGTACTTCTGGATCCTTGTCTCCCTTATCTACCCGGTGTGACAAGAGGATCCCGAGTTCAGAATCCAAGATGGCTGTGCCCCCTATCAACAGAAGGGAAAGTTGTAGTTTTATACTGTTTAAGCACTACTTCTCATTTGTGGCTCATCAAATCAGTCGCACACACTATACCGTCCAACATATCTGTGGATGTGTTGCTATGGAGTTTTATACATAAAGCACCACACATAATGTGTTATCAACTGATATTGCTAACAATGGCTAACAATTAAACGGGCTAGAATTGGATTTCATGATTAGTCGGATTATTTGTCGAATTTAAGGTAGCTCGGGCTAATTGTAAGTGAACGAAGATCAAGACCATTTAACCTGAGGTACCTTAAATCCGACAAATTGTTCGCCTAAGAAAAAAAAATCTTGCTTTTTGATACAGGTCCCTGGTATTGCTAAAGGGCTTTTCGACTTCTTGTACTGGAACGCGTTTAATTCGTATGTGACATCATTCCCAGCTCTGAGTTCCGAACCTCCGAGGTAAATGGAACGCAGCATAAGCCTCTGTGCCTCTGATTGGAAGGTTGCCAGTTTGAGGCTGGCCTTGGAAGAATAGTCACATCTATGGGCCCTTGAGCAAGGCCCTTAACCACCAGCTCTATGGGCACTGCTACAAATGACTGCCCTTCATTTCCAAGCTTGTTCTCACCTACTATGTGTCTGGGTGTAATGGAGAGTCAGATGAGGGAGGGCAAAAACAGAATATCCCTACAGGGATCAAGAAAATACGATCACTTCATTAACTCCTACCTTACCATACATAACAAAAAACAATACCTTTGGCATTTTTAATTTTTTGATTGCAGTCACACACGCACACACACACAGACACACACACACAAGATTTGGCAGTTCCAATTCACCTTACTGCACCACCATTCCCTGGCTTGAGGCCTATAAATATTAAGTGGCCAGCATTAAATACAGAATTAGCCGATGGATTTGAATACAAATATTTTATGCTGTTTTTAACTTGTGATAATAGAAAGTGAATTGAAATTGCATATATACTATACATGGACACCCTCCTTAGTCAAGCATTTGAACAATGTCCTCCAACGTTTCTCTTTGCGCCTCCCAATCCACACCATGAAGGGCCCAAAGCAGTCCACGCCTGTTGAGAAAAATGGGGGCTTTAACAACCGCAGCCATGCAGGGGGTAGGTCTGCCATCTTAGGCACAATTGGGTTTGCTCACAATCTCTGAAAGTCAGGGCAGAAATGCTGATGCCATTTAACAGTCTTTCATCTGTGTAGGATCCAGTATTTCCGCAGAAGCTCCTCAAAGAGACATTCTGCACTTGGATGCTTAAGGCTCTTGTCAGTGTCCTGGATCACCAGCTTAGTGATCTTGTGGGCTGGATCTAAGACTATCGGTTGAATGGTATCAGGTTCAAGCTGATCACTGCGGCAGACCTACCTCCTACTTGGATCAACCGCACTGATGCATCATATTCCGGTGCTAGCGTGACCAGCTGGTAGAGGATACTAGTTTCCCTGCTGCCAGGTGGTTGAAGTCATCATTGAAGCTGTCCAACTGGGCTTGCCTAAGAATGTCTCTCTCTGCAGCTTGATTGTCCGGCAGAAGGACCAAGCGGATTACTGGCTGCCCCATGGCGAGATAAGGCAACTGTCTCAACCAGCCCCCTGAAGGAGGAAAACTGCTCATAATCTGGAAATGGGGGGTTAGTAACCACTACAGTTAGACCACAGAAAATGGGTTTCCATAGTTTGGTGGTATCTCCCTGAACACCTGCAGCTGGTTTGTTGGGCCAGGGTTACTGGCCAAATCAACATAACTCCAAGCTCCAGAATCGGTCAGCTCCTGGATGTCTGACACCCTGGTGCTGACAAACACTTTAAACTGGCACAAATCAGACTGGAGCCAGGTGAGCACTGTCGTGGAATCAGTCCAGATAATCACATCTTGGATGGTTCTTTCAACAGACGTGCTGCTAGTTGACTGCCCATCAGTGCAGCACACTGCTGTAATTGGGGCATTGATAGCTGACACTTGGGGGCCACCCTTGATCATGCAGTCAGGAATGCCACTTACACCTGTCCCTGGGTACCTTCAGTCTGTAGGTAAGCAATGGAGCCAAATGCTTGCTCCGAAGCATGACAGAAGATATGTATAGTTTGATGACTGCTTGATTGCTGGGCTTACTTAACAGCATGGCAGGGTTACCTGTACGAGATGCTGTAGCTCTTCTACCCATGGAGGGCATCGTCTGGCAGGGATGGATTATCCGGTTCTCTCTGTTTACTCCACCGGTGCTGCACTAAAGTCTTGGCCTTAGTGGTAAAGGGGGTAAGAAAGCCCAAAGGGTCATACAGACTTGCCAGCACTCTGTATATATTTCTCATAGTAGAGATGGGATCTTCCACCAGGCGGCATTTGTATCCCAGGGTGTCAGAATGGCATGACCAGCAAAATCCCAAGATTTGCTCTTGGGGGTGCACCTCTGACCCACTGAGCCACAGCACACTGCTGCCTGACCTTGATTCCTTTGACAAGTAACTAATCATTTCAGGAGTGTTGCTAGCCTACTAACGAAGCTGAAACCTGCAGCCAGCACTATTTGCAACTGATCGACAAAGGGTTTGACTATATCTGTGGAGGGCAGGCTCCTCAGGCAGTTGTCCACATAGAAGCAGCGTTCCACTGACATCCGGAGATCTTCCCCTGGCTGAATATGGTCAAACACGTGCTTCTGGAGAGCAAATGTAGCACAGCATGGGCTACATGTGGTACAGAAAGGGAGAACCTGCCACTCATATATACTGGGTGGTTCTTCTTTCTGTAGGTCCCTCCATAAAAAAACAAAGAAGAGGCTTGTCCTCGGGGAGTAACCTCACTTAGTGGAACATGCCTTTTATATACAAAGGGGCAGCGTGTGGCTCAGTGGGCTAAGCCGTGTGCCTGTAATCACAAGGTCGCCGGTTCAAGCCCAGCCTCAGCACATCTGCGGGTCCTTGAGCAAGACCCTCAACCCCCAGCTCCCTGGGCACCGCTACAGGTGGCTGCCCTTCGCGGACAGCATGCTCTACAAAGAGCAAGTTGAGGGAGGCATAAAAACAATTTCCCCATGGGGATTAATAAAGTGTTCATTATTATTATTATTATATCACTGCTGAAGGCTATACAATGTTCCCTGAATCTCAGCAGGACACCTAACAGACTCAATGTTAAGGTGGGTCCAGGCAGAAGCAGGTCATTAAGGTTACCCAATAGGTGGCTGCTTTCTCTTTTTCTGTGCTGCTTCCTTCGGTGCATTGAGTTTAGGCATGTTCCTTACCGGTAGTAATGGGGTGGCATAACGCTAGACTTGCATCTAGCACAGTCAGCACAGCTCTCAACAAAAGCCTGGACCTGTTGCCGCCACCCAGGCCACCAATACCGACGGGCGACCAGAAGCAGGGTAGCGGACACCCCAGGGTGTCCTGTACCTGGCTGCGCATGTATCCACCGAAGCAACTCCGGGCGATGAGAAGGTGACACATACAGCAACCCAGGAGGGCAGCCAGCTGGGGAGGCTCGATGCTCGTTCTCCAACATGATAGTTTCTTCCAAGCCCCAGGTAATGGATGACACAAAACAGGAAGGAGGCAGGATCGGGCAAGTATGTTCTTCACTTTCAGGGGGGTCGAACTGCCTGGACAGGGCATCAGCTTTCACGTTCTTGTTTCCAGGCAGGTAACTGACACGAAACGAGAAGCGAGCAAACCACTGCGCCCAGCGAGCTTGACGGGAGGTAAGTCTTTTGGCTGATCGAAGATACTCTAAATTACGGTGGTCGGTCAACACGACGAAGGGGTGCAGGGCTCCTTCCAGCCAATGACGCCATTCCTCCAATGCCAATTTCATGGCTAGGAGCTCGTGATCGCCCACCGCATAGTTACGCTCAGCTGGAGTCAGCTTCTTGGAGAAGTACGCACAAGGATGTCGTCTTCCAGTCTCCGGATCGCGCTGTATCAAGACGGCCCCGACTCCAGCCTCGGAAGCGTCTACTTCCACTTCGAAAGGGAGATCTGGTCGTGGTTGTTTCAGCACCGGGGCCGTGCAGAACCCATGTTTTAGCCGGGTAAAGGCGAGATCAGCTTCCGGGGTCCAGCGAAGCCGAGCAGGTTTCCCACGAGTGAGTGAGGTGAGAGGGGCCGCGATCTTGCTGAAACTACGAATGAACCTCCTGTAGAAATTGGCAAATCCAAGAAAGCGCTGCAGATCTTTGAGGGTTTTGGGTCGTGGCCAGCCTTGGATGGCGGAAATCTTCTGTTCATCCATAGCTATAGCTCCGGGTTGAATGACGTATCCTAGGAACCTTACTGAGCTCTGGTGAAACTCACACTTTTCCCCTTTGACGAAGAGATGATGCTCCCTGAGCCGCTGTAATACCTGACGCACGTGACGTACGTGATCCTGCTTAGACGGAGAGTAAATCAGAATGTCATCGATATAAACCACCACGAACTTGTTCAACATCTCGTGAAACACTTTATTCATAAAGGCTTGGAATATCGAGGGGCTATTTGCCAACCCGTAGGGCATCACGAGATACTCATACTGCCCCCTACTGGTGATAAAAGACGTCTTCCACTCATGATTCTCACCAAGTTATAGGCGCTACGTAGGTCCAGTTTCGTGAAAATCACCGCTTCCCTAAGCTGTTCCAGGGCGGAAGGGATTAATGGCAACGGCTCCCTTCTCTTAACGGTGATCGCGTTTAGAGCCCGATAGTCCACCACCGGGCGCAATCCTCCGTCCTTCTTCTTAATGAAGAAAAACCCGGCTGTTACGGGTGACGTGGACGGCTGGATAATCCCCTGTTTCAGCCCCTCGTGGATGTAGGTCTCTAGGGACTCCTCCTCCTGCAAGGAAACAGGGTACAACCTGCCGCGAGGTAAGGTAGCGTCAGTTAGAAGCTCAATAGAACAATCGCAATCCCGGTGAGGTGGTAGATGAAAGGCTTTCTCTTTACTGAACACGTCTTTGTAATCCTCATATTCCACCGGAACAACCCCTAGGTTCTCCGGCTCAGGACTTTCCACTCCGGTGGCTTTACATGGAAGAGATAAGCAGTCACGTAAGCACTGGTCAGACCACGCTACAATCTCTCCTGTGCGCCACTCGAGGCGCGGATTATGCCTTCTCAACCAGGGCAGTCCGAGTATCAGCTGGTCCTTCGCTTGAGGGAAAACAAACACCTCGAGTTCCTCCCGATGAAGGACCCCTACCTGCATCACAAACGGGCCGGCACGATGGTGGATCGTCCCTTCAACCATTCGCTCCCCAGTAACCCCTTGTATGGAAATAGGGTGAGAAAGCGGCTGCAGAGGCAGTCCCATCTGGTTAGCAACCATTTGCTCCAGCGCTGCCATCCGACGCTCCAAGTTCCCTGCTGGATCCATCTTGTAGGCGAAGTATTCTGTCACAATTGGGCACGAAAGGAAACACGGATCCAGGTATGCAGGGACGAAATCGTTTATTGGGGCCGCGGGGAACAAACAACGGAGCGTCGCCGGGTCGCCTAGGAGACCGGTCCGCTCTGCAGTGGCGCAGAGTCGTGGAGACGACTCCGATCTCAGAGGCGGGGAGCCGAGGACGAGGTACCAAGAGGGGACGCGCAGGAGTCGTGGTCGAGGTTCGGGTGCAGGGTTCGGTAACCAGGAAGTCCGTCCGACGAGAAGGCACAGGAACGGGGCACACCAGGAAGGGGGGACAGGAGACGCCGGGCTCAGCAGGACAGGGTGGCTAAGGTCGGGAGCGGGTCTGAAGAGGGAAGGCAAAAAGGTGAGGAAGATACACTAGGCGAACAGACAGGGCTGGGAGAGAAGGGCATACGAAAGACAAGAATCACGCTCAGTACAGCTTCCACACATCAGCTCAATACTTCGCGAGGAAGTGTTGTGCCCGCTCGGTTTATAAAGGAGGTTGATTGGGGACGGAGGCGCTGCCCCCGTCGGGTCCCGCCCCCGTGGGCGTGACAGACGACATGGAGCATTTGTTTAAAAAAAATAAATAATTCAGTCAGATGATTTTTTTTGCTTTAATCCATGTGTACTTTTTAAACATGTCAGATTTATGTTAAGTTTGTAATTTGACATCAAAGTATAGACATTGCAAGAATGCAGAATTGGAACACTTGCAGAAACATTATAAAAAGTACACAGTAAGCAATGGTGACAGTTTGTTTTGATCCCAGATATCTCATCACCAAAGTCTTGGCTACATGAAGATGACTAAATGGTGTAGTTGCAACATTCAGTTGGATAAAAACCTAACCCATGTCACTATTTCTGGCCTCCTTCCATTGAATATTTTGGAGCACTTATGTGGATGCATAAGCCATTCACACCTGGCCACATCCTCCCCCCCCCTTTTATGGTGCTGATGGGTATGTATCGGGATCGCGTTTCACCGTTGCGTTGTATCAAATTACCATGGGAATGCGATTTGAATATGCAGTAATGCGGCTATTTAGAATGCGAATAGCGATCTTCAAGGTGAGGGCGGTACTACATGCCCCCGATGCAGGTTAAACAAAGAAAGGTGACATGGTTTACTTATTTACCAATTTAACCTAATTTGAAAAACTTTAAAACTTCCGACAATGGGCGTTTTGAAAAGAAGGCAGATTACGGATTTAGTCGGTGTGTTTTCCATGTTTCTACAATAAGATTTCAGCAAGTTATGAACTGAAATACAAAAAAAAGATATGCGGCATCACCGACGATGCCCTCATCCCCAGAGGGTTAAGTGGGGGTAGTCGGACCAGATCAACACTAGAGGGTGGATATTATCGAATGCTTGAAGTGGCAAACCCTTTAAGTGCTTGTATCTCCTTTGCAATGATTTCACAGCGTAAGTGTGTTCCGCTAAGCCTAACTGGTTATCAGTGAAAGCTCCCTGGATTCTGAAGGTCTTCTGTGGTTGGCTGGTAGGGGATACAGTGAATGTGACTGATGTACCACAAATAACTCTAATATCCTGACGTACTGTTCTAAGAGCAAGGTCCTCTGGCTTCCCTTGAAGCTTAAGGGAATGGGCAGCAGCGTGAAGTAGGATTGTGCGCTCTGAGCCATCGTCAAGTATAGCGTAGGTCTCCAAACTCTGTTCCCCATTGCGCAGTATCACTTTGCTGACCTTCAACAGAACTTGGCTACAACATGCTCATCTATCTAAATAGAGGACCTTGTTAGCAGAGCTGACAAGACATGTGGTGTTCCCTTGTTCTGGCCTTGTGTTGAGGTCATGGAGAGCCTACAGATGTTTCCCATTACATTTCTTACAGGTCATCTTTGATCAATACTGTGCAGCTTGATGGGAGCAACCACAACACCAACATCTTCTGTTTGTTATTCACCCAAATCTCAGATAACTAATAACAGCATACAGGTTCAGTCCACTGAAGGGGCCAGAGACATGAATTGATAATTACTTTATCAAATTTCAAGGTAGAATAGTAATTCCACACTACATACCATAGAGATAGAAACCATCAAGGCAAGGCACCAAGGCTGCGGACCAAGCAAGGGCACGGACTAACAACTGGACAAAACACTCTCCACAGGCGAGACCTCTGTGAACACTCTGGTGCTCAGTGAGCTAATGCCGGTGATCTGCACTGCATATGTCAGGGAAACATTTATTTTAAAATCAGATAGCACCAAACATTTTCAATGCATATCACACATAGCACTAAGAAGCACTTCAGTTTTGCGACAATCAAATAATTTAATCAATTTTTTAAATCCATCATTTGGTTATTCAGTTTTCGTCTTAATGGATTCAAGTGTCAAAACTGCCCTTTTTTCACTTTGCAGTTCAATGTTGGGGTGATCAGTCTCAAAATTTTACCAGTTTTAGGTCCTCACCCATACAATGCCTGTGCAAAGTTGGAAAGGGATGTGTCAAATGTTTTTTGTGTTATTTGCTCGCAGTGTCTGCAGTGTAGGTGGCAACAGCAGACCAGTGCTAAAACCACATGTATTTCAACACAGCCAGAGAATACAGTTACCGGAAGGAGCAGGTATATTTCCTGCCTGTTCCCAGAACATACGCTCAGACACAGATGACTCCATTTCCTAACAGCTGTTTGGTTTTCCTGTGTGCTGAACCTAAAATAGCTTCTTTCATTTTCTGCAGCGTCATGTTCAGCGTCATGGGGGATCCAGAGCCTACAGGCACAAGGCAAGGAACAACCCAGGATGGGGGACCAACCTGTTCCCATCCACACTCTCACACTTTCACATTTGGTAACTCCAGTTAACCTCAGCATATTTTTGGACTGTAGAGGGAAACTGGAGTATCTGGTGGAAGCCCCACAACAACATGGGGAAATCATGCAAACCCCACAAATATGGAGACATGCCAGAGGCTCAAGTCCTGCTGCTAGAGATGTGAAGCAACAGTGCTAACCACTGCACCACCAGGCCGCCCTAGGCTGCACCTCCGATACCAAAGTAAAATCCACATACTGTGTCATATTGTTATGTTTGGCATCCCTCCAGGAGCAAGTTCTACACCAGCATTCTTAAATGTCCAGGAATAAATTAAGCTATTTCTCTAAAATCAGTCTTATCAACACAGTATAAAAAAGCACTGTAGAATTAGATAATTGTCACAAATATGATTAATTTATTATATTTATTAATTGTATTTTTGTATCTGGCCATATATGACACAGGTGATTCACTAAGGTGAGTCAACCCATTTCTGTGCACTTCGCAAGTTTTTCCATAGACATTGATCATATTTTAGTCAACCATACAGCTCAAGGAAAATACAGAGAGATGCTTAAGCACACTCTGATGTCATCATGTAATTCTTCCATTACCTTAAAATGTTGTGATCATGTGGGTGTCTAGGTTCCGCCTTCTTGCAGAAAATAACTTCTCTATTTCATTAGAACAAGGCATTAGTGATGTGGAGAAGTTGAAGTGCTACATGCTTAAAAACACCCCTGCGGCATGGTGCAAGCTAAAATTATCGTGAGACAGTCATGTGTCACTCATGATGCATATTCAGCAGGCTGCCGCAGGAAGCTAAGGAGATGGAGTGAATAGTACGAGCTCAGTGCAGGCTTTGGACTCACCACTCCCACATTTGAAATTGTAATGTTGTCCCCACACCGCAATGTTATGTCCACACCTAGTTATAGTTATGAATTAAAACCAGCCATCAACAAAAAATGTACCTGCATAGAAATATCTATAGATATCTCAGCGAACAACATAATCACATACATAGTCAATATAGTTCAGAATAGCAGACTGCAAATAATGATGTCCCTTTACATGCAGTGTGTATCAGCCAATCATATGTCAGCAGCAACATGTATAAAATCACACTGTTACAGATCAGCAGCTTCAGAGAATGTTCACACTGAACACCCGAATGGGGAAGAAAGATGATTTTGAACACAACGTGGGTGTTTGTGTCCAGCGGGCTGGTATAAGTATTTCAGAAACAGGCTACAGCTGCAGAAGACCACACTGGGAGCCAATCCTGTCAGCTAAGAACAGGAAACTGTGGCTACAGTGGGTACGCACTCACCAAAACTGAGCAAAGATTGGAGAAATGTCTCTTTCAATTTCTGCAGCAATATTGAGATGGTCAGAATTTAGCATAAACAACATGAAAGCAATAAAAAAAAAAAAACATGAAAGCATGAATCCATCCTGCCTTGTATCAGCAATTCAGAATGGCAGTGGTGGTGTAATGGAGCGGGGGACATTTTCTTGGCACACTTTGGGTCCTTTAATACCAATTGAGCATAGTTTAAATGCCACAGCCTACCTGAGGATTGTTGCTGACTATGTGCATCCCAGTATGTGCATACTGTTTTTTTGAACATGACAATGAGTTCAATACACTGAAATGGCCTCCATAGTCACCAGATCTCAATCCAATAGAGCGCCTATATGGATGTAGAACAGCCAACAGATTTGCAACTGCTTTGTGATGTTATCATTTTTCAATTATTTAATGAACACGAGCTAAGAACTATTATAATTAAGATTAAATCAACCATTTGTCCACTGGACCCAATCCTCACTAAGTTTCTTAAAGAATCCCTGGGTGTTCTGGCAAGACCTATAACTGCCATAATGAATGCATCCATGTTATCAGGTGTTGTTCCTGACCAACTTAAAGTAGCGGTAATCAGGGCACGACTGAAGAAGCCAAGTTTGGATTTACAGGAGCTCAGCAATTACAGACCTAGTAATGTACCATTTCTGTCAAAAGTTCTGGAGAAGATTGTTGCTGCTCAAATCCACTCATACAACATACTGGATTGTTTCCAGTCAAGCTTTCTCCCAGGACACAGCACTGAAACTGCCTTAACTAAAGTTGTAAATGACATAACAATGGCATCTGATACTGACAGCGTGACTGTGCTAATGCTTCTGGACCTTAGTGCAGCTTTTTACATGGTTGACCATTCTATCCTATTACAAAGACTTAAATTTGAGGTTCAGTTGTGTGGAACGGTGTTGAAATGGTTTAAATCGTATTTGACTAATCATTATCAATATGTTCAAGATATAGAGACTTGTACTGCATTGTCAATGTTACCGGTCAAATATGGAGTACCACAGGGATCAGTGCTTAGTTCTTTATTGTTTTCTCTCTACATGCTGCCATTAGGAAACATAATGAGAAAACATAATGCTAATTATCACTCCTATGCCGACGACACCCAAATATACATTTTGGTTATGCCTAACGACACCACATCTATTGTCGCCTTAACTAATTGCTTTAACAAAGTCAAGACCTGGATGGCTGAAAACTTTTTAATCACTAAATGCTCAGAAAATTGAGGTTGTGTAGTTTGTAGGCACGTCTGCAAATAAAAATTTTAGAACTCCACTCCAAAGGGCTGAACCTTTCCCTCGGCAGCTCAGCTTGTAACCTATGTGTCTACTTAGATACAAGCCTCTCATTCAGATCACATATAAATGCAGTATCAAAGGTGTGCTTCCTACAGCTATGCCAACATTGCCAAACTGCTACGATTTCTTACTATTCAAGACAGAGAAATTGATACATGCCTTTGTATACTGTAGGATTGACTACTGTAATGCTCTGTTATCTGGGAGCACATACAGTACTGCACATTAAATACATGCAGCAGCTTGAATTGTCATCAGGAACAGGAAGTTTGAACACATAACCCCTGTTCTTAGTTCCCTGCATTGGCTAGGTTTAAAGCTGACTTCGAAGTACTCCTACTTACATATAAGGCACTTAAAGGTCAGGGTGTACAATGCATTTTGCCTGACAATGCTGGGATTGACTCCAGCTTCCCTGTGACCCAGATGGATAAAGCAGTATAGATAATGAGATTCAGCCACAGTCTTTAAATCTCAACTAAAGACCTATGACTTCATTTATCTTTCCGGCAACCTAACATAATCATGGCTGTTCATGCTGTGTGTGATCTCGTGTTTATCTCCTATGCTTGTCCATGTATGTGTAACGCATGTTCTGACCATCCATGTTCTCTGCCTTCTCACATGCCTGGATGGTGCCCAGGAGTCCTGGTTCAGTCCAATGGAAGGGTGACATTGTGAATGGGACCTACGAACGGTATCATCGTGGGTGCAGCCTTCAGTGAGACCCAGGCCTTAGGGTTGTGTTAGCTAGCCAGCCCCTGGTGGCTGGGCCACCCACGTAACCCAGCCAGTCTCAGCTCAGAGTGGAGTCATCTTGTGTGGTTACCATCTGCAAGGTGAAAGGGGAGGGGCATCAGCTGCGGTGACATTTGTGTAGCATGTATGAACTATTTGAAAATTGTGGCCTGTGTGTCTTTCAAATAACCTGAACCTGAAGCTGTTGTAAAAGATCCACAAAATGTAAATTTTAGGAATAAATTGTGTAAGTAAAAACAACACACTAGCCCAATGATCATATCTGTTTAGGAAGTTAATGATATTGAAGGTTTCTGGCTTCCTCCTTGCACTTAAAAAAAAAAACACAGTTTCACAACCTCTTTCAATGTGCTGATGTAAAAACTGCAATTTTTTATGGGATACTCAGGAAATGATCTCATGAACCACACTGAAGCTACCAGACACAATATGAAAGCTGTTTTGTCTCACTTCAGGGACTGCAGGGCAGCTGTAAGCTGACAGAAGGACTCCCATTCATTTTTTTCTGATTGACTCAGAGTCGGCTTTACTGTTCCTCTATAATATTA
This sequence comes from Paramormyrops kingsleyae, assembly GCF_048594095.1. Taxonomy (NCBI): domain Eukaryota; kingdom Metazoa; phylum Chordata; class Actinopteri; order Osteoglossiformes; family Mormyridae; genus Paramormyrops; species Paramormyrops kingsleyae. The sequence continues at coordinate 36,411,660 of NC_132801.1, read as the reverse complement.
TACAGTGGCTCAGAGAATTTCCCTGTGGGGATCAATGAAGTATCTGTTATTTAATTTGTTATTGAATTTAATTGTGTCAATTTGCCCTCATCTTTCTCAGACATGGCAAATGAAAGAACAACCACAGGTGCAGATCTGGCGAGCCTGGTTACATTGAGACAAGTCACACATAGTTGAGTTTTTAGTGAAGATTTTTTAGAGAGGTGGGGAGAGTTAATATCATGTTGTGGCGTAAGGAAAAAGACAGGAGGCAGATGCGTACTCCGTGAAAGGGATGAAGCACTTTTTATTAACCACAAAAAGAAGAAAACCAGAGCCAGATCCGGTTGCCGCCAAGATAACTAAAAATTAAAACCGGAAGTCGAACAAACCTTCAGAATAAGAGCACATCTGCCCTGAGAATTCTGATATGAACCCGCTACAATGTAATGTTTGTTATTAACATATAATAACAAACATAATCATGTAATTATATGTTTGTTATTAATGTCTATTAAGCTGTTAAGGTATACTTACATGCTGCTTATGGATCTTCTATGAATGCATTTTGAATGTGTAGTTAATGTAGTGTTACCCAATAATGATATAACATATTGAGACCATTGTACTAGATGCACTAAGACCATTCAAATGAGATTAAGTACAAGTGTGTCCACAACATTGAGCAATCTGAGTTGACTTTGTGTGACCTAGGACTAGTAAAATGTAGGAGAAAAGGATGGAATTTATTACCGGAGAACAGGCCTGTGAGTCATATCTGTGAGTCTGATTTCTTTGATATAGAATAGGTCATCATAAGAAAGATATATATGCAATGCACATACAGTATAAAAGGTGCATGGTGAATGAGTAGGACATGCTTTCAGGGTTTGAAATTCATGTCTCACAACCAGGGGGAATTCACCTCTTATCTATATCACTGGGGGGGTTAGATTTTTGGTGGGAATGCAATAAAAAATTAGTCAATAGCATTAGCCACAGCATTTTTAGTGGAATCCACCTCCCTCTTTCTTTTGACAAATGCTGCTTGCGTGTTAAATTACAACTTCTGTTTTCCTGAGATGTCAATTTTTGTTATTTTGGGTTCTCAAGAAAATAACTTGTTATCTTGAGAAAACCACTTTGGTTATGTTGAAATCATGAGATAAATGACTTCTTATCTCAACATAACAAGACAGAAAATATAATTATGGATGTCCTCTATGGACTTCTGTGCAATGCAGAGCCGCAGTGAAAAGATACAGACAAAGTAGTTGTGTGTTCATGTGAATGGAGCATGCTAAAAGATGGGGGACTTGTTGAGGTGACGTACTGTAACTTCTCCCTGATGTCAGTTTAATGAACTGGTTGCTTGGGTGTGTGGAGTCTGCTAAAATCTTCATTGCTCTCCTGTTTGTTGGCAGTGAACAGATCTTTTAAGGTTGGAAGTCAGCAGCCAATGAGTTTCTCAGTTGAGTGAATGACCCACTGCAGCCAGGCTGGTGGCGGCAGGAAACCAAGTGGTGATGGAGTTTGTCACAACACTGTCTATGATGGCTGAAAAAAGTTCATCATGATGCATTGTGGACATGTTGAGTTTCCGGAGCTGGCACAGGAAGGACAGTCTCTGCTGAGTTTTTTTTTGTGGTGGATGCTTATTCCACTTCAATGTGTTGGAGATGGTGGACCCTTGAAATTTAAATGATTCAACCACTGACACAGGCTGGCCCATCTCCAGGGGGGTGAGTGTGCGGGGCTGTCAGCAGAAGTCGATCCTCTTCTCCATAGTCTTGACAGCATTGAGCTCCAGGTTATTCTGAGCACATCAAACCACAAGATGGGGGACTTGTTCATGATAGCTGGTTTCATCATTGTTAGAGATGCCCACTACAGTTGTGTCATCCACAAATCCATAATTATTTCCTCTACTTGATCTGACAAAAGATGTGCCATTGCAATAATGTCATTTTTTTGGAGGTATGCTTCACAAAGCCAGAATGTTCAGCTGTTAGGTAAAATAGTTTTGTGTCATATCTATGATTTGTTTTTTGGACTACAAAGTAAAACAACTGACTGAACATCCTCCAAGAGTAGTGATTCCATATTTTTGCCAGGGGTTGCAGGAAGGCATGGGTCTTTACATAAGGTGATGTAGGACGCAACATCGTCAGCATGAGCGTAATCATGACATGGTTGGAGTTGCCAAGGGGAGCACAGAGGAATTGGCAGAACATACTTTTTTGTAGAATTGGTGTTTTAACACATGAAGTTCACAAAGACCGTGGCAGCCAGCTTGAGTGTCAGGCACCTAACCTGAAATTTACCTGGAATTCCATCACCTGGAATTTCTTTCACACCTATATTATATTATACGTGTATATTTTACCTTTAATGATATAGATGCCAAATCTGTGTGTGTGCATGTGTGCGTACGTGTGTGTGTGTGGTCCAGGTATACCTTACCTTGTGGGGACCAGATGTCTCCACAACGTGATGACTACCCGTTTTTTTTTTTTTTTTACCTTATCTTCAAATACTTTTTTTTTACACCTTATTTTCAGTTTCCTTTTTTATAAAAATCTGTGACTGCAATGAAAAAACTAAAAATGCAAAAACTCTTGCATTTTGTTTGCTTAACCCCTGGGTAGGGGTTAGGGTTGTCATAGTTAGCATTAGCATTTTTCCCATAGAATTGCATGAGCGGTCCCCAAAAAGATACGATTACACAACTGTGTCCCAATCCCAATACCCCCACTTAGCCCTACCCCTCCGTTTTGCGTGTACCCGTGTAGGGTAGTGTTGTCCCATTTCTTTTTAGCAGCGAGGGGTAGTGGTGTTCAGCCTTCAAGATAGCCCTCGAAACCGAGTGAAAGAAGAAAATTCCCACAATGCATTGCAATACACAACAAGAAAAGAAAAGATGGCTATCGGTGTGGGGAAAGAAGCTCATAAATGTAAATACATCTTTATAAATATGCTTGCAAAAAAATCAAATTTTAGCAGAATATCTTAGTTTAATGTAAGTGAAACGGAGTATGAGGTTGAATTTTTCAAAAACAATTTTCTGAAAATGGCTAATTCCGTGCGTAGAGACAGAGCAGTATGGGCTGATATTTGTGCCACTAGAAACTGAATATGAATTTTATACAGGTATATTTGAATCTGCAGTTATCCACATTACAAAACTGAATCTAGGTATGTTAGCAAAAATTTAAAAATGGTATTATTGTAAAATGGATTATTTATCAAGATAGAGCTTGAAATAATCTTTCCAATGACACCAAGATCCATGTAATAGGTTGAGAAATAAAAAAGTTATAAAATTTCAATATTTGTGAATGCGGGGTAATTAACGTCCTTTGTTTTCAATAGAAACAAAGAAAAACCTGTGACCGAAAACCTGGTTTTCATTGAATTAAAATGCTGTAACTTTTTTATTTCTTTAGATATTCCCATGAAATTTTCAGATGATGTTCATTGGACCTTAATCTGCTTATTCCAATGGTGATTTACATGATCCATCATTAAAATGATACCAATTAACCCCTAATTAGCTAAAGTAATCAATAGTGGCAGTACCCGGAATTGACCAAACTGATGACCAAACTGACACATCAGTTGGACTGGCGTTTAATATGGTGATCTGCATAAGTAGTTCTTGAAGTGGAGAAATAAAAGTGTCGCTACTGTATTGACCGTGAGAATGGCGGCGGGGGTGTTGGGAACAACAGAAGCTCGTCAACAACACTGTCGGTACTGCGTGCAGTGCCCTGCCACTCTCGCGTGACGCTTGTCTCTGAGTAGCAGAGTACTGGCAACTTGTGAGAAGTGGTGGTACGATAAAGATTAAGATATAGCAGTGCCGGTACTGCTTAATTTTTATTACGTATATGATGATAGTGTGTCACACTAGATTGAAATTGAATTTGCGAACTGAATTTTTCGAGGTAGGATAAATGCTATTTCGAGTTACTGGAATTCACATTCAAATATACAAAATTCATATTCAGTTTCTAGTGGCACAAATAGAAAAAGAACCGAGCAGGGGTGAGTTTCACAAAACCGGCGAAAAATTAAGAACGTATTTATTTAGAGAACGTATTTTATGTAGTTTTTTGGCTACGACACATTTGGGAAACTCATGGTGCGTTTGATTATTTCTCTTCAAGTCTGAACTCGGATGAAAATGTCACGAAACATCATGAAAAACGTCACTTCCCGTCGGAAACACGCCTCTTTTATGACGTTGATGTCGGACAAGATTTTGTTGCCCGAGTTGCCCCTGTGACGTAATTTCAACATGGCGGCTTACACACTCAACAGTAATTCTATTTTATAAATCTTTAAAAATGTTTATTTTATTTGTTTATTTAATATTTGTAAAATATTTTCCTACGCGTAGCGGAAATTTATAACCATATCTGCTATTTTGTCCTACCTTGTGATAATATCCTACCAGCATAAATATCTGCTCCCCTCTCTAAGGGTGGTACAGTAGGATATTATTATAGATGTAAACACTTCATAAATATCTGCTCCCCTCTATGTTAAGGGTGGTAGGACATTATTATAGACGTAAACACTCCATAAATATATGCTCTCCTCCATGTTTAGGGTGGTAGGATATTATTATAGACATAAACACTCCATAAATATCTGCTCCCCTCCATATTTAGGGTGGTAGGATATTATTATAGACATAAACGGTTCATAAATATCTGCTCCCCTCCATGTTAAGGGTGGTAGGACATTATTATACACATAAACACTCCATAAATATCTGCTCCCCTTTATGTTAAGGGTGGTAGGACATAATTAAAGATACAGAAATATACTGTAGATATAGTTATCTTTCATATTGTCATAATTAATCTTTAAATGTCCATGTTCTTCCCTTTAGTGAATGTAACTCTGGGTATCCTAACCCATCCTTACTCAACTAACCAGCAGGTCCATTTCGTATTTAAAACATTTAGGAATATGAATATTTCATATAAGATGACCACTGTGTAGAGCCCTATTATTCAAATCACGGTCCTCAAGGTCCAAGCACTGCTGGTTTTCCAGCCTTCCTTTACCTGTGAGCCAGATGTGAAACCTCTGACCAATCAGAATCAGTAATTAATTAACCTACCTGGGAGAACTGAAAACAAGGCCTGGATTTGGAATCAAGGTCCAGATTTGAAGAGCCCTGGTGTAGAGTATAGAATACACTGCATATAAATAAATAAATATATAAAAAATATCCTTAAAAAAGAACAGGAATAAATGGGTCACACAGGTTTTACTAATTAAGTTGTTATTTAATTAACTGGAATAATGTTTTTTTGTCCAATCACAATGTCCCCACTAGCTTAATTAGTTACAGAGCACCTGAAAACAGAGGAAATTTAATAATGTTACACAAAGCAGTACATACTTGTAAAAGAGAATATATAAAACTATTATAACCCATGATTCTTCAGAAAACTGATATTTTCAGAAATGGTAACAGAAAGGATAATATATTCATGCGTGTTCCAATATAATGTGTCTTGGGATAAAATGTAGTCTTTGCATAGAGAAGTCACGACATAACTTTCAGCACTAAAAAATTAAGTAAATTCCGTTTTTATTGATTCATACATTTTGTTTTCATTACTTTTTTAAAGCAGCGTGAAAATCACGTGGATGCTTTGCAGGCAAGAGTGTATTCAAACTGCACTCTGACACACATGCACATGGTAAGTCGAAAATGTATGACACTCAAACACGTACACACATTGTTTATATTACTATAAATGCGATAAAACTAACCTTGTTTCTTCTTCGAAAAGCAGAGACTCGAAAGCAGCAGATATTTATGGACGTGTGTTAATTAGCAAACGAACATGCGCAGTTAACTCTGGTAGGACATTTTCATGGGTAGGAAAGAAACCCAAAGCACCGGCTTTGTTACAAACAAATGCAAAGTCGCAGGTGTGAAACGTATTTGAAATGGTCGACTGCTGATGACGTAAGCGAGTGGTGTCCCGATTCCTAGGTAAAGATTTCAAGCCCTACCCCTTGTGGCTACGATCTGTGACGTGAACTTCGGAAGGGAGGGCCCTCGAAATCTAGTGGTAGGGCTAGGGGAGGAGAAATGGGATCAGGCCTGTGTGTGCGTATGTGTGCGTGTGCACAGGATGCCGGCAATTCACAGGTCACTTTTAGAAACAGCACTTTACCAAACTGCACGTTGCCTGCAAACTTCATATGCGGAGTGAGGCAGGAGTTACCCAGTAAGCACATTCAAGTCGTGCATAATAATCATAATCATCTGGCTACAATATTTCAAATCAAGTTCATAAGAGCCACAATGTCACTCTTTATACCCCCAAACACACAATGAAACAGACACACACACACACCCCTGCCTCTGCTTTGTTGTCATTTCCTGCCTCAGTCCAACGACCACCCCCCCCCCCCCCCCCCCAATTTTTCTATCACTGACTTTTTTCTGAGGTCAAAGCTTGACAGGCCAGTTGTTTATTTCATTTAAATATTAAGGTGAACATATATTAGAGTAAATACTATACATTGCTATAGTCTTTCATACTGAAAAACAGAAACATGCATACTTTTATTTTAAATTTGCCCCTTTAAATGCCCCATTAACTGTAACTTCCTGTTTTTTTTCCATTTCTTTTCAGTTCCTAGCCAGAGAACTAAATAGCGATCCTAACAGACTTTGCAGACTTTCTTAAATGAAAGAATGAAAATGATCTGCATACTAAGAATCTTCATTTGTCTCTTTTTAGGTAAGTTTCATTGATTCATAATATGAATAACCTGTTATTTAACTATAGTGATCCACTTTTGAATTAACTACTTTTATAAGTTTAAATAAGTTTAATTACTTTCTGCTTTAAATTATATGATTTCATTGTAGATGTTGTTGAAGT